>NW_024070205.1:13196778-13541673 GCF_014754425.2 Oryx dammah
ACAGACCAATATCACTCTTGAACATAGATGCAAAAATCCTCAGCAAAATTCTAGCAAACAGAATCCAACAACATATTAAAAGAATCATACACTAGGATCAAGTGGAGTTTATGCCAGGGATGCAAGAATTTTTCAATATATGCAAATCAATCAATGTGATACGCCAAATTAACTAACTAAAAGATAAAAACCATATGATCATCTCCATACATGCAGAGAAAGCTTTTGACAAAATTCAACACCCATTTATGATAAAAAAAAAACAACTCTCGAGAAAATGGACATATAAGTAACCTACCTCAACATATTAAAGCCCATATATGACAAACCCACAGCAAACATTATTCTCAATGGTGAAAAACTGAAAGGATTTACTCTAAGGTTAGGAACAAGACAAGGGTGCCCACTCTCACCACTATTATTCAATATAGTTTTGGAAGTCCTAGCCATGACAATCAGAGAAGAAAAAGAAATAAAAAGAATCCAGATTGGAAAAGAAGTAAAACTCTCACTGTTTGTAGATGACATGATACTATTCAGAAAAAGCCCTTAAGATGCCACCAGAAAATTACTAGAACTAATCAATGAATTAGTAAAGTTGCAGGATACAAAATTAATACACAGAAATCCCTTGCATTCCTATACACAACCAATGAAAAATCATAAAGAGAAATTAAGGAAACAATTCCATTCAACATTGTAACAAAAAGAATAAAGTACCTAGAAATAAATCTACCTAAAGAGACAGAAGACCTATATGCAGAAAACTTTCGTGCATGCATGCTAAGTCACTCCAGTTGTGTGCAACTCTGTGTGACCCCATGGACTGTAGCCCGCCAGGCTCCTCTGTCCGTGGGATACTCCAGGCAAGAATACTGGAGTGGGTTCCCATTTCCTTCTCCAAGGGATCTTCCCGACCCAGGCATCGAACCCTGGTCTCCTGCATTGCAGACGTATTCTTTACTGACTGAGCTATGAGGGAAGCCCTAAAGACAGTATGGTACTGGCACAAAAACAGAGCTATAGACCAATGGAACAAGACAGAAAGCCTGAGATAAACCCACACACCTATGAGCACCTTATCTTGGACAAAGCAGGCAAGAATATACAACCTTTTCAATAACTGGTGGTGGGAAAACTGGGCAGTTACATATAGAAGAATGAAATCAGAATACTTCCTAACACCATATACAAAAATAAACTCAAAATGGATTAAAGACAAATGTAAGGCCAGAAACTTAAAAAAACTGGAAGAAAAGAGGCAGAACACTCTTTGACATAAATTGCAGGAAGATTCTCTTTGACTCACTTCTTAGAATAATGAAAATAAAAACAAAAATAAACAAATGGGAACTAATTAAAAGTAAAGCTTTTTTATAGCAAAGGAAACTATAGACAAGATGAAAAGATAACCCTTAGAAGGGGAGAAAATAATTGCAAATGAAGCAATGATAAAGGGTTAATCTCCAACATATTTAAGCAGCCCATATAGCTTAATATCAGAAAAACAAACAACCCAATCAAAAAATGGGCAAAAGACCTGAACAGACATTTCTCCAAGAAGACATACAGATGGCCAATATACACATGAAAAGATGCTCAACATCTCTCATTATTCAGTTCAGTTCAGTTCAGTCGCTCAGTCGTATCCGACTCTTTGCGACCCCATGAATTGCAGCACGCCAGGCCTCCCTGTCCATCACCAACTCCCAGAGTTCACTCAGACTCGCATCCATCGAGTCAGTGATGCCATCCAGCCATCTCATCCTCTGTCATCCCCTTCTCCTCCTGCCCCCAATCCCTCCATGCAAATCAAAGCTATGATGAGGTATCACCTCATACCAGTCAGAATGTCCATCATCATAAAATCTACAAGCAATAAATTCTGGAGAGGATGTGGAGAAAAGGGAACCCTCTTGCACTCTTCGTGGAAATGTAAGTTGATACAGCCACTATGGAAAACAGTATGGAGATTCTTTTAAAAAAACTAGGAATAAACCTACCAGATGACCCAACAATCCCACTACACCCTGAGAAAACCACAATTCAAAAATACACCTGTACCCCAGTATTCATCGCAGCACTGTTTACAATAGCCAGTACATGGAAACAGCCTAAATGTCCATCAACAGATGAATGTATAAAAAAGTTGTGGTACATATATACGAATGAACATTACTCAGCCATGAAAAAGAACAACTGCTAATAAGTTGAACAGAGGTGGATGAACCTGAAGCCTGTTATACAGAGTGACAGATGTCAAAAGAGATAAACAAATATCGTATGTTAATTCATATATACATGGAACCTTGAAAAATGGTACTGATTAATCTATAGGGAAGGGATGGAGATGCAGACATAGAGGAGGGACTTGTGGACACAGTGGGCAAAGGAGAGGGTGGGATGAGTTGAAAAAGTAGGGTTAACATATGTGCACTGCCATGAGTAAAATAGATAGCTAGTGGGAAGCTGCTATATAACACAGGGAACACAGCCTGGTGCTCTGTGACAACCTAGAGGAGTGGGATGGGGAGGGGGGTGGCAGGAAGGCTCAAGAGGGAGGAGACAGATATATATATACACACATGCTCATATATATATATATATATACACACACACACACACACACACACACACAGGAGCGCGGGCGTCTGCGACGACGTGTAGAGCGCAGCTGAGAGGAGATACCCCACGTCCGAGGTCAAGGGCGGCAGCTGAAAGGAGTTATCCCGTGTCTGAGGTCAGGGTCGGCAGCCTAGAGGAGCTACCCCCCGCCTGAGGCCAGGGGCGGTGGCCAGGAGGAGTTGCCCCATGCCGGAAGCCAGGGACGGTGCAGGGAGGAGCAACCCCACGTCCAAAGAGTGGTGGCTGCGCGGGCGCGGGAGGGCCTAGAGGAGCTATTCCACGTTCAAGGTCAGAAGGGGCAGCGGTGAGGAGATACCCCTCCTCCAAGGTAAGGAGCAGTGGCTGCACTTTGCTGGAGCAGCCGTGAAGAGATACCCCACGTCCAAGGTAAGAGAAACCCAAGTAAGACAGTAGGTGTTGCAAGAGGGCATCAGAGGGCAGACACACTGAAACCATAATCACAGAAAACTAGTCAATCTAATCACACTAGGACCACAGCCTTGTCTAACTCAGTGAAACCAAGCCATGCCCTGTGGGGCCACCCAAGTCGGGAGAGCATGGTGGAGAGGTCTGACACAATGTGGTCCACTGGAGAAGGGAATGGCAAACCACTTTAGTATTCTTGCCTTGAGAACTCCATGAACAGTATGAAAAGGCAAAATGATAGGATACTGAAAGAGGAATGCGCCAGGTCAGTAGGTGCCCAATATGCTACTGGAGATCAGTGGAGAAAGAACTCCAGAAAGAATGAAGGGATGGAGCCAAAGCAAAAACAATACCCAGTTGTGGATGTGACTGGTGATGGAAGTAAAATCTGATGCTGTAAAGAGCAATATTGCATAGGAACCTGGAATGTCAGGTCCATGAATCAAGGCAAATTGGAAGTGGTCAAACAAGAGATAGCAAGAGTGAACGGTCGACATTCTAGGAATCAGTGAACTAAAATGGACTAGAATGGGTGAATTTAACTCAGATGACCATTATATCTACTACTGCGGGCATGAATCCCTCAGAAGAAATGGAGTAGCCATCATGGTCAACAAAAGAGTCCGAAATGCAGTACTTGGATGCAATCTCAAAAACGACAGAATGATCTGTGTTTGTTTCCAAGGCAAACCATTCAATATCACAGTAACCAGTATGCCCCAACCAGTAACACTGAAGAAACTGAAGCTGAACGTTTCTATGAAGACCTACAAGACCTTTTAGAACTAACACCCCAAAAAGATGTCCTTTTCATTATAGGGGACTGGAATGCAAAAGTAGGAAGTCAAGAAACACCTGGAGTAACAGGCAAATTTGGCCTTGGAATGTGGAATGAAGCAGGGTAAAGACTAATAGAGTTTTGCCAAGAAAATGCACTGGTCAGAGCAAACACCCTCTTCCAACAACACAAGAGAAGACTCTACACACGGATATCACCAGATGGTCAACACTGAAATCAGACTGATTATGTTCTTTGCAGCCAAAAATGGAGAAGCTCAATACAGTCAACAAAAACAAGACCAGGAGCTGACTGTGGCTCAGATCATGAACTCCCTATTGCCAAATTCAGACTGAAATTGAAGAAAGTAGGGAAAACCACTAGATCATTTAGGTATGACCTAAATCAAAACCCTTATGATTATACAGTGGAAGTGAGAAATAGATTTAAGGGTCTAGATCTGATAGATAGAGTGCCTGGTGAACTATGGAATGAGGTTCGTGACATTGTACAGGAGACAGGGATCAAGACCATCCCCATGGAAAAGAAATGCAAAAAAGCAAAACGGCTGTCTGAGGAGGCCTTACAAATAGCTGTGAAAATAAGAGAAGTGAAAAGCAAAGGAGAAAAGGAAAGATATAAGCATCTGAAGGCAGAGTTCCAAAGAATAGCAAGAAGAGATAAAAAAGCCTTTCTCAGTGATCAATGCAAAGAAATAGAGGAAAACAACAGAATGGGAAAGACTAGAGATCTCTTTAAGAAAATTAGAGACACCAAGGGAACATTTCATGCAAAGATGGGCTCAATAAAGGACAGAAATGGTATGGACCTAACAGAAGCAGAAGATATTAAGAAGAGGTGGCAAGAATACACAGAAGAACTATACAAAAAAGAGCTTCACGACCAAGATAATCATGATGGTGTGATCACTCACCTAGAGCCAGACATCCTGGAATGTGAAGTCAAGGAGGCCTTAGAAACCATCACTATGAACAAAGCTAGTGGAGGTGATGGAATTCCAGTTGAGCTATTTCAAATCATGAAGGATGATGCTGTGAAAGTGCTGCACTCAATATGCCAGCAAATTTGGAAAACTCAGCAGTGGCCACAGGACTGGAAAAGGTCAGTTTTCATTCCAACCCCAAAGAAAGGTGCCGGGAGCCAGCGTGAGGAATCCCACCCATGACAAGGTCATGCGGCAGAGATCTGATGTGCAAGGTCAAGTCAGATCTCAGGTTTTCCCCCTGGTATTTCCTGAGCATGTACCCCCAAAAATAAGAATATGCCTGCCTTATTGTATTGTACTTTTTCACTCTCCTGACACATTCTGGAGAAAGTCATCTCAAGGCTTTAGTCTTCTGCATTTGAAAGGGTGTTTCAATCCAAAAACCCCTCTGATGGCTTTCTGGCCTGCCTGCAGGACTCCTACAGCTGCGCATGTGATTGTTTGAGGCCTTCGACCCTGGGAGGCACAGGAAGCTTAAAACATCCTAGGAATGTAGGGGCTTCCGAGGAGTCAAAATCATTAGAGTAGGACTGATTAAAGGATTTCATTTGTTGAGCCAATACTTGCTGCCAAATTTTCATATCTTTTATTTGTAGAGATAGTTGGTATATAGAAAAACAGGTAGTAGACCTGGTATTAGCAGCATTAGATCTTTGAGTTAAGTACTTTCTTTGTTATAACCCACTGCACCTTTGTTCTACAGGAATGTAACTTTATTTAGTACTTTGAGGGTGATGCAGAGTAAAGAAAAAACATATCTAGGGAAAAGAAGTTTTCTGGTTGATATACAATTATCCAGGAAGAGAGCCATAAAAATGTTAACAAGCCTCTTGGCCAGAAGATAATGTAAACCACCTGAGATCTTTTGTATACGGGAGGGTATGCAAAAAGAAAGCCTTGTCTCAATGAGGGTCAGGACTGCTGCCCCTACATAACACTACATATTCCATTATGTACAACTTGGGGTATATAAGCTGATTTTGAAAAATAGTTTTTGGAATCTTGCACTGATGCTGGGCTTCCCCATGTCGTTCTTTTCTCCCTTTTTCGGCTGAATTCCCATCTGGGGCGTGGAGGCTCACCATGTTTACTTATTTGTCCTGGCTTCTAAGATCCGTAAAAGAGAGAGTCCAAGGCAGGGCACTCTCCGATATTCAAACGGACGCCGGTGGCCTAACGTAGATGGTGCAAGCTCCTTGTCTGGAACTTTATTGGCTTTCCACGTATACCAAGTTATTCAGCCTCTTTTCTCCACTTAATTTTTCTACTATAATATTTCTTCCTAATCTAATCTTATATTAATAAATAATTTTTTTCCTCGCCTATCCATCTCCCCTTCGAATCACCCTGGATCCACCAGGGCTGGACCCTGGCAGAAAGGCAATGCCAAAGAATGCTCAAACTACTGCACAATTTCACTCATCTCACACCTAGTAAAGTAATGCTCAAAATTCTCCAAGCCAGGCTTCAGCAATATGTGAACCGTGAACTTCCAGATGTTCAAGCTGGTTTTAGAAAAGGCAGAGGAACCAGAGATCAGATTGCGAACATCTGCTGGATCATTGAAAAAGCAAGAGAGTTCCAGAAAAACATCTATTTCTGCTTTATTTACTATGCCAAAGCCTTTGACTGTGTGGATCACAATAAACTGTGGACAATTCTGAAAGAGATGGGAATACCAGACCACCTGACCTGCCTCTTGAGAAACCTATATGCAGATCAGGAAGCCACAGTTAGAACTGGACATGGAACAGACTGGTTCCAAAGAGGGAAAGGAGTACGTCAAGGCTCTATGTTGTCACCCTGCTTATTTAACTTCTATGCAGAGTACATCATGAGAAACACTGGGCTGGAAGGAGCACAAGCTGGAATCAAGACTGCCGGGAGAAATATCAATAACCTCAGATATGCAAATGACACCACCCTTATGGCAGAAAGTGAAGAACTAAAAAGCCTTTTGATGAAAGTGAAAGAGGAGAGTGAAAAAGTTGGCTTAAAGCTCCACATTCAGAAAACGAAGATCATGGCATCTGGTCCCATCACTTCATGGGAAATAGATGGGGAAACAGTGGAAATAGTGTCAGACTTTATTTTGGGGGGCTCCCAAATCACTGTAGATGGTGACTGCAACTATGAAATTAAAGGACGCTTACTCCTTCGAAGAAAAGTTATGACCAACCTAGATAGCATATTCAAAAGCAGAGACATTACTTTGCCAACAAAGGTCTGACTAGTTAAGGCTATGTTTTTTCCTGTGGTCATGTATGGATGTGAGAGTTGGACTGTGAAGAAAGCTGAGAGCCGAAGAATTGATGCTTTTGAACTGTGGTGTTGGAGAAGACTCTTGAGAGTCCCTTGGACTGCAAGGAGATCCAACCAGTCCATTCTGAAGGAGATCAGCCCTGTGATTTCTTTGGAGGGAATGATGCTGAAGCTGAAACTCCAGTACTTTGGCCACCTCATGCGAAGAGTTGACTCATTGGAAAAGACTCTGATGTTGGGAGGGATTGGGGGCAGGAGGAGAAGGGGACGACCGAGGATGAGATGGCTGGATGGCATCACTGACTCGATGGACGTGAGTCTGAGTGAACTCTGGGAGTTGGTGATGGACAGGGAGGCCTGGAGTGCTGCGATTCATGGGGTCGCAAAGAGTTGGACACGACTGAGTGACTGAACTGAACTGATAAACACACATATACTTATGACTGATTTGTGTTTTTGTACAGCAGAAACCAACACAACATTGTAAAGCAATTGTCATCCAGTTAAACATATTTTAAATAAAGAAATAGAACAGATAACATAAAGAAGTACTTAAGATAATTTATAGCATGATGGCCATAGTTGCCATGCTGTATGATCTATATGAAATTTGTTAAGAAATGAATCCTAAGAATTCTCTTCAGGAAGCACCAGAATCTGCTCTTCTGCATGGCAGTGGCAAACAGTAAGTTTCAGATGGACACTTGGCCATGGTTTTGATTTTGATAGGGAAATTAAAATGAAGAAGAGAGCAGGCCTTTGACTGATTTCTGACCCTGCCTGGACTACATACCTGCCTGCAAACACACCAATTGTTACCAGAAATTCAAGAGGCACTTTAGATAAGAGAGCAAGTGGGTATTGGATTTTCTTGAGCCCTTAGAGGCCTGGGCAGCCCCCTGGGGTCCTGAAAATCTGGTGACTTTCATCCAGAAAATCCAGATGAAACAAATAGGTTTGTAAATGTTAAAGAAAAATCAGAGCTGCATTTTTGCATGCAAACTGATGATATCAGTTTAGAATTATAATCGGGAGCCCCAAAACTGAAATTTGAAGTCTCATCCATGGGGTGAATGCACACCCTGGGACCTCTTCCCAGTTGGGACTCCAGATTGCTGTTAACTAGGGACTTCTCACTGCTGTTTAAGTCTGGATGTTGCTCAGTCAAATTCGATGATACATGTGCCAGTACTTTCTTTTTTCTATTTCTCTTCTTTTAATGACTGTATATTGAAATTAAGTCAGTCAATCCTTTATTAAATATTGAAATTGCTCAAAGCAAAACAAAAAACTTTGTCAATCAAGTGCTCAAATTGCCTTTTATTTTTCTTTTAGAGATAAGAAGAAATAGCTAACAAAGAATGTCAATGAAATGCAAATCTCATATATTTGAATGCAGTTACTATCATATCTTTCAGTTTTCTTCTTATCAGGAGAAAATTGATACCTTTCTCTCCCTCTCTCCTTTTTTTTAGGTTCCATTATTTAAATGTTACTGCGTTGGATACATCTGACTTCTCTCACACAACTTAACAAAAGAACAAATTAAAACACACATTCACACATGATTAAGTCCTCAGAATCTGCCTTCTTCTATAAGGCTCAGCTCCATCACTCAAGGTAGGATGCTACCTAATTTTTCTATTCCTCCTGCTAAAAACATGTGGACTAATCTTTATATTCTTAGATGTAAAACACACTGTGATTATGTGATTTTGATTGAATTTGTTGATTTTCCAGGTATGTAGACTATTTTTCTATGTGAATGAGAGCTCCTAGCCACTCTGTTTGGATACAGAGTTTACCATGTGAGAGCTTAAGGAAAGATTTGGAATGGGCCATCTAATTCCTTATAAATGGAAATGTTCCTGGCATCTCATAACCAGTTACTGCATATAGAAGTAAATACATATCACTTTCAGGAAAGTAGCTTATTTAATAATCACAATAAAGAATAATGAAAAATAAAAGCAAATCAATGAGGAATGAAAATAATTGTAATAAACTTCATGTGCTAAAGCTAGCATACTTTAATCACAAGAAAGCATTTGAAGACCTCAGTGAAAAGCAATTTTTTTTTTCTTTAACTTCTTTCTATTTTTGACTGCACTGCACAGCTTGTGGGATTTTAGTTCCCTGACCAGGGATCAAACCTGAGCCCTCAATAGTGAAAGCAAAGAGTCCTAACCACTGGATCACCAGGGAATTCCTGAAAGGCAGTTTCTTCTTGATTAGGGCACTTGCTGATAACCTGGTAATTAGGAAGATGAAGAAAATAGAAAAGTAAATAAACACACATCTCAAAATTGAAATCTAAGTGAAATGTGGTTGTTACATATTTTACAGTATGTGAATGATCACTTTAGTAATCAAGAAACTGCTACTTATCATTTTAAAAATGGGGCCCTTTTTGTTCCTTTACTTTCCTTCATTCCATAGATATGGATATAGATAGGGAATTCCCTGGCAATGCTGTGGTTAGGACTCCAAGCTCTCACTGCAGAGGGCCCAGGTCTGATCCCCTGGTCAGAGAAATAAGATCTCACAAGCTGTGTGGTGTGACCAAAAAAATATAGATAGATAGATAGACAGCATTGACAAATGTTATAACTTGCCTAATAATTATATTTTAACAACTTAATATCATACACTTAGGATATTCAGGGTTGCTTTTTTCCATAGTTGAAGATTAAAAAATGATTTAAAAATTACAATTGTCCCCCAACTTGACCTCCAATTTCAGTGTATTACTAAGGACTCAAGTTTTTTGCAGAGCTTAGCCACAGTCTGGGTTTGAAGTAGAGGGAAGCAGTTTAAGATGAATAGTAAACAGTTTGGAAAATCATTCTGTTTTTAAATTTTTAATCCAGACAAAAAGCACTACTTCTGTGGATCCTCACTAAATACTGTTAGCATTCAAAAGTAATCAGATTCCTCTCACTATAATAATTAATTTAAAGGCCTTAGATTAAGTAGAATGTATTGCTATTTCAGCATTCTACATTATGTTACTCAGAAAAATAAATGGCCACATTGCCTGTAAGATTAATCCATGAAGGAAATTCAGAAAATAGATTGCTTTTTTGAGAAAATAACACAAAAGGTTATCTTCTGTTTACTTTCCAACTTCCTTCCTAAAAGACTCATCACTGAAACCAAACGGAAGTTTGAGATTTGAGTTGGTCATGTGTCTCAGCCTCTAGTGTTTTAACTTCTCTTTCTTCTGTGGCTTCGTTCAAGTGGACTCTGTCCAGATAGCAGGCACTTGCTGTTTCATGTTCCTGATTGTTCCTAATAGATGATGTGAAGCATCATAGTGTGACTTCCCCTGGTTATTACTCAATATCTGTTTAAGATGGCAACATTCACAAAACGCAGGGTGGGGTCTGTTTTACACGTGCTTGAAAAAGTGGAAAACATTATAATCTGAAAGAAGCAAAGAAGAATGGCCAATGGATAAACAATCTTTCCTCAAACAAAACAATATTTAGAAATGATGCAAGTGAAGAACGTTCCTTTCACCCACATCCTGAAATCTACCATGTATGTTTTTTTGTAACATTATCATGGTATATATATATGTGTGTGTGTGTGTGTGTGTGTGTGTATCTTAGACTCAACATTGCTATTGAGAAATATTTTAAATATTGAGTTATCTGAAATGCTCTTTAAAGTTGGAAGATGCCTCCTTCAGAGAGAAAAAGGGAGAAAAGCATTTGAATGTTAGAAACAATGTAATTGTATTAAAAGCTCCAACTTCGAAGAGGCTAACACCAAATAGATTGATGTACACTCCCTTTTCTCATGTTAATTCTCTTTATTCATCTAAAAAACAATATATATTATAAATATTCTTAATAAGGTGAAGTCATATAAATAGGTTCATTTAGAATATGACTTCTACTCTATGTTTAGAAATCTATAGCATCACTTGAAATAAAGTTACGTCCTTGGAAATTATAAAACAATTGTGAATTTCTAAGCTAAACTATTTAATTTAGGTGTTACAAGTCAAGAATAGGACTTTTCACATTCTTGAGGATATTAGCATGGTAGTGGACTGGCTAGATGCTTGCAGACAGGATGGGCTTGGGAGTTGGACAAATATGAGTTCTGTTCCTTTCTAGCAGTGTGGTTAATAAGAGCCCTATATTCCTCATCATTCAAAGGTAAAATGGGAATAGTAATACCTACTGCATTCCTGGGGCTTCCCTGGTGGCTCAGACAGTAAAGAGTCTGCCTGCAATGTAGGAGACCTGAGTTCCATCCCTGGGCTGGGAAGATCCCGTGGAGAAGGACATGGCAACCCACTCTAGTATTCTTGCCTGGAGAATTCCACAGACAGGGGAGCCTAGAAGACTATAGTCCATGGGTTGCAAAGGGTCAGACACGACTGAGTGACTAACACGCACACTGTATTCCTAGCCCAGGATTGACATACAATTCAAGGAAGCAAGTTTTATTTTTCTATTTCAAACCATAACTCAAGGCAAATTACTTTGTAGGTTTTCATTTCTCTGAGTGAGTGAGTGAAAGTCGCTCAGTCGTGTCCAACTCTTTGGGACCCCATGGACTATACAGTCCATGGAATTCTCTAGGCCAGGATATAGAAGTGGGTAGCCTTTCCTTTCTCCAGGGGATCTTCTCAACCCAGGGATCGAACCCAGGTCTCCCGCATTGCAGGCAGATTCTTTACCAGCTGACCCACCAGGGAAGCCCAAGAATACCGGAGTAGGTAGCCCATCCCTTCTCCAGTGAATCTTCCCGACCCAGGAATCAAACTGGGATTTCCTGCCTTGCAGGTGGTTTCTTTACCAACCCAGCTATCAGGGAATCATATAATAAATATGTTGATAATAATAACACATTGAAAAAATAACAGAGAAAGTGAAAATAACTTGATGTTCTAAAATTGGCTTTCTGTGACATCAAGAACTAGGAATCTCTCTGGACTTCATTTGCTTCAGTTATACTATAAGAAGTTTTAGAGAGGGCTACATAATTCCTCTTCTTATATATGACTACTAAATTAACTTAATATCCACACATCCTGTGGTAACTCAATATAGTTCTTTGCTTCTCAATTGGTTTACAGCTCAGCAAAGGTCTATCCTGTTATGCCATGATACAAAGCATTAATTAGGGCATTTAAAAGATTTTTTTAGCTGTGTTAGGCAGAATCACGTCCCCTACCCAAAGCTGTCTGGGTTCTAACTCTTGGAATTTGTCATATAACAACATGGAATAAAAGCTGCAGAGAAAATTATTTTGCTAATCATCTGACCTTAAACTAAAGAGTTCATCCTGGATTACCCAATGTAATCATAAGAGCAACTCAAAAAGTTTCCTAAATACGAAAGAGGAAGGCAGAAGGCTCGTTGACAGGGAGATGCAATGTGAGAAAGACTTGACTGGCTATTAGTAGTTTCAAAGATGGAAGCAGCCAGGGAAGCAAGAATGTGAGCAGCCTCTAGGAGGTGGAAAAGGGCAAGAAAACGTGTTCTCCCCTAGAGCTCCCACAAAGGAATGTACACCTCGATTTTAGCCAATGTGGCCAGTTTAGGACTTCTGAACTACAGAACTAAAAGATAATGAATTTGTATTGTTAAGTTTAGGTGAGCTGTTACAGCAGCAATAGGAGATCAATACAGTAGCTAATGTGAGCAAGAGAACACATTGGGAGGGATGAGACCAACCTCCTATAATGGCAAGTATGTGTAAATCACTCAACACAGATACAAGCAACAAATCATATGGTGTCTTTTGAGCTCTGTTTCCTTCTACTGTATGATAATGTTACAGTCCTTCTCAGACCTGCTTACAGCATTCCCAATAGACTGGCAGGTGTATGCTTTTTGCTTCAATGCCCTTGTGACTTGGGTTCCCCTGGTAGCTCAGATGGTAAAGAATCTGCCTGCAATGTGGGAGACCTGGGTTTGATCTCTGGGTTGGGAAGATCCCCTGGAGAAGGGAATGGCTACCCACTCCAGTATTCTTACCTGGAGAATTAATTCCATGGGCAGAGGAGCTGTGCGACTAACCCTTTTGCTTTTTTCCCTGGTGACTTACTTCTCTTAGGTCTTGTCTTATGCATTTACCTTAAGTGGAGTCTTTTAAGCCCTAAAGTCATCACAGTATTTCTTCAGAGATTTTCCTTTTTTGAATTTTCTCTGCAAATACTAGCAATAGAGTGATTCATTATCTTTCTTACCTGTGTGCTCACACTGTGCACGATCTCTGTTGGGCCCACTCTAGTCTATATTGTGTGTGGATTAGAGGGAGGTTTAAAAGGAGAATGTGTAGTTTTCTTCCTGGAATTAAAACAGAAAATGAAAGCCTCCACTTGCAAAATAAGTGGAACATCACCAGAATTCTTTTTTTACCCAACACAATGTCAGTTCAGAATAAGGAAAAAATAAAACTGGTCAGCTACTTCATGCCCAATATCCTACAGCTTTAATAAGATCTAGAAGGATAAATTGGGAGTTATCATGGAATGGTGAAAAGAAAAAAATACTAGTTTTGGAGTCAGCAAAACTTGTATGTTCAACAATTATGTTCCTCTTCAGTTCTTCCTTATCATTTTTTCTCTTTTAGTAAGTCTTTATTACAGAATTGTGACATTCATTTTTTCATTCTTAGCATGAAGCTCAGTACTGGGAAATACCCTTATTGGTTTTTGATTGAGTGGACATACCTAATTTAGCACAGAAAGGAACTTTTGAGTGAGAAAACTGTCACTCTGATAAGATACAGAAAACCACTGCTTAGTAGATGGACACTTTTGCTATCATAGATTATTTTGAGAATCTTATACAAGCTAAACACCTAAAACAAAAAATAACACAATAACACAATAATTATCATAAAACTTCAGATAGTTCTTAAGCTTTTGAACATGATCCAAATTAAAAAACTACAGCAGTGGATTCTCCTGCAGTAAAATAAAAGGGAATTAGTAACAACTTGGAAAAAACTGAAGAGAATTACATAACAAAAGAGGGTAGTAATGTCATAGAAAGAACTTTCAATTGAGAATCAAGTAACTAAGAGATCCAGTTTTACCAAGAATTTATTTAATCAAATTATTTAAAACATTTTGATAGAATACATCAAAGAGGATTTCCCTGGCATTCCGGCAGTTAAGACTGCTTCCAATGCAGAGTGTGTGGGTTCAATGTCTGATCAGGGAACTAAGATCTTACATGCCATGTGGCCAAAAATTTTAAAGTTAAATTAAATTTTAAAAAAATCAGTAGAAGGGTTAATCGTAACACTTGTTAGGTCTCTTTTCATCTTGTTTCTAACACTCTATTGATCTGTTTCTACTTTATAAAACTAGGGTGTTAGTGAGATGGGTTAAATGTTTGTGTCCCTCCAAATTTCACATGTTGAACTTCTAACCCAAGTATGGATGAATTTACTTCTCAGGAAGTAATTAAGTTTAAATGAGGTTATAAAGTGAGGGTCCCAGATAACAACAAGGTCCTACTGTACAGATCAAGGAACAATATTCAATATCCTATGATAAACCACCATGGAAAATAATATTTAAAAGAGAATATAAATATATGTATAACTGAATCACTTTGTTGTACAGCAGAAATTAACACAACTTCATAAGTCAACTATACTTCAACAAAAAAAGAAGTCAGGGCCCTGATCTGATAGTATGACTATCCTTGTAAGAAAAGACACTACAGTTGGTACAGTCAGACAATGGAACATTATACAGCACTAAAATGAAATGAGTTATCAAGCATGAAAAGACATGGAGTAATCTTAAATGCATATTACTAAGCAAAAACGACTCTTCTATAAGCCAGGAAGAGACCTTTCATCAGAAATCAAATTTTCTAGCACCTTGATCTTGGATTTCTCAACCTTCAGAACTGTAAGAAATAAATTTATGTTGTTTAAACCACCTAGACTGTGGAATTTTCTTATTGTTACTTTTTGGTTGCATCAGGTCTTAGTCATGGTGTGAAGATTTTCCTTGGGTCATGTGGGATCTTTCCATGCAGCTCACAAGCTCAGTTGTCTCCACCTCCCCACCCACCCCCAGCTTGCAGGATCTTAGTCCCAAGACCAGCAATTGAACCTCCATCCCCTGAATTGCAAGGCAGAGTCTTAACCTCTGGACTACCAGGGAAATCCCTGTGGAATTTTGTTATGGCAGCCCAAGCAGACATACACAACTGAATAATCACCAAGGTTCTAGTATCATTTCTATTTCCATAATGTCATAAATCTCTAATTAGTCCAACTTGGGAGGCCAATATAAGAAACATCTATAGATGACATTTTATTTGTATTATGAGATAACACATATAAAACCAAAAGTTTTGTGGTTGTTTTTTTTTACTTTATTTTACTTTACAATACTGTATTGGTTTTGCCATACATTGACATGAATCCACCACGGGTGTACATGAGTTCCCAATCCTGAACCCCTCCTCCCACCTCCCACCCCATATCATCTCTCTGGATAGCTACCACGCGAAAAGAAAAGCTCGAACATAAGACACTGCCAGGAGCGCACACAGAACAAAGGACAGAACAGAAATAGCCGGCTGCAGACCACCCCCCACCAGGGACAGGCAGCCAGAGCCGTAAGGGCTGGAAGGGGGCAATCGCAGCCCAAGAGAGACATTACCTACCAAAATTGAAAGTATTTTTTTTAAAACACAATCTTGAACTATACCAACAACTTTTTGTTATAAAATGTGTTCAACTATTACTATGTTTTCAACTCTCTTTTTTTTTAAAATTTTAGGTATAGAACTTTTTTATTAAAAATTTCCAGTCCAAAGACAAAAATTATCCAACTTCCACAATAAATCAATAAGCCTGTAGGATATCAATATGCCTTAGACAATCACTGTATCACTCAAAATAAAACATTGTTCCATTGTCCCAATGAAAATGAGAAAAAATATAGCTTCACATACAAAATGATAAAATCACTAATTATAAATCGTATTCATAAGAATAAATGTACATATAAAAATCATGTCCAATGTTCCTGACGCAAGTGTTATAACCAAGTCCAAAAGTGATTAAAGAAAAAGTGAGGGACTTCCATGTGATCTAGTTGCTAAGATTCTGTGCTCCCAATGCAGGGAACTCAGGTTTGATCCCTGGTCAGGGAACTAGGATCCAGCACAGTCAAATAAATAAATAAATATTTTTAAAAAATACTTTGTTAAAAAAGTAAAAGTAGAAAATACTTTACTAAAAGTGAAAAAGGACACATAGTTTTAAGAAACTGTAAGTCTGTCAGAGGAATCAACTGTTAACTGTGTCCACACATACAATTTTATTCATAAATATTCATACAATTTAATTTTTGTTTTAAAATTGTGTGACTTTTTTGTCCTATTACAGACGTTTTAATATACATGGCATCATATAGATCTACATGTACTTCATATGGAACTTTTATAGTCATTAATTTAAACTCAACATATTCTCAAAGGTAACTTGTTATTGACTATAATAATTAGGAATAATGAAATTTTTCCCCAAATAATTAACAAGTGAAAACTAAATAAAGCAAGTCTAAAGAAGAAACCAAGGAAAGAAAAACAGGGGACTTTCCTGGTAATCCAGTGGCTAAGACTCCATGCTCTCAATGCAGGGGACCCAGGTTTGATCCCTGGTCAGGGAATCAGATCCCACATACCATAACGAAGATGGAAGAGCCCATGTGGCCCAAGTAAGACCAACTGTAGCCAAATAAATAAACAGAAAACTTTTTTTAAAAAAGGAAAGACAAAGAAAATAAAACAAAAGTTGAGTTAACTCTACCCTTTGGTTAAGATCATGGCATCTGGTACCATTATTTCATGGCAAAGAGAAGTGGAAACAGTGACAGATTATGAAAATGTGTTCAGACGGTGACTGCAGCCATGAAATTAAAAGATACTTGCTCCTTGGAAGGAAAGTTATGACAAACATAGCACATTAAAAAGCAGAAACGTCACTTTGCCAACAAAGGTCCATCTAGGCAAAGCTATGGTTTTTCCAGTAGTCATGTATGGATGTGAGAGTTGGATCATAAAAAAGGCTGAGCACCAAAGAACTGATGCTTTCAAACTGTGGTGGTGGAGAAGACCCTTGAGAGTCCTTTGGACAGCAAGGAGATCCAACCAGTCAATCCTAAAGGAAATCAACCCTGGCTATTCATTCATGACCCAGAACACCATGATAGTGTGATCACTCACCTAGAGCCAGACATTCTAGAATTCAGAATCAAGTGGGCCTTAGGAAGCATCACTACGAACAAAGCTAGTGGAGGTGATGGAATTCCAGTTGAGCTATTTCAAACCTAAAAGATGATGCTGTGAAAATGCTGCACTCAATATGTCAGCAAATTTGGAAAAGCACTGGCCACAGGACTGGAAAAGATCAGTTTTCATTCCAATCCCAAAGAAAGGCAATGCCAAAGAATGTTCAAACTACTGCACAATTTCACTCATCTCACGTACTAGCAAAGTAATGCTCAAAATTCTCCAAGCCAGGCTTCAACAGTACGTGAACCATGAACTTCCAGATAGTCAAGCTGGATTTAGAAAAGGCAGAGGAACCAGAGATCAAAATGCCAACATCCACTAGATCATCAAAAAAGCAAGAGAGTTCCAGAAAAACATCTGCTCTATTGACTATACCAAAGCCTTTGATTATGTGGATCACAGCAAACTGTGGAAAATTCTTCAAGAGATGAGAATACCAGACCACCTGACCTGCCTCTTGAGAAATCTGTATGCAGGTCAAGAAGTAAGAGTGAGAACCATACATGGAACAACTGAATGATTCCAGATCGGGAAAGGAGTCCATCAAGGCTGTATATTGTCACCCTTCTTGTTTAATTTATATGCAGAGTACATCATGGCAAAGGCCAGGCTGGATGAAGCACAAGCTGGAATCAAGATTGCAGGGAGAAATATCAGTAACCTCAGATATACAGATGATACCACCCTTATGGTGGAAAGCAAAGAACTAAAGAGCCTTTGATGAAAGTGAAAGAGGAGAGTTAAAAAGTTGGCTTAAAACTCAACATTCAGAAAACTAAAATCATGGCATCCAGCCCCATCACTTCATGGCAAATAGATGGGGAAGCAGTGACAGACTTTTTTGGGGGGGGCTCCAAAATCACTGCAGATGGTGACTGAAGCCATGAAATTAAAAGATACTTGCTCCTTGGAAGGAAAGTTATGAACAACCTAGACAGCATATTAAAAAGCAGAGATGTTACTTTGCCAACAAACATCTGTCTAGTCAAAGCTATGGTTTTTCCAGTAGTCATGTATGGATGTGAGAGTTGGACCATAAAGAAAGCTGAGCACCAAAGAATTGATGCTTTTGAACTGTGGTGTTGGAGAAGATTCATGAGAGTCTCTTGGACTGCAAGGAGATCCAACAAGTCCATCCTCAAGGAAATCAGTCCTGAATATTCATTGGAAGAACTGATGCTGAAGCTGAAACTCCAACACTTTGGCCACCTGATGTGAAGAATGACTCACTGAAAAAGACCCTGATGCTGGGAAAGATTGAAGGTGGGAGCAGAAGGGGACGCCAGAGGATGAGATGGTTTGATGGCATCACCAACTCAGTGGACATGAGTTTAAGCAAATTCCAAAAGATAGTGATCAACAGGGAAGCTTGGCGTGCTGCTACCCATGAGGTCCATGAGTCTTGGACACGACTTAGCAACTGAACAACATTAACCATTCTTTGACAGGATATTTCCAGGATGCTTTCTATTAAGTGGTTTGAGGGTTTGGGTGTCAATGTTGGATTTTTAATTTGTTATATATGTATATTTATATGTTTTACTGAATTATAATTGATTTACTATTTATTTGATTTTATTTATTTTTGGCTGCGCTGGGTCTTTGTTGCTTCACCTGGGCATTCTCTAGTTGAGGTGAGTGGGAGCCACTCTTCACTGGGGTGGTGAGACTTCTCATTGTGGTGGCTTCTCTTGTGGGGCACAGGCTCCACAGCGCTGGCTCAGTAGTGTGGCGCATAGGCTTACTTGCTCTGTGAACTGTGGGATCTTCCCAGACCAGGGATCAAACCCATGTCCCCTGCTTTAGTAGGTGGATTCTTAACCACTCGGCCATCAGGGAAGCCCTAGTAGATTTGCTATTATGACTTTGAGGAACATAATTTGTGATGGCCCAGCAAGTAATTGACAAAAGGCAAAGAGGGTGTCCAAAGATGATGGTTGCCTAGAAGTTCTGAGTGAAAATTATCCACATAATATTAGAATGTATTTCTGTTAAAGCAGATCTCTCCAGACTAGAGTTGTATGGCTCAGGTAAATACACAGATCTTCAAGAATAAACATTTCTAAATTAGGAGCAGGTTAATGTCTTTCTCAATTAAATGAGAAAGGACTCAAACAAGAATGGGATTCTGAATTGTAATGGACTTTCTGTAACACACAAATCTTTAAGAAATAAATATTCCTATGATGTGTGGAACAAGATACCAAAGCTTTACTCTTATAAAGCAGCAAGTAACATAACAACTAAGTAATACAGAGTTTTGTGAGTCAAATTTGTATTTTCTCTGTTAGTCAGGCATCTCCAGAGAGATAGAACTAGTAAGAGATTTATCTTTATCTCCTAAAATGCCAGTTAATTTTAATATGCTATCAATCAGAAAATACTAATTTTTGATATATAAAGTACAAACATGAAATATGTATCTAAGAATCTATATAAGGGCGGTCCTATGATGGCACTCTGGACTGGAAATCTAAATAATCTAAACATTAAACAGAACAGCTTCCTCAAATATCTGGAAATTTCAGAATGACTGATACTTCTGAAGCTGTGCCAGATTTTGAAGAGATGTTTGCCAGTAGATTCACAGATGACAAATTCCGTTCAGTTTAGTCACTCAGTCATGTCTGACTCTTTGCACGCCAGGCCTCCCTGTCCAAAACCAGCTCCTGGAGTTTACCCAAACTCACGTCCATTGAGTTGTTGATGCCATCCAACCATCTCATCCTCTGTCCCCTTCTCCTTCTGCCTTCAATCTTTCCCAGCATCAGAGTCTTTTCAAACCAGTCAGCTCTTTGCGTCAGTTGGCCAAAGGACTGGAGTTTCAGCTTCAACATCAGTCCTTCCAATGAACACCCAGGACTGATCTCCTTTAGGATGGACTGGTTGGATCTCCTTGCAGTCCAAGAGACTCTCAAGAGTCTTCTTCAACACCACAGCTCAAAAGCATCAATTCTTTGGTGCTCAGCTTTCTTTATAGTCCAACTCTCACATCCATACATGACCACTGGAAAAACCACAGCCTTGACCATACGGACATTTGTTGGCAAAGTAATGTCTCTGCTTTTTAATATGCTGTCTAGGTTGGTCATAACTTTCCTTCCAAGGAGCAAGCATCTTTTAATTTCATGGCTACAAGCACCATCTGCAGTGATTTTGGAGCCCCCCAAAATAAAGTCTGACACTGTTTCCACTGTTTCCCCATCTATTTCCCATGAAGTGATGGGGCCGGATGCCAAGATCTTAGTTTTCTGAATGTTGAGTTTTAAGCCAACTTTTTCACAAAGAGTGCCAAGATGACAAAGAGTACCAAGAATAACTGAAACACCCTCCTGAGTCCCCTCTAATCGTTGAGAAATGGAATAGCAGATCCGGTAGGAACCAGAAAAATAGAGGTAATCGGTTGCAAGGTAATAGACAGTTTAGAGATAGGGATAGCAGATAGGGGTGCCCAAGTGACAACTGACCCAATCAGTGGCATGAATGATCCTGGAGTAACAATTGCCTGCAGCACAGATCAGAACTTACTAGCCCATCCATATGGACATTATGGTTACAACCAACAGCCTCCCTAAGGCTACTACTGATAGAAGTGTCAGCAGCTTGTAGTAAAACCATCTACTTTGTTAACATGATAAAAGTGTATATTGTACCTTCTGTTGGTCACAGTTTTATATTCTGATTGTAGCAAGTGAATTATTAATTTTTTTGGAACTTGAGAGTTTTTAAAAATTGTATCTTACTGGAGAGATGTAATGGTTGCTGGAACTAAATACCTCCTAAAAAGGTTTAAAAAAAAAATCTATGAAACACTGTTATGAAATTCACACTTATTGTTTGACATTCACTACCAGCAGAAATTAGTTCAGGAAGAAGAGAATGAGGGCCTAGAAGTCTCATAAGTGAAAGAAAAAGTGAAAGAAATTTGTTACCTAATTGATGCTTCTAAATTACTGAAGAGAATGTGTTAACCAAAAGGGTGTTCTCTGTTTGTAGTTTTGAAACAGGTGACCCAATAAACAAAAATGTGCCTGCAGCACTGTTGACAGTTTTATAATAAAACAGAACTCTGTTCCATGGGGTAATTATATCCCCATAGCACCAGATTAGTATAAGTAAATCTCCTGAATCTGTGAATCTATTAAGAAACTCAAGTTCATATCATATCATGGAGAACAATACAGTTACAGTATGGAGGTAATACTAGCAGACTATCCAGTCTGTAACTTATAGAAGCTAAACATTATTTTTTAAGATTATGTGTATATTACATATAAAAACCAGCCTGCATTTGCATGATAGAGACTAGAAATAAGGGGAATTGAAAGAATTCATGTATCAGATGGTCTCCCCAGGATGTTTCTTTAGTTTAAAGCAGTTAATTCAACCTACTTAAACCACATGGGTTCCCAGATCCTCTTGTGGAGAATTCTAGTGAACACTGAGTGGATATTAAAGGACTGTGGAGGCAGAAGAAGAAACAAACTTCAGGGTTGAATGGAGGGAGGTGTATAGGTCATCAAAAGCTCAGCTTCTCTATACACCAGTGCCAGATTCAGAGACAGAGCTTTGGCTGAAGTAGAAAAGGATAGCTTTATTACTTTGCCAGGCAAAGGAGGATATAGCAGGCTAATGCTCTCAAAACTGTGTATCCCATCTTTGAGAGAATAATGAGAAATTTTATGGTTCAAAGAGGGCATATCAGCTTGTGGATACACTTCTGATTGGTTGGTGGTAAGGTAAAAGGAGTCAGCGTTATCAACCTTCAGGTTCCAACCAGTCTGAGATCTATATGCTTCTGGGCAGCATACCCAGGGATTGAATCCCACCTAGAGGGAGTTTCCATACCTGCAAAACAGCTCAAAGATATTGTTGTGTGTATTGATGAGGAATCAGGACCCTGCCCCAAGACCGCATTACTGTTTCTCTTGACTGTTTCTTTCTTGTCTTGCTTCCCTCTCTTTCCTAACTAACAGCTGCATGAATCTTCCCATTGAAACAGAGAATGTCATGGAGGCTGAATGAAGGCTATTTTCTATAATCAAAGAAACGGGGGACACAGGAAGTCTTTGTACCCAGGAGGCCCACAGGGCCTTGCTCAGTATCATAGATTAGCCAGATTACTGCATGTTTCAAGAAGAGAAAAACAGCCTTAAAATCTGCACCAATTATGGATACTGATTACAAACACTGGAATACTCGTGGAGAAAGAGAATACAAATCTGCTTCATTATTACTTTGGTGGGGCTTTTTAGGGGGTTAGAGGGGGCAGAGAGGGTAAGGGTGGGTGGTTTTGGTAATGGGTAGGAGTGGAAATGTTTATGAAAAGCAACATGAGTAAAATGAGGCTATTTTTGGCTATGCTGTGTGGTTTGCAGAATCTTAGCTCCCTGACCAGGAACTGGGCTATAGTAGTGAAAGTGCTGAGTCCTAAACATGGAACAGCTAGGGAACTCCCATGAGATCTTAAGCAACAAACGAATCTGATTAATCTTGCCAGTGTTTTTTTGACATTCAAGTAATCTTTATCAAAATCAGGAAGTGGATCAGGAAAACCTAGGGTAGACAAGACAATCAGTCGATACATAAGCAGTTGAAAGACTTCTTCTGTAAATGAGTAAGGGGCTTGTAAGATTTCTTAGACTTAAAAGGTTGCTTGTCATATGGCAGAGCCTCTCATCACTTTCTCATCTTCCTTTACTCTAAATTTACTAATATAATTAGGCATGCACACAAATTAAGAGGTTGAAATATTAAAGAACAGTCAGTATAGTAGGAAAGTGAAGATTTTAACGTTACATAAAATGTCTACAACACACATGCTATGCAGCCGTGTTTGACTCTTTGTGACCTATGGACTGTAGCCCACCAGCCTCCACTGTCCGTGGGATTCTCCAGGCAAGAATACCAGAAAGGGTTGCCATGCCCTCCTCCAGGGGATCTTCCTGACCCAGCGATTGAACCTTCATCTCTTATTGTAAATCAGTTTCCTACACTTCAATTTTAAAAAGTTCATGTACTACAGCTTGCTCTATATTCCAATTGCAAATTAATTTCCACTCATCAAGCAAGGACTTTGGAATCTGAGAAAGTAGTCTCTTAAACACATGTAGCAGATAAGTAGATTACAGAAGTTTATAAAGATTTTTAGTAATTAAAATTGCAAAATATAAACATGAAGTTATAATCCAGAAAGAGAACGAGAGTTTTGCTTTTCAAAATATATAAACTTTTCTTGTCCTACTAATTCCTCCAGGCCAAGAATTGTTCATATCTTTTCTGTAGACTGGTGGTTTCCAGATGTCTACAACACAGATAAAGCAGAGGAGAGATATAGTTGGATTAAAAACAACATGATGATCCATTGTTTAAAATATGACTCCTCCCAGGTTAATTCTAAGAGTTGCCATTTATGTGTAACCAGATCTAGATTCAGGTGGGGACAGGATGGGATGTTTCTCTGAATAGCAAATTTTAGAGATGTAATCTACCAGTTCCCTAGTCCATAATATCCTTGTACAATCCTTAATCAGACATTGCAGGTTTTGATAATGGCTCAGAGTCTTGCATTTCCCCACAATTCTCGCTTACCTTTAACATGATTATAAGGATCGTGTAGTTAATCTATTCAACAGCCTATAATTTTCAGTACTTGTCTATTCCAGACATCATCCACCCCTTCCAAGGCAAACTTTTTCACCTTTTAGCAGAGTACTTGTGCTCATGCTCAGTCGCTGAGTTGGGTCCAACTTTTTGCAACCCTATGGACTGACTGTAGCCTTCCAGGCTCCTCTGTCCATGGGATTTCCCAGGCAAGAATACTGGAGTGGGTTGCCATTTCCTCCTCCAGGGGATCTTCTTGACCCGGTGATTGAACCTGAGTCTCTTGCTTCTCTTTCATTGGTGGGTAGATTCTTTACCACTAAGCCACCCTGAGAAGCTCATAATATTTAACTTCTTTCCACTCATTTCTATACCAACAGGTATCTCCCACCTTAACTCACACCTCTTGTGGACCTAATTCTTTATTCCTCTATTTTGTTCCAGTCAATCACTGTTCTTTGATGCTTTCTTTCTTCCCTATGATATACTTTTACCATCCAGAGACAACTATTCCTAATATTTTGGTATATAAGAACATGGCAGTATTATCTTCTCATTTATTTCTCTGGCTGTCCCAGGTCTTAGTTGCAGCATGTGGGACCTTCCGTCTTTGTTCGTTGAGCCATACAGGATCTTCAGCTGTGGCATGCAGCCTCGCAGTTGTGGCTTGTGGGATCTAGTTCCTCGACCAGGGATTGAATCCAGGCCCCCTGCACTGGGAGAGAGGAGCCTTAGCCCCTGGGCCACCAAGGGGTCCCCATATTAACTTAATTTACAGAAATTATGCTTTTTATTGGAGTCAAAACTATGAACTCCTTATTGCCTGTGATTTTAAATCTTGTTGAAAGCTTCCTCACCCTAAGACCTACAATCTTTTCTTCTAATTGTATAGCTTTGTGTTTCATAATTAGGTCTTCCATGTGTGAGAAGCTCACATTTGTAAAAGTAGAGTAGAAGTGAGGAGTCCTGAGGGGTTGGTAACAGAGGCAGCAGAGAAGACAGGAGGCACAGATTAGGTAGCTTTGCTATCACTCACCCATCCTCTATAGGGAAGCTCTACTCCGTTATCCCCTGCTTAGCAAAACCCGTATCTTAATATGTTCAGAGGAGAAACTTTGACATTCTTAAAGCAAAAGATATGCTATAAAAATGAACCAATCATCAAACAAAGAAGAAGTTACACATAACTAAACATATGACGCTATCAGTAAAATATTCAACATGTATAGAAACCTAGAAACAATCTTCTGGAAAGTAGACTAAAAGGTATGAGAAGGAAATGGGAAAGAAAAGATAAAAAGATTAGAGAAACCCAGGAGGGCCAACATCAGATAAACTGGAGGTTTGGAAACGTAAAACAATAAAAATATAGGGAATTCTGTTTAAATTATAAATAAAATGTCCTATGGTGGAGAGAGGTTAGTGAGTCCCAGCCTAGAAAATGAAAACAGATCTGAACCATAATGTTATAAAATTTTGGAACACTTAATGAAGAAGACGAGAACTAAAAGGATGAAAAGAAGTTACGATTTTAAAAAGCGTTAGTCGCTCAGTCATATCCGGCTTTTTGTGGCCACATGGACTGCAGCCCATCAGCCTCCTCTGTCCATGGGATTTCCCTGGCAAGAATACTGGAGTGGGTTGCCATTTCCTTCTCCAGGGGATCTTCCCAACCCAGGGATTGAACTCATGTCTCCAGCATTGGTAGGTTGGTTCTTTACCACTGAGCCACCGGGGAAGCCCCTAGTTTCATTAAAAACTTTCAAATGAAAGCCTCTGGTTGGCCTGGCTGGAATCACATGTTCATCCTTGGCTCAATCACTACAGCCAGAGGAATGAATGACTCACTCTGACAGGCCAGGTACAGATTAGGTGCCCATCCTGGCCCTGGGGAGTAGGTACCATAATGTGGAGAATGAGCAAGAATGGGAGAGGAAACCAGACAGATAAATAGAGAAACATCTGCTCTACTTATCAAGGGCTTCCCTGGTGTCTCAGACAGTAAAGAATCTGCTTGCAAAAGCAGGAGACATGGGTTTGATCCCTGGTCTGGGAAAATCCCCTGGAGAAGGAAATGGCAACTCACTCCAATATTCTTGCCTGGAAAATCCCATGGACAAAGGTGCCTGGTGGGCTCCTACTGTTCGTGGGGTCACAAAAGAGTTGGACATGACTTAGAGACTAAACAACAATTCTATATGTCCTACAAAATCTTTGGCAGTCTGAAGACTGCCTACTTCGACAGCCTTATTTCCTTCCACTATTTAAGTCAGATTATGCTCCTGAAGGATAGTAGAGCAGTTCAGAGAGTGAGCTTTGAGATTAGCAGAACTATATTTGCAAAAGAAATTTGCAATTTACAAATTATATTATTTTGGGTCATTTTTGCAACCTCTCTAAGCCTTAGTCTCTTCATTTGTTAAATATGGTAAATAATGAAACCAAAGGACATGATACCAGAAAAACACTTGGCATAGGTCTCCCAGGGAACAGGTGTGAAATTTTCAGGGGTTGGTAAAAAGTACCCATTAGAGATTTCCTGTCTCATACAGGGCAAGAGACTGCTTCTCAGGTCTTTAAACTATACCACTGGCTTTCCTGGTTCTTCAGCTTCTAGATGACAAGTCATAGGGCTTCTCAGCCTCTATAATTGCTTGAACCAATATCTTAGAACAAGCTATAATTCTGTTCTTTTTCTTTAGAGAATCCTGGCTAATACAGCTGTTAATTAGAGTCCATGCCTTATTCAGTTTTCGCTGGATTTATATACCCTCATTTTCGTGTGTATATGTGTGTGTATATATACTTTCATAGAATTTTAATACCATGCACAAATTCATTAACCACCATCAAAATCTATATACAGAACTACTCATACAACTCCATAGCAAAAAAGCAAACAATTTGATTAAAAACTGACAAACAATTTGAACAGACATATTCTCAAAGAAGAAATACAGATGGCCAGTATATATATAAGGACATGAAAAGGTGTCCAACATCATTAATTATGAATAAAATGTAAATGGAATAACAAATATTGGCAAGAATGTAGAGAAAAAGGAAAGTTTACATTCAATACATTGTTGGTGGTAATATAAATCTGTATATGTATTTGTCTAAATTTCCATAGCCACTATGGAAAACGATATGGATGTTCCTCAAAAAACTGAAAATAGAATACTGTATATCCAGAAATATATATGTGTGTGTGTATATATATATATCATACAAATACTGTATAATCCAGAAATTCCATTGCTGGGTATTTATTGGAAAAAAATTAAAACTAACTCAAAAAGATATCTGCACCTCCATGTTTATTAAGCATTATTTACAATAGCCAAGGCATGCAAATAACCTAAGGGTCCATCAGTGAATGAATGAATAAAGAAAAGACATATAATAAATATATGTATGTATGCTATTCAATCATTTAAAAAGGAAATCCCACCACTTGTAACAATGTGGATGAACCTTGAAAGCATTATGCTAAGTGAATAAGTTAAAGACAAAAATCATATACGAGCTCACTTATAAGTAAAATCTAATAAAAACCACTGACCTTATACATAGAAAGAACAGACTGATCGTTTTCAGAGGCAGGGGGTGGTGTATGAAATGGGTAAAAGTGGTCAAAAGGTACAAACTTCCAGTTATAAAATAAGTAAGTCCTGAGGATGTAATGTGTTATAAATTTAAAGTTGCTAAGAGAGTAGATCTTAAAATTTCTCATCACAAGAAAAAAAAAATTGTAACCATGTGTGGTGGGAAAAAAAGAGATACAGAAATGTTCCACTAGCATATAGTAACTCCACAAGCTCTTCTTTATAGTCATACTTTCCCACATCTGTCCTTGTCTGCTCATCTATTCTCCACCTTTATAGTTTTGTTATTTTGAGAATTCAATATCAGCGAAACTATGTGCTATGTAACCTTTGAAAATGGCTTTTTTCACTAAGCATGAGGCTCTTGAGACACATCCAAGTTGCTGCAGGCATCCTCATTTCCTTCATTTTTATTGCTGGCCAGTATTCCATTGTATAGATTCCGTTGGACCAATATTTGCTTAATCATTCACCTATTGAAAGGCATTTCAATTGTTTCCTCTCAAATTTATTTTTAAAGAAGTAAACATTTAAATAACTTTAAATCTTCCCAACCCAGGGATTGAACCCAGGTCTCCTGGGCGGATTCTTTACCGCTGGATTCTATACTGTCTGAGCCACCGGGGGAAGCCCTTAAATCTGCCTCAGTTCAGTTCAGTTCAGTTCAGTTGCTCAGTCGTGTCCGACTCTTTGTGACCCCATGAATTGCAGCACGCCAGGCTTCCCTGTCCATCACCAACTCCCGGAGTTCACTCAGACTCACGTCCATCGAGTCCGTGATGCCATCCAGCCATCTCATCCTCGGTCGTCCCCTTCTCCTCCTGCCTCTAATCCCTCCCAGCATCAGGGTCTTTTCCAATGAGTCAACTCTTTGCATGAGGTGGCCAAAGTACTGGAGTTTCAGCTTCCATATCATTCGTGGGATTAATTCACTGATTAAGTGTTTCTGAACAAGAGGAATGCAGTCATCACGTGGGATGTCTATTTGAATAAATACGACTTTATGAGGGTGACTTTTAAAGTTCTTTAATCACTAATCAGTTGATCATCATTCTTTAGTTGCTCAGTTGTGTCCCATGGGACCCCAAGAACTGTAGGCAGCCAGGTTCCACCGCCCATGAGATTTCCCAGGCAAGAATACTGGAGTGGGTTGCTGTTTCCTTCTCCAGGGAATCTTCTGGACTCAGGGATCAAACCTGCGTTTCCTACACTGGCAGGCAGATTCATTGCCACTGAGACACCAGGGAAGACCTAGTCAGTTAATAGCTTAATCCTAAACAGTGTCAAGTCTCAGGAGACCGTAGGGGCAGGGGACCAGAGATGGTCAGCATGAGGCAAAGAGGGCTGGCCCAGTTGAAACATTACTGTGGTAAGGAGGAGAGCTGATGGAGAAAGTGGTGTGCAAAAGAGAAAGAGTGGTTTTGCAACAGGAAAGATAACAGCATGGGAATCATTTACACTTCCTGTTTCCCTCGAGTTCCAGTGGCTGGACTGTCACTGCCACTCACTGCAACACCCCTTTGAGCCTCCACTTATATCCAGTAATAGCCATTTCATCATTAATTTTACAAAACCATACATGGAAACTAAACCCACCCCAAAGGCCATGATTTTTGTTCCAAAAAATTCGGAAGAACATATTCTCTTTTAAATCAATTACATGTCTATACATTTGAAGTTAGTTTTAGCTCATTTGGGGTAATAACATACCCTCTTCAGACCTTCTGTTTCTATACTTGCAAGGTAGAAAAATAATATCTTATCTTCCTGAAGGTAATTAACATGTCAAAAAAAATTCTTTGAATTTCTATTTTTACTATTTCATTAATATAGCGCTGTATCTATCAAAAATATTTTATCAGTTCAGTTCAGTCGCTCAGTCGTGTCCGACTCTTTGCCACCCCATGAATCGCAGCACGCCAGGCCTCCCTGTCCATCACCAACTCCTGGAGTTCACTCAGACTCACGTCCATCGAGTCAGTGATGCCATCCAGCCATCTCATCCTCTGTCGTCCCCTTCTCCTCCTGCCCCCAATCCCTCCCAGCATCAGAGTCTTTTCCAATGAGTCAACTCTTTGCATGAGGTGGCCAAAGTACTGGAGTTTCAGCTTTAGCATCATTCCTTCCAAAGAGCAACCTGATTTCCTTTAGGATGGACTAGGTGGATCTCCTTGCAGTCCAAGGGACTCTCAAGAGTCTTTTCCAACACCACAGTTCAAAAACATCAATTCTTCGGCGCTCAGCTTTCTTCATAGTCCAACTCTTGCATCCATACATGACCACTGGAGAAACCAAAGCCCTGACTAGACGGACAGGAAAGAGCTTTTGTTCTTTCAAAAGGAACCAAGAGGTTCCAGGTGAACAAAATATATTTTAGATGCAATCTGCCTGCAATGGGCTCCCAATTTAACTCAGTGGAGAAAACAAATGTCAACAGTATAAAGCATGGAGTTATTGTAGTTAATTACAAATAAATATATCACGGCTATTCAACATTTTCTTCTTCAGTGAATTTTCCTCCACTCTTTCTTAGTGGTCCATTTCCATAATCATCACCTAGATAAAGTCATCATGCTATTAAATCAAGCATTTTGCTCTGTGACCATATCCTTCTATTCTTTCAGATTCTTTGTTTGAATAATGCCCTCCCCACTATGGGACACCCCTGGGTCCCCTTGGGCTCTCCCGTCCTTTAGCATCTCTGCTGTATCTCTTTTCTTTAGTTCCTTTCTGCCTTTTGTTCTCTCCTTTTCCAGAATAAATGGTCCATCACCTCAATAATTCTCTTGCCGAAACATTAAGCTCACTTGTCCCTATTTTCATTCCCTTTTATTATGGTAAAATCCCTGGAAGCAACTAAATATTCAGTTTCTCCACATTTTCTCCACACTGACTTCATACTTAACTGATACTTTCTCTACACGTGTCCCATACTCACAGGAGAGAATGTGGGACTCTTACAAATTCATGATTCCTAAATTAAAATGTGCCTTCAGTATTCCTGGCAATCCTATTGCCTTTTCTGACCAACCTTCTCCTTCCTATCCAAGAGGGCTTTTCCCCACCTTCTCTCTCCTCAAACTTCTGCCCTGGACAAATTCTTCCCCTTGCTCTATGAAGACAACCTACTTCCACCTCAGCAGAAAAAAATAAAGGCCAGCAGTGGTGAACTCCCACAAGTTCCTCTTATCCCACCTAGAAAATGTCCCTGCGTTTGGGTCTACTATAGCCTCCTTCACTCCTGTTTCAGCAAAATGTGCCCCATCTCCATCATTCAAGATCTAGCCTCAACCTGGGTTCCCACGCCCTTGTTAGCCCAGCGCCATCCTCTGTCTGCCTTTCATCTCTTTATCTCTTCCTGTATATTAGTCCTTTCCATCATGGCATCCGGTCCCTTCACTTCATGGCAAATAGATGGGGAAACAATGGAAACAGTGATAGATTTTATTTTCTTGGGCTCCAAAATCACTGCAGAGAATGACTGCAGCCATGAAATTAAAAGACGCTTGTTTCTTGGAAGGAAAGCTTATGATCAACCTAGACAGCATATTAAAAAGCAGGGACATTACTTTGCCAACAAAGGTTTGTCTAGTCAAAGCTATGGTTTTTCCAGTAGTCATGTATGGATGTGAGTGTTGGACCATAAAGAAAGCTGAACACTGAAGAATTGATGCTTTTGAACTGTAGTGTTGGAGAAGACTCTTGAGAGTTCCTTAGACAGCAAGGAGATCAAATCAGTCAATCCTAAAGGAAATCAGTCCTGGGTGTTCACTGGAAGGACTGATGCTGAAGCGGAAACTCCTGGCGTGCTGCAGTCTATGGGGTCACAAAGAGTCGGACACGACTGAACGACTGAACTGAACTGAACTGATCAGCACTTAAACATGCATATCCATCTCAGAACAAACCTCCCTTAATCTCATTTCCTCTTTCCCAGTTACCATCTTCCTTCCCTCCTTTCCCATGGGGCCCAGAAACTTGTGGTTTTTTTTTTTTACCATGATGACTATAGATTTTTGCCTCAAAGCTTTACACTAGTGCCATCCTCCCAACCCATTCCTTTTCTAGTAAAAGACCCTGCCCTCGCTACAGAAATGGGCTTATGTCCCAGACTCGACCAACTATGGTCATTATCTGTGCTCAGCAATCAGTGATTGGCCCTGAGACCTGCGTAACCAAGGGCTCAAGAAAGTAAACAGAAACAACACTGGGTACTTCAAAGAGAGAAGAATTAATCCAAGGAACTCTTAAGTATGAAAAGGTTGGAAAAGCAAACAGGAGCTAATAACTGCTAGATCTGTAGAAGACAAAAAATTAAAAAAAAAAGGATGAGGGATAGGGACATAGGAATTTATGGGAGGGGGTCTCTGAGATCTGTTGCTACAAGTTGTAGGGGGAGATTCTCCACAGCTAGGGTGTGGATTTTTGTGGAGGATATTTGTCTGGGCAGATCCCTGGATGGCCTAGGAGCTACAGCCCAGTGGGTGATGTGAAGCAGAACTGTTACCTCAACTACAAGGGGATACATCCTGATATTAAGAGTTTCTGGTTCTTCTAAGGAACACAGTGAAAGGGTTGCTGAGAGTTCAGAAAGAAGCTGGAATCGAGCCATCTTCCCCTGCTGCTGAAGTGATGAGATGCAAATGGAAAAACAGGGAAGAAATTCCTTTGCTTTCCTCCTCTTGTCTTCTAATTTTCTTCTCTGGCTTCTCACTGATAGGCCCTAGTGAGAAACCAGCTGGGGCTTCCCTGGTAGTCCAGTGGTTAAGACTCTATGCTGCCAATACCGGGGGTCCAGGTTCAATCCCTGGTCAGGAAACTAGATCTCACATGCTGCAACTAAGAGTTCACATATTGCAACTACAAAAAGACCCCGCTAAGGTCCAGCATAGCCAAATACATTTTTAAAAGAAAAGAAACCAGCTGACAAAGGAGTCCAAGAAACGCAGTTCCAGACCCAGCATCACAAAGCAGAATATAAAAGTTTAGCGTTGGTAAAAACCTAGCATGTGACCTCAGCTAGATTTGACTTGGAAATCTGATCAATAGTAGCCTCTTTTTCTCCTCAGCTTCTAGGGCTGTGAGTGTTGATTTCAGAGTGCAGGCTGTGCCTAGGAAAGCCTGACCAAAGAATGGCAGAATAAATCAAGCAGGAATAGGTGATTTCCAGCACTCCCCCACCCAGCTTCTATGTCCCTGAAGTTGTAAGATGTAAAAGTAAAGGAATGGATCACCATCGATTTCCTACCATGTGTAGAAGATTGTCCTGTGAGTAAATGTTAGATACTCTTTTAATAACAAATGTTATGTTTTGATCATGGCAAGAAGCATGCTTGTTCAGTATAACAGTTACTCCAACAGCTTTGAAGAGGGGACTAGAGGAGGAAAAACCTGGGCAAAAGACAGAGAAGCTCTTGTCAGGAAGGCAAGCGAGGTCAAAATAACATCTTAGAAGTCAAAACAGGACAGAGTTTTAAGAGCTGGACAAAAATGTCAAACGTCTAATGAATTACCAGGTGATTGATTAGGCTAAATTACTTGTAGCTATGAAAGTGAAAGTGAAATCACTTAATCGTGTGCGACTCTTTGCGACTCCATGGACTGTAGCCTACCAGGCTCCTCCGTCCACGGGATTTTCCAGGCAAGAGTACCGGAATGGGCTGCCATTTCCTTCTCCAACTTGTAGCTATTGGTCTTGCTAAATTTTGCAATCAATGATTCAATGTTGAAGGGTCCCAACAACCCATAAAACACTTTTAATAAATTCTTTCTGGATTTCCAATTCAAATGAGGGCAATATTCTTGGTTTATTTATAGTTTGTAGATTTCACTTCTCCTATATGAAAAATCAAAGAATTAAGTTATAGAGTGATGGAACTTCCCTGGTGATCCAGTGATTGAGACTCCTTGCTTCCATTGCAGGGGACATGGGTTCCACCCCTGGTTGGGGAACTGTGATTCCACATGGCATGGACAAAAAAAAAAAAAAACAAAATAAAGAGTAAGTACCTAATAGATGCTATCACCTAGACAGAGAATGCACAGAAAACAAGAACAGGGCTGCTTCTTTTCTGAAGGAATTTACAGGCCAGTCAGGGAGACCCTTATTCAAATTGAGGAGCTCTGCAACTTCAGTCAACTTCAGAGGAAAGTCACGAATTTTATTCTATAAAGCAGACTTATTGGGAATTACTGTGTTATTTGTATATTTATTTGGTTGTGCCAGGTCTTATTTGCAGCACATGGGATCTTTGATCTTAGATACAGCATATGGGATCTTTAGGCACGTGAACTCTTAGTTGTGCACGTGGGATCTAGTTCCCTGACCAGGGATTGAACCTGGGCCCCCTGCATTGGGATCATGGAGTCTTAGCCACTGGACCACCAGAAGAATCCTGGAAATCATTCTTTCAAAAGATAAAAAAAACACTCATGAGGTCATTTTAAATTTCACACGCTCTGTATTACTTTGCAAGGGTTGCCGTAACATAATACCGCACACTGGGTGACTTAAACACCAAAAAATGCATTTTATCACAGTTCTGGAGGCAAGAAATCTAAAATCAAAATGTCAGCAGGTTTGGTTTCTCCTGAGGCCTCTTTCCTTGGCTTGCAGGTGGCTGCCTTCTCCCAGCATCCTCACCTGACCTTTCCTCTGTGCATCTATGTTCTAATCTCTTCTTCTTATAAGGATATCAGGCATATTAGATTAGAGTCCACCCTAATGACCTCATTTTACCTTAGCCAGCTCCTTAAATCCGTAGCTCTTGTGAGGTACTGGGGGTTAGGGTTTCAACATATAAATTTATTGGGATACAATTCAGGCCATAACACTATGAAAACCAATTCTACATAATGCAGTGATTTGTACAGTCAGGATGATTCATGCATGCTAAGTCACTCAGTTGTGTCCAACTCTTTGTGACCCTATGGACTGTAGCCCACCAGGCTCCTCTGTCCACGGGATTCTCCAGACAAGAATATTAGAGTGGGTTGCCATGCCCTCCTCCAGGGGATCTTCCCAACCCAGGGATTGAACCTGCGTTTCTTATGTCTTCTGCACTGGCAGGTGAGTTCTTTACCACTGGCACCACCTCAGAAGCCTAGGATGATTCATAAAAGCACTAAGTATTGTTCTGCGCGGATAGCTTTCTAATTCAGAAAAAAAAAATTTTATTTTTTCACATCACTTCACACCTAAGTATTAAGAAAACTGCCTAGAAGGAAATATCATCTACCTAATAAATTTGAGCGCTTCTTACGGTGCTCCTTTCCCTTCCAGTCGAGTTACCTGAATCTTCAGGTCCTGAGTTAATTCCTCTAATTTTCATGGCAACAGTTGGGTGTGATATCTGCTGTTCTCATTCCAATCCAGATCCTATAAAGAAGAGCCCCAGGAGTGTATGCACTGTTTACTTTGCACAGCCTTGCTTGGCAACAGGATTTGGAGTCTCCCTGATTTTTAAAAGCTCCTTTCCACACCCCTCACAAGGCCCTTTAGGAGAAAACGTTTTCCACATATGCTTCTTATGTGTCTTAGTAGCTGATTATACCTGTGTGTTTGTTTCCAAAATACTGCCCGTTACAACTTGCATAACTTGGAAGCAGGTATATTATGCAAAAGTCTACATTTACATGAAAATTTGTCTCCCTTTTCCTGCAGGCAGCAAGTTGCAGTGCTCTGCCCTTCAAGCCCTTCATAGTATTTGAGAGGGCAGGGCAACGGGAGAAGACATACCCATGCATTATTACCATGGCAGAAGAACCGGCTGGTCTTCAGGCTCCCCAAGGGAAATTATGTGTCTTCTACTAGAAGGCAGGGAGGGAACCCTCCACCTCTTACTCTAAGAAATTCCTTTAGAGAACTGGATGATGCTCTAACCTGCCATGTAGGATGAGAACATGCCTAGAAACAGTGAAAGCCAAACAAACCTGTAAACAAAAAATTTTTTAATGGCAAATCATGACACTAATTAACATCAAAAGTGAGTGCCTATGCAGACGCTAACTGCAAATCTAAGAAATCTATACGTATGTATTCTGAACGTGATACATGTAGCATTTTAGAATTTAGACTCAGGAAGAGCATTCCCCCAACTCCCTGAGAAACTAGGAGACACCATTTTCTCCGGTGATGTGATCCACATAACAGATTTTCCAATCATGATATCATATCTCTTGAGCATACCTGGGAGTGTTTATAGGTTTGCCCAGATATTGATCCTCTCAGCCTCATGTTTGTTGGATCCCAGAGTTAATAGAGCAGGTGCCTTTGTTTTCCATCACATCCCATAAAATAATTACAATGTCCTGTCTGTACTATTATATAACAGGTAAGAAGCCCTGATGTAGCTGACCACATTTTCCACTGTTTTTTTTTTCCTTGTAAGTCAGGAAGCTCTGAGACAAGTATGAAGCTTGACTACTAAATTATCATAGAGTTAGGATATTTTTGTTTTCTTTCTCTCTTTGTTCTGATTTTCTATTTTACTAATGCTATTTTGCATGTCTTTTGTGCAAATAAAATCCGTATGGGAAAAAAAAAAAAACAAGATAAATCTTCTGTTAGTGACACTAGAGGAGCTGAAATATAAAATACAACTATACAGACATTGCCCTGGCTGCTTTACAAACAAAAGTGAGGATCCCCCTAAGAGGAAAAGTGACCTTTGATGAAAATCCTGCACTAGGCTGCAGTTAAGCACATGTTTTTATATTTATTCTCAGCTGTTTCTTCCTCATGTCACTCATTATGTTGTTCAGAAATATATATTTAAAGACTCAATATTCAATCGATATGTGCAGTGCAATATTGAAAAACACAGTTAACGTGATGATATACAGTGGTAAGAGAGGATGGAGTGGGTGGGAGCTTCTAAGATGGAAAAGTCAAAATCCATAACTGAAAGATTCTTCAAATAATTCCTTCAATTCTATTCTACCATATCCTACCTTCAAAGGATCTTTCTTTTTACCATAATTTATTACAGATAGCATCACTGACCAAAGTCTTGATATCAAAGAAATGATTGTTAGAAATGGTTCTGCCAAGGTGTAGAGACTAAAAGATCCCATAACTGCATTTCACCTCTTGTTAGTTCACAGTAACACTGGGACACTATAAATTTTCCTAACTGCCTTGAAGAAGATTAGAATAAATTTAAACTAGAAACATGACCAGCAGTGTAATACATTGTTTATAGCAGTTAAACCTCTAATCAAGAGAGGCTCAACTATTGGGTTTGAATACATAAATGAACCCTATGTAGTTCATTTTAAAAGGAATAATTCACTAATATTTTTCAATATAAGCTAATGTACAATTCCAAAGATCAACTCAGTAAATCTGGATGATTTAATTCAAAGAAAAAAATGTCTATAAGAGTTCACAGACTACATATTCCTAAGAAAATAGTCCAGAAATACATAGCTTTCTGCCAAATTTCTGTTAAGTCCAGAAGAGCGAAGAGCATGAGGTCTGTACTCATTAATGAATGCTTAGAGTTCAGTTATTCGATGCTGTGTATTAAAAGAAAACTCATAGAAGTGCTACAGGCAAAGTTAAAATTCAACAACTTTTCATTTTAATTAGGCCATAAATCTAAATAAAAGAATATTGAGTCTCCAAATAAAGGTAGGTGCCTAAGTCAATATTTTAACAAATATATCTTTTTTTTAATATTTAGTTTTTGAATTAATATATTTATTTGGCTGTGCCGGGTCTCAGTTGGGAGATCAATCTCTGTTGTGGCATGCAGGATCTTTAGTTGTGGAAAGCAAACCCTTAGTTGAGGTTTGTGGGATCTAGTTCCCTGAGCAGGGATCAAACCTGGGCCCCCTGAGTTGGGAATGCAGAGTCTTAGCCACTAGGACACCAGGGAAATCCCAATAAATATATATCTTAACCAAAAAGATTCATAAAATTTAATTTGCATTAAGCTCCTTTTCGACTTTTTTTTCCTTTTCAAATTTTGCTTATACTAGTGATGAGAACATAAACCTAGAAATAAGATTTGTAGTCATCACTTTCCTTCCAAATTCCCAAATTAACATTATAACAAACACTAGTGTTGTTTTGGACTTCAGGAAAATTATATAAGTTTTCTAGCCCTTGGTTTTCTAACGTGTATAATGAAAATGATTAATAGTACCTACTTCACACACACTCCCCCTGGTGGCTCAGACTATAAAGTATCTGCCTGCAATGCGGAGGGCCCCGAGTTTGATCCCTGGGTCGGGAAGATCTCCTGGAGAAGGAAATAGCAACCCATTCCTACTCTTGCCTGGAAAGTCCCATGGATGAAGGAACCTGGTAGGCTACAGTCCATGGGGTTGCAAAGAGTTTTACACGACTGAGAGACTTTACTTTCACCTACTTCATAGGGTTGTTTTGAAAATTTAGTAAAATTTCACATATGAGGCAATGGCCAAAGGGTGTGGCACAGATTAAATGTCCAATAAGTGTTAGCTGTTAATGTCACTATTGTGATTATTATTATGATAATGATCTTTAAAGTCATTATTCTGTCACTATCTTTTCCTGATAGCCTTACATTTAAAACCATCTCATCTTTCAGTTTCTTTCAATATTTTCTTAATTTTTCCACAACTTCAGCCATGAAAACTCTGAGTAATGTCCAAATGATAATGATAATGACAACAACAATAACCTTGATAATGAGGATAATAAAAATGAAGTTCCAAAGAGCTTGTTATGGGACTTTCCTGGTGGTAGCGGTTAAGAATCCAACTGCCAATGCAGGGAACACGGGTTGAATTCCTGGTCCAGGAAGATCCTGCGTACCACGGAGCAGCTATGCTCATGCTCTAGAGCCAACTCAGCTACTAAAGCCTGCATTCCTGAAGCCCGTGCTCTGCAAGGATCAGTCTAGGGACCACAATGAAGACCCAGTGCAGCCAAAAATTAATAAATAAATATATTTTTTTAAAGTTTGTTTTGATAGATCATGAACTTTTGGAGAATGTTCATATGGTATTGTTGCCAACAAACCCCAAAATTCTTCCACTCAGTCTTTGCCCAGTTATTCCTTCCCACATGACTTCCACAAAGAAGAAGCATGCACAGGATCCAAGGAAAATGGCAAAAAAAAAGCTACCATTTTATTATTAAGTGGGCCTGTACTTAAATTTCAATGCAGAGATCTCTGGTTAGCCAGATTAATAAATGTGACCTGGTGAAAAGGATTACTGTAAGTGCCTTTCTCACCAGTTTAAGTACAAAACTGGGTCCACACCTCAGGGTCTTTCTATCTTCAGGTTGATCACTTAGTACAGAAGAATAAAGAAAAGGGAATGTTTGTATATGCTAAGAAGGGCAAGGAAGGAGAGTAGGATGGCTAGGATTACCTTAGGAGAGGATCCTTTGAAAGTTTCTATGGCTCCTGCTTCATGGGGCAAAAGGAAGAAGAGAGATTCACAATTAGGCACAGGACCTTTCAATACACTATAACCCACCCACAGGTAGAAGCAGTCCAACAACATCTAAGACTTGGCTCCAATCAGATTAATATTCCCTTGGAAGGTTAGTATTTCCTCGGAAGAAAGCATAAGAGATCCTCCTCAACTCCGTTTCCCAAGTAGTGGTTCAATAACACTTTGAGTCTATAACATACCAAAAACATACCAAGAAGCAATAATTACTTAAAAATGTTTGAAAAATAATAAATAAATTTTGAATTCTTGACTTTTAAGTACTCTAGAAAACTATGTTTTTAAGAACTAATGAGAAAGACCTAATGTTTCTAAAGCTATGATCTTTTCCTGGACACAGAGCTTTGAATAATAGAAATGAATACATTTTTAAAGGCCTTGTATATTGGCTTAGTTCTCAACTAATCAGTGAAATATGGTAGTTAATCATCAATTAACATTTTTATATACAAAGATGAAAGATTTTCTTGAAATTCAAAAGAAAAAATAAAAGTTGAATTTTTTTGGTGAAATCAGCATACGATTCCTGGCAGTAGCTAAAAGACCATGAAGATATTAAACAATCAAGTGGAAGACTATCTTCCAATGCACTTGGTCTCTTAAAATCTTCTGGCCAAACAACCACCTGAATAACATATAAGTGATTGTTAGCCATATTTATAATTGGAAATTTTAATCTAATGTTTTTATTTATTTATTTATTTATGTTTTAATTTTTATTTTTACTTGATTTTACTTTACAACACTGTATTGGTTTTGCCATACATTGGCATGAATCCACCACGGGTGTACATGAGTTCCCAAACATGAACCCCCCTCCCGCCTCCCACCCCATATCATCTCTCTGGATCACCCCCGTGCACCAGCCCCAAGCATCCTGTATCCTGCATCAAACATAGACTGGCAATTCATTTCTTACATGATAGTATACATGTTTCAATGCCATTCTCCCAAATCATCCCACCCTCTCCCTCTCCCTCAGAGTCCAAAAGTCCGTTCTACACATCTGTGTCTCTTTTGCTATCTCGCATACAGGGTCATCATTACCATCTTTCTAAATTCCATATATATGTGTTAGTATACTGTATTGGTGTTTTTATTTCTGGCTTACTTCACTCTGTATAATCGGCTCCAGTTTCATCCATCTCATTAGAACTGATTCAAACGTATTCTTTTTAATGGCTGTAATGTTTTTATTTTGAACATGCAATATATTTCCAGAAGTCTGTAAAGGCTAACCAAAGATTTTCCTTATTTAATCACAGAGAATAAGAAAAGAAGAAGAGAAACTTACTGTCCATTTTTGATTGGTCCTTGTTAGGGTTGAATCACGACAGTTTGTGTTTCATAGACTTCTGCAAATACCAGTTACATTTCAATAGTTCATTTTAAACTACTTATGTATCATAAAAGGGAAATCAAATTGGCTTAGACTACCTCATTCATTCACTCATTCAAGATATGGCCCTCAAGAATACAGACTATGGGGTGGAGAGTTGTTATATAAGGAGGTAATTAGTGCAATGTAAATGTAGAAAGAAGGCATTATGGGAGTAGAAAAGAGAGAACAACTCACTCTGCCTGGGGGGAGGAGAAGGAGGTGTGGGAGGGATTCAAGGAGAGATGGAAAGCTGTTTTTAAATATGACTAAGACAACTAGGTGGACAAGGCAGGGTATGAGGTGTGGCAGAGGTGGAGGAAAGGGCCTTTTGGGTGGAGGAAAAATCTGTATGCGTGCATGAAGGCATAACAAGCTATGGTGTGCAGGGGGAGTTGACAATCCTTTTTGTCTAGAAATCACTGGAGAAATGAAAAAAAATGCAAGGGAAAGAATGGTAGAAGATGAAGCTAGACAATTAATCAGTAAACAGGTGGTGAAAATAAGCATAGAAAGGAGTTTTCTGAAGGGGGAATTACTGGCAATTTACTTAAAGAGTATCTTCTAAAATAGAAAAAGAAGACTAACAAAAAGCCCATTACAGGGTATCTCCTGCTGGTCCAGTGGTTAGGACCCCCCTGCTTCCGTTACAGGGGGCACAGGTTTGATCCCTGGTCCCAGGGTGGGGAATTAAGATCCTGTTATTAAAAAACAGTGTGCAGCTGAATTCTGACAATGGAAACAGAGTAAAGGAAATGCTTAGGAGATAAAAGAAAAGGTTAGAAAAACAGATTAGACGTTGAGGATGGAGGAGAAGATATCAATATAAGATGAGTCCCTAGTATGATTTTAATTAACTAATGGTAGAAATACAGGGGAGATCAAATTAGTGGAGAAACCTGTGAATTCAACTTGGTATACACTGAGTTTGAGATGCTTCTGGGACAATAAGATGAAGCTATTCCATTGTCAATGGAATAAAGGAATCTGTGACCAAGAGAAAGGTTTTGGCAAGAGATAAAGATTTGTAAATCATTGACATTCACTTGGCAGTCTAGGCTATGGGATTGGAAAAGACAGCCCAGAGAGAAAATGTAGATGGAAGAGAAGTGAATCACTCTCGTTACATAAAAAGTGAGTCATCAGATGGGATATCAGGTCTGTCTACTGATGATGCGTGGGCAGAGCTGGACTGTCCCCGAAAGCAAGGAACGATCTCTTTAGTGTCCCTCTGGCAAGAGTGGAGAAGTTATGTTTCCGGAATTTTTTTCCTTTGAATTCTTCCCGTCCTTTCTATCCCTTTTAATTTCATACTTCTTCATGGTCTACTGGTCCTGGTCCCTCTCATACCTAATCTTTCTACATAAAGCCTCTTCTTCAATCCATCCTCCACACTATTTCCAGTCGGTCTTTATAAATAGCACTTCCAATCATCATGCTCTCCCCTCCCGTACACATACCTCTTAAAATAGGCCAGTAAATACATTTCACACATTTTGCAAAAAAAGGCAGTGCTTCATAGTGGAAAGAGCCAAGCTTTGGAACTAGATCAATCTGAACTCAAATCTCAGTTCATTAGATAGAATCATGTAGAACCATATATAACCTTCATTTTTGTAGGTTAAAAATGGTTGAATATCAGCAGTTCCTATGGTTCAATTCAGGCTTCCAAGGTTGCACTAGCAGTAAAGAACTTGCCTGCCAATGCAGGAGACATAAGAGATGTGGATTCAATCCCTGGGTTGGGAAGATCCCCTGGAGGGGGAAATGGCAACCCACTCCAGTATTCTTGCCTGGAGAAGCCCATGGACAGAGGAGCCTGGCAGGCTACCGTCCAAAGGGTTGCAAAGATTCAGACACGACTGAAGTGACTTAGCACGCACATACACACATGGTTCAGCTTAATAGCTTTGTGAGCCAGGGCTCACTAGCAAGTTAAATTACTCTCTCAAAGCTTAATCCCCATTGTCTCCTATGTTAACAGAGCCAGGGATCTCCCAAAGATGCATTCCTAGGTCAACTGCTAAATTTGGGAAGCAATGAAAATGGCTAAGTATCAATTTCTTCTTCCTTGGGAAGAAAAATTCCTTCTTTTAGGTTGAGGCAGAAATGTTAGGAGAGGAGGAGAGAATTTAGGGCCCTCCCAAAGTAATATGATGGATCCATTTGTTAAAGTCTTCCTGTTCCATGATCTTACTAATCACTCTATCCTTTCTTCAATCTTTCGTGAGGGGCACGTTATTTCTTTGGAAAAATAAATGTTACTGATTTGGCTGAGTCATATATTATTCAGACCTGAGAACCATCCTCTTTCTTCAATACATTACAATTTTGCCTATTTCTTATATCATTTCTTAGTTTGAATTTCATAGTTGAACTCTCAGAAGTCAACTTCATTTCCAAGCTCTTGAAGATAGCTCACTATGATCTCATGTACAATTTACATTAGTAAATTATTTAATTTAGAATCTGTACATAGTTAATTCATTAAACTTTCCAAAATAGTGTTCTCTCCAACTAACATTCTGACTACAAATACTGTTTACTGATCAATGTCAAGTTGTGATACAATTCTTTACTGATGAAGGAACATAAATACAGGCTTCCATAGTGCTTCTTATTATTATGTAGGTTATGGGCTTCCTGGGGAACTAGATAAAAGCTATGATGGTTCTCTGCACACACACACACACAAATTGCATGGCCAAAAATACTCAAAAATTTTTTTATAGTTTAAGGAGATGACAAGCCCTTTGAAATCTTTCATAAGTTATTAAGAAGTCCTTTCTATAGTGAGGACAGTCCACTGATTAAGTGAACAAGATTTCATGGTAAAAGAGAAAGAAAACAGCTTCTAACTGCACCCTAAAGATATTGATGCATCAAATGCTGATTTAAAGTTTCAGCTATTATATCAATAGGATGCTGCTAGGTTATGCTGCATTAACAAACAATCCCCAATCTCAGGGGTTGAGCACAAAAAAAGTCATATTTCTTACTCACTTGTACAATGTAGGTTGGTACATGTCTTTGGTAATCAGTGTCACTCAGAAACACAGAATGATGGAGCATCACTGTGTAGGCAGTGTTTTCTGATCACTGAGATAGGAAAAGCCAGTGTAATTTACCACACCCTGACTAACAGAGTTCCTGTGCAGAAATGACAAGTAATCTTTCTACTCAAGTTTCATTAGCCAAAATAAGAGATACCACATGTATAGCTTTAAGAGGTAAAGGAAAGAAGAGTGAGAAATAAAGACTGTTTCTATGGTCTTTGTTTCAAGAGTTGATTGTATGTGTTATTTGTTATTTCTGAACTTCTTTGAACATGATGTATTCTATTTCTTTGTAATCAAAGATGCTAAGCTTTTGAAACTTGATATTCTTTATAAGGATTCTCATCAAATATTATTTATAATTATGCATGGGTTCTATTAAAGTATTCTTTAAATTCTTCTTTTGGGCTATATTCCAAGTCAAACCTTCCAAAACTGGAAGATTAATCTCTTGGCTCTATGGAACTGGCAACATAAAAACATGCCACCATAGTGTGGGTAGAGATGGCATGTTCACTGTCAATTTCTATGATGTAATCGAGTCGATATAAAACTTATTAATGTTGGGGTGCTTTTCTATCACTCCAATGGTGTGAAGGCACAGGTAAATATTCAACTACCATCTCTTGCTGAAGCCATTCCTGGCCCTCCAATTCTTCCCACAGGACTCTGTATGCGTTTTTGTGCTTGTTTAATTGCCCCATAATTGTCTACATGCCTTTCTGCCCCATTGACTGTAAGCTCACTCATTCATTTGTTAAACAAATATTTATTTTTAATCTACTTTACATTTCTGCTCTTCACATAGGGGCTAGTACAGATGGGAGTTCACAAATTAAAACTGATACATGTGCACTCAGACATGTCTAACTCTTCGTGGCCCTATGGATTGTAGCCCTGCAGGCTCCTCCGTCCATGGGATTTTCCAGGCAAGAATACTGGAGTGGGTGGCCATGCCCTCCTCCAGGGAATCTTCCTGACCCAGGGATCAAACCCACATTTCTTATATCTTCTGCATTGGCAGGTGGATTATTTACCATTAGCACCACCTGTAAAATTGAATTAATGAATAAATTGAAGAATATTGTTATTAACAGTGGAGTTATTTTTATAGTGGCAACTACTATTTATTGAGAGGAAGTCAGGATCCTTAACTAATTTATTAAGTACTTTTTATACATTCTGGGTTTTGTGCTAAATGTTTTACATGTGTTATCTTGTGTGTGCGAGCATGCTCTGTCACTCAGTCGTGTCCCGCTCTTTGCAGCCCCAGGGACTATAGCCGGCCAGGCTCCTCTGTCCATGGGATTCTCCAGGCAAGCATACTGGAGTAGGGGTTGCCATTTCCTCCTCTGAGGAATCTTTCCAACCCAGAGACTGAGCCTACACGTCCTGTGTCTCCTGCATTGGCATGAGGTTATCTTCTTCAATCCTATAATAACTCTAAGAGATAGATACTATTATCCTTATGAGATGACTCCATTCACTGTCTCAGTCACTCTATTTTCAATTGCATCTAATTGGTTTTCACTTCCTTCCTGAGTTTGGGAGTTTCCTATTAGCAACTTTCCATCTCTTACATCTAGGATGCATTGTGGCCCTCTTCTAACCTCATAGGTTGAAGTTCTAACCCCCAGAACCTCAGACTGTAAGCTTACTTGGAAATAAGGTTTTTGCAGATGTAATTAGTTAGAACAGATAAAGTTATACCAGTGAAGATAGGCCCCTTACCTGACAGATGCTCTTATAAAAACAGGAAATTTGGACACAGACACACAAATTGGGGTAATGCCATGTGAAGACTGGGGAATTGGTGACAAAGGAACAGATTGTGCAGAGTGAAAAATTTGGGGATAACTGTGTTTGTTGTTGTTTGGCTACACCATGCAGCTTGCAGGACCTTACTTCCCTGACCAGGGATTGAACATGGGCCAGGGAAATCCCTAGGGATACTTGTTTTATACTGAAAAGCTTTTATAGAACCATCATTTGTAACAGCTTACACACAAACTATATGCTAAAGAGCCTACAGTTCAAGTGGAAGTAATGGGAAAACTCATAGCATCAGTGTGAGTCGGCTGCTTTTTGCCTCTCGTCAAAGTTGTAAGAGAGTCATGAATTCAGGCTAGCTATAAGAGGTGCTTCTGATTCTAAACAGGTAGTATATTAAAAAAAAAAAAAAAGAAGGAAAGAAAGAAAGCTGTTCAGTTCAGTTCAGTCACTCAGTCGTGTCCGACTCTGTGACCCCATGAATCGCAGCACGCCAGGCCTCCCTGTCCATCACCAACTCCCGGAGTTCACTCAGACTCACGTCCATCGAGTCAGTGATGCCATCAGCCATCTCATCCTCTGTCATCCCCTTCTCCTCCTGCCCCCAATCCCTCCCAGCATCAGTCTTTTCCAATGAGTCAACTCTTCGCATGAGCTTTAGCATCATTCCCTCCAAAGAAATCCCAGGACTGATCTCCTTCAGAATAGACTGGTTGGATCGCCTTGCAGTCCAAGGGACTCTCAAGAGTCTTATCCAACACCACAGTTCAAAAGCATCAATTCTTCGGCACTCAGCCTTCTTCACAGTCCAACTCTCACATCCATACGTGACCACAGGAAAAACCATAGCCTTGACTAGATGGACCTTAGTTGGCAAAGTAATGTCTCTGCTTTTGAATATGCTATCTAGGTTGGTCATAACTTTTCTTCCAAGGAGTAAGCATCTTTTGATTTCATGGCTGCAATCACCATCTGCAGTGATTTTGGAGCCCAAGAAAATAAAGTCTGACACTGTTTCCACTGTTTCCCCATCTATTTCCTAGCCCATCCTTTCTCAAGCATCTACATTAGGTAATGAGAACTTGGTCATGATGAAACTTATCACTGGCAAGAATCAGATTCTGGATGCTACCCTCTTACTCAGGGCTTCTCTTCCAGACAGCTTCAATTTGGGGATAAGAGACAGGTGTGGCTAGAGTGCCAAGGGCAGGAAATTAAAGACCACAGGTTTCAGTCACCGTGTGCCTAGATGATAGGCTTTGCTGTGGTTACCTGGAAACACAAGAAGCATATCAAGGAAACTTTACTGCTAAAAAGAACTTACAGGCTGGCTCACAAAAGCCTGTGATATTTTTTGATCTCTATAGGAGTCTCTGGATTCCCAGATCATCACCAAGAGGAAGCAGGTGTAAACGATGTTTAGCCTCCTAAGGAGAGCACAGTCCTACTCCCCACTTTAGATACAATCACAGGAAACAGAAATCTCCCAGAAAGCAGAATCAGGGGATAAAAGATACAGTAACCCCCTACTTTATAAACTCAAAATGAATTAAAGATACGTAAGGCTTGAAACCACAAAACTCCAAGAAAAAAACATTGGCAATACTCCCATTGACATAGATCTTAGCTATATATATATATATATAATTTTTTTTCTGCAGGGGGTGGATCTATCGCCTTAGCAAGGGAAGCGAAAGCAAAAATAAACAAATGGGACCTAACCAAACTTAAAAGCTTTTATACATCAAAGGAAACCATCAACAAAATGAAAAGTCACCCTACTGAATAAGAGAAGACATTTGCAAATGATATGTCTAATAAAGGGATTAATAGCCAAGGTATGCAAATAAATTCATGCAATTCAAAAGGAAAAACGAACAAAAACACATAATTCATTTCAAAAACTGATAAAAGACCTGAAAAGTTATTTTTCCAAGACACATAGATGACCAACAGACTTATGGAAAGATGCTCAGCATCAGTAATCATCAGAGAAATTCAAATCAAAACCACAATGAAATAGGGACCTCCCTGGCAGTCTAGTGGTTAAGACTTCACCTTCCAATGCAGGGGGTTCAGGCTTGATCCCTGGTTGGGAAGTTAAGATCCCACATGCCTCATGGCCAAAATCCAAAACATAAAACAGAAGCAATACTGTAACAAATTCAATTTTTAAAAGTACACACAATAAGATAACACCTCATAGCAGTCAGAATGGCTATTGTCAAAAAGACTGGAAATAACAAGTGTTGGTGAGGATGTGGCGAAAAGGAGACCCTGTGCACTGTTGGTGGGAATGCAGATTGATGCAGCCAGTATGGAAAACTGTAGGGAAGTTTCCTAAAATCACTAAAAATGGAATTACCATATTATCCAGCAGTTCTGCTTCTAGGGTGCTTATCCAAAGAACACAATTCAAAAAGATATACGCACCCAGTGTTCATAGAAGCATTATTTTCAACAGCCAAGGTATGGAAGCACCCTATATGGCCATCAACAGATGAATGGATAAAAATTTGGTAAACAGACACAATGAAATATTTAATATTGCTCAGGGTAGGGAGTTTTGGTAATTTCTGTTAGTAGGATTTAAAAATTGCTAGATATCAGTGCTTTTTATGAATTTCCAATTTTTTCACTTTCTGAATGGCAGTTTGTATTGTACTTACTTGGTTCCCATCCCTTCTTTGTATACTGGTTGGGGCTAAGGTTTGTGGAGAAAGTGTTTCTTTCAGTTTACAGGTTGTTGGATCATAAGACCCACATCCCGTCCTAATTAAAAGAACATACATCACTCAGAGATACTGGATAACACCCAGCAAACCTGGACTGTAAGCAAGTGCAGCAAGCAGATAATACTCGGGGACCAACTCACTTTCATGGGGCAAAGGTGTTCCCCTTGTGAAAAAGCAATACACTCAGATATTTGGGTCACCAAAGTGGTTTTGGCAGAGGTTGCTAGCTGTGCCCTTGATGTCTGTTTTCCACTTTGTTTCCATTAATAAAAGCTTCAGTAGGAAACTTTTATTAGACTGCTGATTTTAAGATTCTCTTTTTAAGCTAGACATCACCATGTAACTAGGTTCTGGCTAAGGGATGTGAGTAGAATTAATGTGTGTCACTGTTCTTTGTGGTTTTAGAAACAGAGTATAACCAACTTTCTTCTCCATTTCCTGCTGGTCAAATATGAAACAATCATTTAGGAACAGCCACACCAGAGGAACCTAGGTCCTTCGATGAATTTCATGTGCAAGCTGCACTATTTGCCATGAACCACCTATTAAATAACTTTAGATGAGAGAGAAATTGTTACCTGAAAATTGGATTCCCCTCTTGGTGGGTGTTGAGCCATAAGACACAGTTCAGTTTAGTTCAGTTCAGTCGTTCAGTCGTGTCCGACTCTTTGCAACCCCCCTACTCTAAGAATTGGAGAAGGAAGTGTTTATTACCTGCAGCAAGTAAGGAGAACAGTGGGGATTTTTCCCAAAGGACTGTCACCCCAAACAGCAAAATCAGGGAAGTTTTAAGCTAAGGGTACATGCATCTTCATGAAGGGGCTTGAGCAGAGGAAAACTTAGTGTAGAGTTTCAGCAAAGGTCAACAGAATCCATGCTTTAGTTGACTGAAGTCATGAAATTCAAAAAGGGTCAACATCATCATCCCTTAGGTTCCACTTGATCTGATGGTTGAGCATGCAAGGGAGGCTTAAATTCTGCAAAACGGCTCAAGAAAGTGCTTCAGGCTAATCTTTGCCATTGGTACAGAACTGGAGTTTTTGCAAGTGGTCATTATCTTTGCCATTTTTACTTCTCTTGCCTGATAACAGTCTTTTGTTCCTGAATTCTCTTTTTATTTTTTAAAGAAATTTTCATTTATTTGGCTGTGCTGGGTATTAGTTGCAGCATGTGGGATCTAGTTCCCCCACCAGGGGCTGAACTCAGTCCCCCTGCATTGGGAGCAGAGTCCTAGCCACTGGACCACCAGGGAAGTCCCCTGAATTCTTTTGTTCCCTGAAGATGATTAATTACTGAGACCGGTTCAAAGGCAAGCATTCTGGTCAATCTTCGATCACAAAATGATTTAAGTCAAAAATGGCTTCTCTTATGTCAAGAAAGCCATGCCTGTTTCTCTTCCTCCAGGGAATGAATTGAACCTAATAAGATCACTTTTACCTTAGCCTAATGTTACACTGGAATGGGTTAATTTAACTCAGATGACCATTATATCTACTACTGTGGGCATGAATCCCTTAGAAGAAATGGAGCAGCCATCATGGTCAACAAAAGAGTTCGAACTGCAGTACTTGGATGCAATCTCAAAAACGACAGAATGATCTCTGTTCGTCTCCAAGGCAAACCATTCAATATTATGGTAATCCAAGCCTATGCCCCAACCTGGAATACTGAAGAAACTGAAGTTTAATGGTTCTATGAAGACCTACAAGACCTTTTAGAACTAACGCCCAAAAAAGATGTCCTTTTCATTATAGGAAACTGGATGGAAAAGTAGGAAGTCAAGAAATACCTGGAGTAACAGGCAAATTTGGCCTTGGAGTATGGAATGAAGCAGGGCAATGGCTAATAGAGTTTTGCTAAGAGAACACACTGGTCATAGCAAACACCCTCTTCCAACAACACAAGAGAAGACTCTACACATGGACATCACCAGATGGTCAACACCAAAATCAGATTGATTATATTTGCAGCCAAAGATGGAGAAGCTCTATACAGTCAGCAAAAACAAGACCAGGAGCTGACTGTGGCTCAGATCTTGAACTCCTTATTGCCAAATTCAGACTTAAATTGAAGAAAGTAGGGAAAACCACTAGACCATTCAGGTATGACCTAAATCAAGTCCCTTATGATTATACAGTGGAAGTGAGAAATAGATTTAAGGGACTAGATCTGATAGATAGAGTGCCTGATGAACTATGAATGGAGTTTTACGACACTGTACAGGAGACAGGGATCAAGACCATCCCCACGGAAAAGAAATGCAAAAAAGCAAAATGGCTGTCTGAGGAGGCCTTACAAATAACTGAAAAGAAGAGAAGTGAAAAGCAAAGGAGAAAAGGAAAGATATAAGCATCTGAATGCAGAGTTCCAAAGTATAGCAAAGAGAGATAAGAAAGCCTTCCTCAGTGATCAATGCAGTAGTTTGAGCATTCTTTGGCATTGCCTTTCTTTGGGATTGGAATGAAAACTGACCTTTTCCAGTCCTGTGGCCACTGCTGAGTTTTCCAAATTTGCTGGCATATTGAGTGCAGCACTTTCACAGCATCATTTTTTTGATTTGAAATAGCTCAACTGGTGAGCTATTTCACCATGGATTTCATCAGTGATTCCATCACCTCCACTAGCTATGTTCTTAGTGATGCTTCCCAAGGCCCACTTGACTTCGCATTCCAGGATGGCTGGCTCTAGGTGAGTGATCACACCATCATGATTATCTGGGTCATCAAGATCGTTTTTGTACAGTTCTTCTGTGTATTCTTGCCACCTCTTCTTAATATCCTTTGCTTCTGTTAGGTCCATACCATTTCTGTACTTTATTGAGCCCATCTTTGCATGAATGTTCGCTTGGAATCTCTAATTTTCCTGAAGAGATCTCTAGTCTTTCCCATTCTACTGTTTTCCTCTATTTCTTTGCACTGATCAGTGAGGAAGGCTTTCTTATCTCTCCTTGCTATACTTTGGAACTCTGCATTCCAATGGGTGTATCTTTCGGTTTCTCCTTTTCTTTTCCCTTCTCTTCTTTTCACACTATTTGTAAGGCCTCCTCAGTAAGGGATTTTATTTAGGTCATACCTGAATGGTCTAGTGGTTTTCCCTACTTTCTTTAAGTCTGAATTTGGCAATAAGGAGTTCATGATCTGAGCCACAGTCAGCTCCCGGTCTTGTTTTTGCTAACTGTATAAAGCTTCTCCATCTTTGGCTGCAAACAATATAATCAGTCTGATTTCATTGTTGACCAACTGGTGATGTCCATGTGTAGAGTTTTCTCTTGTGTTGTTGCAAGAGGGTGTTTGCTATAACCAGTGTGTTCTCTTGGCAAAACTCTATTAGCCTTTGCCTGCCCTGCTTCATTCTTCCAAGGCTAAATCTGCCTGTTAGTCCAGGTGTTTCTTGACTTCCTGCTTTTGCACACCACAACTATTGAACTCTAGAGCCTGGGTACCGCAACTACTGAGCCCACAAACCCTAGAGCCTTTGCTCCACCACAAGAGAAGTGACTACAATGAGAAGCCCATGCACCAAAAGAAAGAATAGCTCCTGCTTACTCCAACTAGAGAAAATCTCATGCTCAATGAAGATCCAGCAGAGCCAAAGATAAATAAAGACATTATTTTTTTAAAAAGAAATAATATAATGATTTTAAAAATCTGAAGGAAGAAATGGAGATCTACTAAATTATTAAATTGCATTATGAACACATTCATATATTTCCCTTAGATTGATGGGGAAAAAAATAAAACTGTTTCTCAGTTTTATTCAGTTAGATTTCACACTGAAATTAGGCTGTTCAATCACTACATTAAAACTAATGAAAACTACTTCAAAGTCTATCTATTTTCTTACTGGCTTCTACAAAAAATGTCATTTAAACAGATACCCTACTTTTATAGTGGAAAGAAAAAGTCTGGCTAGAAAATCATAATGAAGAGAAAGAAACTGAAGTCTTTCTAGGAGAAAAAATTGAATAAATGGTTTGAAAGAAAAGTTAATATGTTCTTTAAGAGTCATATTTCATCAAAGTGAAAATTTCCTGTTTCCACAAACAATTACAGTGAATGTATATAAAATGCAAATTGGCAGAAGATTTTTTAGCAATTTTTGGATCAACAGTTTTGATCCAAAACTGTTCAAAGTATAGAAGATGAGCCTTCATATGTTGAAAAGTTTCTATTTTGAAAGTAAAAACTGCCATCAAGTGGATTTTCCAGAGTAAGCCAGTTGATTCATTATATCAGTGTTTGCTTTGGTGTCGTGTAGACAAGGAATTTCAGGAAAGGATTTAAAATCTGAAAGTCATTAGGGTCTACTCTTAAAATTCCAGGCTTGTTTGAGTGTAAATTTAGGACCAGAGCTAGAAGGGCCCTGGCATCTGCTGTGGGAACATATGAGCAGCTCTGGCTTCTGTTAATGAGGGCACAAATAGAGTATGTTGTATAAACATGCAGAGCAATGGAAACTAGGTTGCCCTAAAATAGAAATAGCATACCAGTTTTACTGAATATCCCAAAAAGGACAGATATTAAATGCCCCTAATTAGTGAGTGCTAAAAATAGTACTACAATTAGAAAACAGTCATTTTATTCCAAGAGGTAGCACTCAAACTTCCCAGGTGGTACTAATGGTAAAGAACCTGCCTGCCAATGCAGGTTAGATATAAAAGACTCAGCTTCAGCCTCTGGGCTGGGAAGATCCTGTGGAGGAGGGCACCACAACCCATTCCAGTATTGCCTGGAGAACCCCAAGGACAAAGGAGCTTAGCAGGTCGCACAGAATCGGACACAACTAAAGGGACTTAGCACACACCACTCAAACTAGGCATCTATAAAGTGATTCCAAAAGGATTTTATAAACAATGGCAGAAGGGTAGTAAAACATTGAAAGCATGCAGCCCAGACTGGGACTCGAACCCACTGTCTTTTAACTGAGATCATACCTGGTCTCAGGACTTAAAAAGCCTGGGGTTCTTAATGTCTCATTATAGAAAGAATTCAGTGAGAGACAAAGTGATAGGTAAGAAATGGATTTATTTAGAGAGAAACACATTTCAGAGACAGAATGCAATCCATCTCAAATGATGAGAACAGCTCTGGGAGGAAAACACTCCACAGAGTGTGGGCTATCTCAGAAGGCAAGTGGCCTTGAAATACGGCATGGTTAGTTTTTATGGGCTAATGAGTGAGAGAGGATTACTCCAGCTATTGTGGAGAGGAGGCAGACATTTCCAGGAACTGGGCCACCAGCTCAGAACAGTGATGGCACTGATGACTAATGGCATTAGCATTTAGCATGCTAATACATTACAATGAGCATATCAGTTCAGCTTAGTTCAGTTGCTCAGTCATGTCCGACTCTTTGCAACCCCATGGACTGTGGCATGCCAGGCTTCCCTGTCCATCACCAACTCCTGGAGTTTACTCAAACTCATGTCCATCATGTCAGTGATGCCATCCAACTATCTCATCCTCTGTCGTCCCCTTTCCTCCTGCCTTCAGTCTTTCCCAGCATCAGGGTTTTTTCAAATGAGTCAGCTCTTTGCATCAGGTGAGCAAAGTATTGGAGTTTCAGCTTCAGCATCAGTCCTTCCAATGAGTATTCAGGACTGATTTCCTTTAGGATGGACTGGTTGGATCTCCTTGCAGTCCAAGGGACTCTCAAGAGTCTTCTCCAACAGCTCAAAAACATCGATTCTTTGGCACTCAGCTTTCTTTATAGTTCAACTCTCACATCCATACATGACCACTGGAAAAACCATAGCCTTGACTAGACGGACCTTTGTTGACAAAGTAATGTCTCTGGTTTTTAATATGCTATCTGGGTTGGTCATAACTTTCCTTCCAAGGAGTAAGCGTCTTTTAATCTCATGGCTACAATCACCATCTGCAGTGGTTTTGGAGTCCCCACAAATAAAGTCTCTCACTGTTTCCACTGTTTCCCCATCTATTTGCCATGAAGGGATGGGACCAGATGCCATGATCTTTGTTTTCTGAATGTTGAGTTTTAAACCAACTTTTTCACTCTCCTCTTTCACTTTCATCAGGTTTTCCATCACCTCCACTAGCTTTGTTTGTAGTGATGCTTTCTAAGGCCCACTTGACTTCGCATTCCAAGATGTCTGGTCTAGATCACACCATTGTGGTTATCTGGATCATTAAGACCTTTTTTGTATAGTTCTTCTGTGTACTCTTGCCATCTCTTCTTATGCTTCTGTCAGATCCATACTGTTTCTCCCCATTATTACACAGTGAGTGTATAATAAGGGTCAAGATCTACTGGAAGTTGAAACTCCTGCTATCCTGGTTGGTTCTAACCAGTTTTTGCTGTGTCCTCAACAGCTATGTCATTATTTTAGAGGTTGTGCTGTGCTCATTTTCCTCCTGTTTCAATGAGTTCACAATCAGAAAAATTATTGAAAATAACTGCAGCCAAATTCAGAGACCTGGGATCACAGCTCTGGGATGTAGTAGGTATGACTATTGTTCACTGACCTAGACTATGTCTAGAGTTTGTGCTTCAAGTTTAATATCTCTATGTTGCTACAAAACAGACAAACTAAGGAACAAAGCTTTGCTGAACCATAAAAGCAAGCTGGGCAAGCAGATAAGAGAATTGTAGAAGCTTGGTTGAGAAACAGACACTGACTGAAAAGAAGTTTGCTTAGAGTTTTATCCTTGGAATGACAATAGAGGAAAGGAAAGAAAGAAGGCTGCGGTTTTGATGGAACAGGCTTTGAGAGATTGGGGCTTCAGGCTCTTCCAAGCAAGAGTGGTAACTAAAGACCTTTCTAAATCTGTGACTCTTAAATGTTGTGATACTGAAAAAGAAAAAAAAAACTAATAGAATTCTCTTGGACTATTCCTTGAACTTTGTTGCTCAAAATTTTGTAAGCAGATAGGGTAGAGGGAGCCCCAGAGAAAAAGAACCAGAGATGGCTATCGTAACATAAGAGAAGCCATTTTTGGCCTAAGCCATTTTGTGATCTCAGCCTGACCACAGTGCTTGCCCTTGAACCAGGTCTCAGTAATTAATGATCTTAATTAAGGGAACAAAAGAATGCAGGAACAAAGGACCATTATTGGGCAAGAGAAGTAACAATAGCAAAGACAATAAACCACTTGTAAAAGACTCCTAGTTCTGTCTCACTGGCAAAGATTAGCCTGAAGCTCTTTCTTGAGCTGTTTTGTAGAATTTAAGCCCCTGGATCCAGGGAAAGTTGGAGGACTTGCAGGCCCGGCCACTGGTTTACACAAATTGGGTCAGCCAGCAGACAAATGACAAAATGTGTAAGCTACAAAGTAAGTGCTGCCTCACTTCTGCCCTCAAAATCTTGCACAAGAATATCTCCTGTGACTTACCCTAACCAGAAACATACAAGAAAATTCACTCTGAGAAACAGATTTCAGGCTAGCCAACTTGACACAATACAAAGTCTATGCAAATTATGTGTGCAAGTAGCCTATGCAAATTATGTGTGCATGCCAAATGACATCACAGCCTGGTGTATAAATAATAATACAACCTATTAAATATTTTCATGTTCTATTCTTTGGGCATTAAGTCATTGAATTATCATAACTCAACGCTGAAGGGACTATTTTTGTTCCCATTTTCCAGATGTGGAAACTGAATCAAAAATAATCAAGTAAAAAAAAAAGTTAAGTAACTTGTGTAAGGCCAGAGAGCCAGTAAGTATTAGCAACAGCAGGATTTAAACCACCCAGGCAGTCTAGCTGTAGAGCCTCTGCCCTTACCCATTACCTCTCTGCAACATCCAGAGAGACAACGTGAGGAAGGCTCTGGAAGAATTGAGTCAAAAGAGGACATAACGTAATCTCAGCCTGACAAGTGCAAAGGGACCTGAGCCACACAGTCAGCAGGGATTTCCCATTGGGAGCAGCATAACACTGTTCACCTGATTAAATGAATGATTTAAATTTTGCATGAATCTGCTTTATAGATTTCTCTTTTCATGTACAGTTTTTTGGCTGAAAATAATTAATAGCAGTACAGCTCTTAACTAGTGAACAGCTTAACTTATATGGGGACCAGCTGAACTATTTCTGATAAAGAGGATGTAGGAGGAGCCAACACTTCTGAGAACATCATTAAACAGTGAACACGTGGGACTTCCCAGGTGGTCCAATGGCTAAGACTCCATCCTCCCAACGCAAGGAGCCTGTGTTTGATCCCTGGTCAGGGAACTAGATCCCACATGCTGTAACTAAGACTCAGCAGAGCTACATGCATGCATATATATATACATATTTTAAAAAAGAATGAACAAGTACATTAAGTATAAAAGAACGAAGCATTAGTTAAGGCCATGGAGAAATTTTGTTTTTAATTGTCAATCCCTACTAAATGAGAGATGCTTTTGCCAGATGATATTAAGTGCTTGAACTAAATGTGCATGCAGTTTTTCTTGTCCATTCACAAAACGCCAGAATTTCACAGCAAAATGCTGCCTCTTTGTCCCTGGGGGCAGATTTTTTAAAAATGTCCCATGTATGTTCTTGGAGGGAGAGGCAGTGGGAACCAAGGTACGTCAGTATGATTATGGCTGTCTGGCTGAAAGCTTTGCGCAATTCTGTGTGTCATTCGGCATTTGAAGGTTAGAACGCATTTGGCATTTTCTGTGACAATGGCTTTTTATTACACAACTGCTTTCAATCACTCAACCACTTCCCCCTTGCATGGATGGCGGGCATTTCCTTCAGGGCACTTGCCCTGGAGAGGCACTTTGGCTATAATGTGTCTTACCTGCCAAACGCTGTAGAACCACATTGGCACTGACCTAGCCCGCTTCTCCCAGATGTTCAGCGGCTCTATCCTGAAAAGCTAATTTGTGGGAAATCCTGAAACTACATCTCTCTACAAATACTCCACGTAAAGTGCACTTCCCCCAGAATGATTCATTAAAAGCCTTGTCCGCTGGCCCCGGCCCTAGACTGTCTCCCAGTCGGCGGTGGATTCCGCTGGCCACGGGTGCCAACTCCAGGAATCTCCTCTCCTGAGTCTTTTGAGTCCCTGCTGATTCCCCACAAAACTCTCCCACACATTTTAAATTCCTCTAAATGGAATCAACTGCCTCTCCTTCTGACAAACTCGTCTGACAAGTCCCGACCACTGTCCTCTATCCGGTTTCAAACATTTGGGATGTACCTGTGCTTTTTCAGCCTTTTAGTTTCAAGGTACTAGTGAGCAGCTCAAATGCAATCCTTTCCTGATGCCACCAGGCAGTTAATTATTTTTCCCTTAGTACTTCCACAAAATGGTTTAGACTTCACTTTCTTTCATGTTCTTCTTTTCTTTCTTATTTTTAATTGACACAAAGTACTACTATGGCCTCTTGTAAAAGATCAAAGCCCTAGATTCCAATTCTGCCTCCCTCACTAACTATGTGACATTGTTCAAGTTACCTGATCTTTCTGGTACTCAGTGTTCTCATCTGCAATGTGTTAGTAATAATCATGATAAAATATAACAATAGTATAATAAGATCTAGCATATACAGTGCTTTCTATGTGCCAGGAACTCTAAGAGTGAATATAAATTAATTTTTTAATAATGAAGAAGCATGATTAAATAATTTTTTAGCAAATCCATACCATAGAGTATTATGTAGCCATTAAAAATAATGAGGTATAATAACATTAAGTTATGTCACTGATATAATATTAAGTATGTCTCTCTCTGACTCTTTAAAAATATATTCACAGAGACATGCACATATGGTTTGAATTTTTACAAAGAATATGTTTATACATCTATATAGTTTAAATTTTTCAATGAACATTTTAAAAACAAAATAAATAGATAAATTGACTAAAAATAAATTATAATTTTACAAACATACCAGAACTGGCAGCTTGAGTAAATTGTTACCACTCATGAAAGTAGAAACTGCTATGTACTATCCCTATTCCAATCACAATTTAAAAAATATTTTGATATATACCTTTAAAAGAACTGCCAACTAAACCAGGCTTGCCTGTTTCTGATTATCCTCAGTGAGATAGACTTCTACTTTGGGAATGATTGATATTTTTTAACAGAAACGATTATTTGTCATCATGACTGGAATTGTTTATCAGGTGGATAATGCTGGAGAAGGAAATGGCAACCCACTCCAGTGTTCTTGCCTGGCGAATCCCAGCGATGGGGGAGCCTGGTGGGCTGCCGTCTATGGGGTCGCACAGAGTCGGACATGATTGAAGTGACTCAGCAGCAATGCTGATTCTAATTAAAATTATCACAGACTTCTCTCATTCAAGGCCCTTTAAATTTTAATTTTTAAAATTGTTTTAAATTAAGATATGTACATTTAAAAAAATTATGCAAGCAGGACCTCTGGTGTGTCATACAGCTCTCTTGTTGTGGCTCCTGGACTCTCGAGTTGTGGAACTCGGGCTCTGGAGATCAAGGGCTTAGTAGTTGCCTCCCATGGGCTTAGTTGCCTGTGGGATCTTAGTTCCTCAACCAAGGATCGTACCCACATCCCCTGCACTGGGAGGCAAGTTCTTAACCACAGGACCTCCAGGGAAGTCCCCAAAGCCCTGCAATTTTTAAAAGATGTTGTAGGGGCAACAGCTCAGTCCTTTCACAGGATATAGAGCTTCAAAAATGTTTCCAATGTCTATTTCAAAATAATAAGCTTAATTATGCTTTGCAGGAGGAAATCGGCACACTTATTGAAATTGTACTGCTTAGATTCCATTCTTCTAGTTAGCTGCCAATTGGAACCAATCTCTAAAACTTTTCAGTAATTTTATCAGGCCTAGAAGCTGCTAAATAAATGCCTTATTTATCATGCTTTGCTGTTCAGTCACTACGTTGTGTCTGACTCTTTGTGACACCATGGACTGCCACACGCCAGGTTCTCTGTCCTTTACCATCTCCCCAGTTCACTCAGATTCATGGTCATTGAGTCGGTGATGCTATCCAACCATTTCGTTCTCTGCCACTCCCTTCTCCTCCTGCCCTCAATCTTTACCAGCATCAGAGTCTTTTCCGATGAATCAGCTCTTCTCTTCAGGTGACCATCAGGTGTGTACTCCATGGATCACGGCCTTGTGATGGTGAAGGGGCTTCATATTTATCAGTTTGAATATTTTTACTCTTCTTTTTATAAAACACTCTCACCATTACTTTATAGGTAACTTTTATATATCACACATTTCACTTAATACTATATAACTTATTCTTGTTTTTAAATGAAAAAAAATTTTATTTTAGTTTTACCTGTAACTACTACCATCACAGGTAGCCTATCTTAAAAATGCTGTTCCTTCAAGCTGAATTCAATACAGCAACTTCCTGTCCCACCTCCAACAAGTATCTAGCTCTCTACTGTGGCTTGTCTATATATTTTTTATTCAGTGAAAGAGGAGAACTTCTGTCTGAGATTAATCGCTCAGCCCACACTCAGAGACTTGCTCCACCATATAGATCAATTCATCTTTATCATCAGTTCCTCTTTTGACTCAGCTTTTGCTCTTTGGTATTTAAACAAGTCAGGTCTCTCCCACAGAGACCTGAGAAAGAGGGGCAGAAAGAGAAAGAGACAATCATGGAGAGAGAGAGAACCTTGATCCTAGGTCTCCTAGTTTCTGAACCATCCCTGGACTCCTTCTTTAAAACAAGTCAGTGCTCTCTTAGATTACTCTCACATTCTTCTAAAGCCATAGCAGTTAGTGTTATGCCTCAATCACTCCAATAAAAACATCAGTGGTGGTCACTAATGACCATCCATTGTCTAAACCCAAGGGATAATTTTCAGGCATCTTACTTGAATTCCTTGGCGTTGCACATTTCACACTCTTCACCACTTCTTCCTTGAAACGTTTAGTTTGGCTTCTGTGAAATCACACTGTTTCTGTTCTTCTGCCTCCTGTTCCCTTTTTTGTGTATTTTGCAGATTCATCATCTAAAATGTGATGCCCCCCAGAATTCCATCATGGGCCCCTCTCTCTTCTCCATCTATACACTTAGCGTTATTTCTTCTTTGTTCAAGGCCTCAAATGCTACTTCTTCCTGCTGGCATCCTAACCTTTGAGTCTGAGCTGATCTGTGTCCCCTGAGGGCCATTTGAAACTCATCATGCGGCCCAACAAACTCTCTTATCCTTCCTGCTCCCTTTTTGGCAAATGGCACCACCCAGTTTCACAAAATTACACGGAGTCCTCCTAGGATTTGTCTCTCTTTCTCATTTCCCATATCCATTGATGTTCAAGCCTTGCCAATTCTGTTTATTAAATGCACCTTCAAGTATTCATTTAGGGCTTTTCCAGTTTCTTATCTATATTCCTGTCATTGTCTCACTACACCTCTGATTCTAGTTTTAGCTCTTCCAGTATACTGTCCCCAACATCATCGCAAGAAATGTTCTAATACACAGATCAGTAACTCATCAATTTCCAGTGAAAACCTAAACCTAAGACTTTACATAATCTGGCCCTGCCTGCCTTCTCAGTTTTATCTTCTCTGAACTCCACAGGAATCCTAAGATCTGGCCACATGCCAGATCTGGAATTTTATAAACGTATCATACTCTCTCTTCCCACACCTTCCCATTGTTTTCCCTCTTCCTCTTTTCTTCTCAGCATTGCTAATTATAACTTCTTGGGAAATTTAGTTTCACTTCTATCCAGATTTATTGGGGCTTCCCTGGCAGTCCAGTGGTTAAGACTCTGCTCTTCCACGGCAGGCGCACAAGTTAGATGCCTGCTTGGGGAACTGAGATTGCACACGCCATAGAGAGGAGTCAAAAAAAAAAAAGATTTATCTTATCTGAACTTTTAATGAAATTGCTTAGAATTGAAATAAGTGACCTTCCTTTGGGAATCCTTATATCTCTGTCTCTCTTATTACATGTATAATACCAGGTCTCTTATTTGCAAGTTCTGAAATTAAACCCAAATCAGACTTAAAAATAGGTAAAGGAGGACCAAACAGAATGCAGTATGTAAAAACTAGTGGAAAGCCTATGATGTGAGTTTTAAAGCATAGCTAAACAGAGTGGCCTAACCAGTTTCCTCAGGAGTCTATATTTTTCTCCATCTTTATCTTTGTTTTTCTCTATGTTGGTCTTATTTTCAGACAAGCTGTCACTACTTGATGGCAAAGAAGGTTGTCAGCTGCTTTCTTGAAACTTCCATCAAAAATTCTAGGATGAATAGAAAAAAAGAAAAAAAAAATCCTAGGATGGTTTCTCATTGGCCTAACTGTGGCCACATGTCTGTTTTACTGAATAATCACTTTGGTTAGGACAAAGAGATATTTTGCCTGGCCAGGTCCAGGCCATAGGCCCAGCATAGGTGTTGGGGTGGTGGGTAGGGTCCTAAATTGAGAATGGAAGAAATGATTCCATCCAAAGCATGGTGGACAGAGAGGGGCACATATGTCTGCTGCAACCCTTCTCGCTGTTTTCATACAGTGTGTTTGTCTGCCTACTCACTGAGTTGTGAGTTCTTTCAGGGGAGGTACAGATTAGATTTTCACATATGTAACCCAAGCATAAAGTATACCACATGTTAGTGTTCTTGTGAGAACTTCATCAAATAACATATTTAAACTCTTTCAAGCATTTAGCCACACACACACACACAAAAAGAAATCTTGCCATTTGCAACAACATGGGTGGATTTTTAGGGCATTATGCTAAGTGAAACAGGTAAGACAAATACCACAGATCTCCCTTATATGTAGAATCTATAAAAGAAGACAAAATAAACAACAGAAAATAATAAAACAAAACAAAATAAAAGCCAAGCTCATAGACACATACAGAGAACAAACTGGTAGATGCCAGAGGTGGGGGGTGGACAAAAATGGGTGAAAGGGTCAAAAAGTCAAAACTTCCAGCTGTAAAATAAGTCACAGGGATGTACTGTATAGCACAGTGAATAAAGTCAATAATACTATATTTTATGTATTTGAAAGTTGCTAAGAGAATAACTATTAAGACCTCATCACAAGAAAAAGAATTGTTTATAACTATGTATGATGACAAATGTTGACCAGACTTACCATGGTGATCATTTTGCAGTATATATACACATCTAATCATTATTCCATATGCTTGAATATATACATTGTTGTTTGTCAATTATACCTCAAAAAATAAAGCACTGATCACAAAGTCAGATATATAATAATAAATATTAACTATACTATTGGTATTAATGTTTCATATATAGAGTGAAAAAGGTAGTAAGAAATCAGCTTCATTTGTACAGCCAAAGTACTGAAAAAATTCATATGCACAATTTTTTTTTTTCCTTTTTGGCTGTGCTTAGTTCCCCAGCCAGGGATTGAACCTGGGCCCATGGCAGTGAAAGTGTGGAGTCCACTGAACTGTCAGGGAATTCCCATCATACACGTGATTTGTTGTTGTTGTTTAGTTGCTAAATTGTGTCCAACTCCTTGCAACCCCGTGGACTGTAGCCCACCAGGCTCCTCTGTCCATGGGATTTCCCAGGCAAGACTACTGGAGAGGGTTGCCATTTTCTTCTCCTGTGGATCTTCCTAACCCAGAGATGGAGTCCAGGTCTCCTGGTTGGCAGACAGATTCTTTACCACTGAAACAATGCATTTCTATCATTAGAGAAAATAGTTTCACCTTCAAGTGATGGAAGAACCATCTACAAGTGAATTAAACTTAAGAGATTTATTATCTCACATAGCAAGGAGTCGAGAAGCCACATGGCGAGATTGTTATTTCAGTGGTTAAAAGAAATAATCCAAGATCCAGAGTACTTACATCTTTCAGTTTTGCCATGCTCAGAGGGTAAGTCAGTTCCCTTCATGGTCATAAGAGACTGTTGAAGCTCCTAGCAGTATGTTCTCACCTACCATATGGCCTAAAGGCAGAAAAAAGGGATACCTTTTTCCATGGTTCTCCTTTTAAGAACAAAGAGTTTTCTCAGAATTGTCCCTGTCCCCAGCCAATTACTTACTACAAATCTTTGGTCAGAATTGGGCCAGAGTGAGATCAAAGTGATTTCATAGATCAAGCAAGACGTTTTTAAAAGGAGCACATGCTTTCTAACATTGTTGACCCTGCTGATATGGAAGGGCTTGGGATATTGGCCACATTTTGTAGGCATTTCCAAATACGTAATCACTGCTGCATTCAATACATCCATAGTGTCTACAGTAAAATTACTATTTCCCCCTACTGGCCCTGGTTTTATCCCTTAGTGTACACACAGTTAACTGCTGGGGGAACTGGGTATGCTTCTTATTTTCATTTGCTCCTACAAAAATGAAAGCATATTGGTGAGTTGGCTCCCCCAAATGGAAACATGCTATACACGTTCTACATTTTCAAATTGATGCACATTATTTGCATGATAGAATGTGTCAGCTATCAATTTATTGCCTTTTGTTTCCAAACTTCTTTTATTTCCACCCTTCTTTGCCCTGTTTTGTGACTCTGGAGCTGCCTTTTTAAACACTTCTCCTTTGATTTCTCGTGGCTCAGTTTTAGACTTTGTCAACACAGAGTGCTAGAGGGACACCACGAGGCCAGAGCAGGAGGAAGGGGGTCTTCCCTTCCTGCTTCCAGAGGGGTGTTTTTGGCAAGGCAGCCGGTTGATGGGCTCACATTATCATCTCTGCTCATGGGCACTCTGATAAGTTTTTCTGGCCCACCCTGCAGGTCGGTCCCATGGTTTGGCTGTGGCTACAGCCTCAGCAAGTTTCTTTCCACTAGCCGACTGCGTGTTCCTATGGCAGCCACACCCTCTCCAGAGGTCTGACTCTGTCTTGGGCAAAGGGAGGAGAGCTCTTCTAGATTCTTCCTTCCTTCCTTCTTCAAGTTCTTCAACCCAAGGATTAGTAAATTCTTTCTCTATTTACTACCTCTGTACTTCTTAGACCTTTATTTCCCCCTTTTACTAGTTAACCACATTTTACAGGTTGACAAATTTTCATATCAAATTGTCTCTGTTTATATTACCTTTGTGGTTTCTTTTGACTGGATTCCATCCTAATTCCTTCAAAATTTATGGTTTTGAGTGTCAGGTTTTTTTTGTTTTTGTTTTTTAATTTTCTTGGCTGCTCCATGCAACATGTGGGATCTTAGTTCCCCAACCAGGGATTAAACTCACACCGCTTACACTGGAAGTGTGGAGTCTTACCGCTGAACCACCAGGGAAGGCTCTTGAGTGTCTGAATTTAAAATTCAATTTAAATAAATATTTATTGAGAAAGTATTGTACTATGTGCATATTAGTTTATTATTAAACATATTAGTTTAAATATTAGGAATAATGTACAAAGTCCTTAATTCGTGGAGTTTACAGTCTAGCAGAGATTCAGCACAGATTCTGGGAGCAATTCTAGCAGAGATTCAGGTGATAAAATTAAATAAATGTAAAATTCAAGATAGCCATCAGTACTATAAAGAAAATATGAATGTTTAAGAGACTAGACAGTAAAAATAAATCAGAGGATAGGAGACCATGTGCTGTGTCCTCTGCTTAGTAACTCAGTCGTGTCCGACTCTTTGTGACCCCATGGACCAGGTTCCTCTGTCCATGGGGACTCTCCAGGCAAGAATACTGGAGTGGGTTGCCATGCCCTCCTCCAGGAGATCTGCCCAACCCAGTGACTGAACCCAGGTCTCCCGCCCTGCAGGCAAATGGGGGTAGCATAATCAAGAAGGAACTGTCTGAGGAGGTGACATTTCAGCAGAGATCTGAATCATGGGAAGGAGTTGACAGTTTGCAGAACAGCAAACATCCATTGTGGCTGGAGCAGGGTCTACAAAGAATAGACTGGTAGAAAGTGGGGCCAGAAGTCAGCAGATAATGCAAAACTAAGTAGGCAATGAAAGGTTCAGATGTTATTCTAAAGATGATGGGAGGCCATTGGAATGTTTTAAACAGGAATAAAACAATCTACTCTATGTTTTAAAAGACCCCTTTCACTGTTGTATAAAGCATAAACTCTGTGGAGTCAAGAATAGAGAGAGGTATACAACAGAAGAACTATACAAAACAGATCTTCATAACCCAGATAACCATGACGGTGTGATCACTCACCTAGAGCCAGACATCCTGGAATTCGGAATCAAGTGGCCCTTAGGAAGCATCACTAGGAACAAAGCTAGTGGAGGTGATGGAATTCCAGCTGAGCTATTTCAAATCCTAAAAGACGATGCTGTGAAAGTGCTGCAGTCAATATGTCAGCAAATTTGGAAAACTCAGCAGTGGCCACAGGACTGGAAAAGGTCCGTTTTCATTCCAATCCCAAAGAAAGGTAATGCCAAAGAATGCTCAAACTACCACCCAACTGCACTCATCTCCCATGCTAGCAAAGTAATGCTCAAGATTCTCCAAGCCAGGCTTTAACAGTACATGAACCATGAACTTTCAGATGTTCAAGCAGAATTTAGAAAAGGCAGAGGAACCAGAGATCAACTTGCCAACATCTGCTGGATCATCGAAAAAGCAAGAGAGTTCCAGAAAACATCTACTTCTGTTTTATTGACTACACCAAAGTCTTTGACTGTGTGGATCACAAGAAACTGTGGAAAATTCTTCAAGAGATGGGAATACCAGACCACCTGATCTGCCTCCTGAGAAATCTGTATGCAGGCCAGAAGCAACAGTTAGAACTGTAAATGGAACAACAGACTAGTTCCAAATCGGGAAAGGAGTACATCAAGGCTATATATTGTCACCTTGCTTATTTAACTTACATGCAGAGTATATCATGAGAAATGCTGGGCTGGATGAAGAACAAGCTGGAATCAAAATTGCTGAGAGAAATATTAATAACCTCAGATGCAGATGACACCACCCTTATAGCAGAAAGCGAAGAAGATCTAAAGAGCCTCTTGATGAAAAAAAAGAGGAGAATGAAAAAGTTGGTGTAAAACTCAACATTCAGAAAACTAAGATCATGGCATCTGGTCCCATCACTTCATGGGAAATAGATGAGGAAACAATGGAAACAGTGAGAGACTTAATTTGTGGGGGCTCCAAAATCACTGCAGATGGTGACTGCAGCCATGAAATTAAAAGATGCTTACTCCTTGGAAGAAAAGCTATGACCAACCTAGACAGCATATTAAAAAGCAGAGACATTACTTTTCTGACAAAGGTGCATCTAGTCAAAGCTAAGAAAGCTGAGTGCCAAAGAACTGACGCTTATGAACTCTGGTGTTGGAGAAGACTCTTGAGAGTCCCTTGGACTGCAAGGAGATCCAACCAGTCCATCCTAAAGGAGATCAGTCCTGGGTGTTCATTGGAAAGACTGATCCTGAAGCTGAAACTCTGATACTTAAGCTACGTGATGCAAAGAACTGACTCATTAGAAAAGACCCTGATGCTGGGAAAGACTGAAAGCAAGAGGAGAAGGGGATGACAGAGGATGAGATGGTTGGATGGCATCACTGACTCGATGGACGTGAGTTTGAGTAATCTCTGGGAGTTGGGGATGGACAGGGAAGCCTGGCGTGCTGCAGTCCATGGGGTCTCAAAGAGTCAGACACCAGTGAGCGACTGAACTGAACTGATACAAGTTAGGAAGCAATAATAGTTATCCACAGAAATATTGTTGACATGGACTGAAATGGTAGCAATGGTAGCAGTAAACAATGGAGGGGAATAAATGTAACATAGAGCCCACAGATGTTACTGATTGATTATTAGTGGAGAATGAGAAGAAGTGAGGAATCAGAGATAACTCCCACACTGGGGCCTGAGTAAATGGTTAACATATGTGAAAGTTAGTGGGCTTTACATCAACAGTTCTCAAACATCTTGATCTCAGGACCCTTTTATTAAAAAAAAATTATTTATTTGGCTGCATTGGGTCTTAGTTGCAGCACGTGGGATCTTTGTTGCTTCATGTGGGATTTCTCATTGCGGTGCGTGGACTCTCTAGTTGTGATGTGTGGACACCAGAGAGTGCAGTTTTCAGTAGCTGCAGCATGCAGGCTCTCTAGTTGGAAGTGGAATAAGTGAAGTAAAGTCGCTCAATCGTGTCCAACTCTTTGTGACCCCATGGACAGTAGCCTACTAGGCTCCACTGTCCTTAGGATTTTCCAGGCAAGAATACTGGAGTGGGCTACCATTTCTTTCTCCAGGGGATCTTCCCAACCCAGGGAAGGCGGATTCTTAATCACTGGACCACCAGGGAAGTCCGAGGATCCTTTCTTTACTTTTAAAAATTGAGTAATTTTAAAAATGGGGCTTCCCAGGTAGCTCAGTGGTAAAGAATCTGCCTGCCAATGCAGTAGATGTAGGAGACAGGGGTTCGATCCCAGGTCAGAAAGATTCCCTGGAGGAAGAAATGCCAACCCACTCCGGTATTCTTGCCTAGAAAATCCTATGGACAGAGGAGCCTGTCAGGCTGCAGTCCATAGGGTCGCAAAGAGTCAGACAAACTGAACAACTGCACATACAGAATTTTAAAAATGCTTTCATGTATATGGAATACATATATACTTATCGTATTAAAAGTAAAACAGAAAATATTTAAATATGTATTTATTAATTCATTTAAAATAAAAATAATAAATCCATGGCATGTGGACATAAATGACATTCTTTATGAAAAATACCATATTCTATGAAAATTATCCTATGGAACAAAAACTGTTTCGTGAGAAGAGAGGCATAGTTTTACATTTTTCAAATCTCATTAATGTCTGGCTTAATAAAGGACAATTGTACAGTATTCTTAAATCTGCTTCCTTACTCCAGTATTCTTGCCTGCAAAATTCCAAGGACAGAGGAGCCTCACAGGCCACTCAGTCATGAGGTTGTAAAGAGTTAGACATGAGTGAGCGCACGCATGCACGCACACACATTCAATCTGTTGTGATATTGTTTTAGCTACACCACATGAAGAAAACCTCACCTCACATAATTATGTAGTTAGAAACGGAAGGGTTGTCTGAATAGCCTTTTCAGATAACTGCATATATTCTTCTTTGACATTACACTAAAACTTCAGAAATATTTCTTAAAGATGGTCTGCAGTGAGGACTCTGAAACCATCTCAATGAACTTCTCATACTGTTTTATTAAAAGCGATTGGTCTATTTGTACTTTGAATCAGTCTTTTATCCACATATGAGTTTGACTGCATGAATGCCCAAAGATCCCCAGAACACATTTTGAGAATCACTGGGTCACATAACATTATTCACTAATTTTAAAAAATACATATTGAGTTGTTACCATAGGTCAGCCCTTGTTCTGTGAGCCAGCAATACAAAGAAATGATTTAACATGACCCTTTCTTTGTTACATAATTCTGAGCAGACTACCTTTGAGGGATCTATGACAGTACCACTTGGGGGACAGTTTCTTTCCCAAACAGTATTTTGTAAGCCAAAAAGTTTCAACTCCAAACCATTTAGGGAGTACTTACTTGATAAAAAAAATTAAAAACAAAACACCCCAACCAAAACCCTGGCACTTTCTCAGGTATGCAGGTAAATGTAAGGTAGTTAAACATGTTTATACACATACTTCCTGTATTGCTTTATCACTTCCACCATCGTGATAAACCACCCGTATAGATTACTAACTCTAATCTCTTCACAAGTTAAAGTCAGATGTTAACATTTTGCTTTCAAAAAATTACAGAATCTTCTGTATCACCTTGAACGTTCTTCATTCTTCCAGAATCATTCACAAAAAATTATTACATCATAAAGTGACCTCACACATCAACTCCTTGAACTCTGTTTACAGTAATGAAGCCAGATGATGTGAGACTGGGGGAAATCCCATATTCTTTCTGTGGTTGATGACTTCTTTAATAGTGCCAATTTTTTTTTTTTTTTACCTTAGTCAATGTATGATCTAATGCTCAACTAGAGTTCAGCTTCCTAATCTGGCTATGAAGATGGGTAGCTTAATCAGAAAAACGGAAAAGTTGTTTTCAGGCTATAATTCTTGAAATTTAGTCACAAAAATATGGATCAAATATTACTATTCAGAAGAGAAACTGCCTGATACTGGAGAGCAAGGATTATCTTCATACTTGCAACTACTACCTTTTCTACTTTAAATAAAGTGGATGCTACAGGAACATTTGTCAAGTTGGAGATGAGAGGAATCCAAATACAAGGAAACACTTCCAGAGGTTTAATTGAAAAGTTCAGAGATAAAAACTTATCTGGCAAGAAACTACGCTAAAGATATAAATGACATGATATTGCTAGTCTCCTTAAAGGATAATGTTTAATAAACCTTTGAAAAATAATTTCAGTTCCTCCTCTTTAAAATGAGAGAAGCAATACCTTTCAGCTCTAGCTGTTAAAGGACTAAATGAGGTAGTGGATATAAAGCACCCAGTGCCGTTCTGGCACCTCTGAGGACTTGACTAATGTTAATTCCTTTCTTTCCCTTCTTTGTGAACCTCCTCCATAAGGATGATCTTTGGAGTACGCTTTTTTTTCCCCCTATGTTGTGTGGCATGCAGGATTGAAACGGTGCCCCCTGCAGTGGAAACAGAGAGTCTTAACCACTGGATTGCCAGGGAAGTCCAAAATACACTCTTCTTGATTGACTAGGACAAAATACTAAGCATAATCATGTTATTAATGAATCTAACCATTTTCAAAAATTTCTCCTCTATGTTTTTAAAAGCAGGAGTTTTGTAGCAGCATCTCTTTGTCCTGCTGCTGCTGCTAAGTCGTGTCAGTCATGTCTGACTCTGTGCGACCCCATAGACGGCAGCCCACCAGGCTTCCCCGTCCCTGGGATTCTCCAGGGAAGAACACTGGAGTGGGTTGCCATTTCCTTCTCCAATGCATGAAAGTGAAAGTGAAGTCGCTCAGTCGTGTCCGACTCTTAGCGACCCCATGGACTATAGCCTACGAGGCTCCTCCGTCCATGGGATTTCCCAGGCAAGAGTACTGGAGTGGGGTGCCATTGCCTTCTCCGTCTCTTTGTCCACTATGTATTTATTGGGCACATACTACATGCCAGGTCTAAGGGATCCTGGAGAGATGGCTCTGAACATGTCCACAAAACTTCTGAACCTCATGGAGAAGACAAGAATCCACCAAATAATTATGCAAAAATTAATTACAATTATCCCTATTTCTTATATTTTCTCTTTACTTCTTCTCACTAAGTAACATATATTCAGTTCAGTTCAGTCACTCAGTCGTGTCTGACTCTTTGTGACCCCATGAATCGCAGCACGCCAGGCCTCCCTGTCCATCACCAACTCCCGAAGTTCACCCAAACTCCTGTCCATCGAGTTGGTGATGCCATCCAGCCATCTCATCCTCTGTCGTCCCCTTCTCCTCCTGCCCCCAATCCCTCCCAGCATCAGAGTCTTTTCCAATGAGTCAACTCTTCGCACAAAGTGGCCAAAGTATTGGAGTTTCAGCTTCAGCATCAGTCCTTCCAAAGAAATCCCAGGGCTGATCTCCTTCAGAATGGACTGGTTGGATCTCCTTGCAGTCCAAGGGACTCTCAAGAGTCTTCTCCAACACCACAGTTCAAAAGCATCAATTCTTCAGTGCTCAGCCTTCTTCACAGTCCAACGTTCACATCCATACATGACCACTGGAAAAACCATAGCCCTTGACTAGACGGACCTTTGCTGGCAAAGTAATGTCTCTGCTTTTGAATATGCTATCTAGGTTGGTCATGACTTTCCTTCCAAGGTGTAGGCAGCTTTTAATTTCATGGCTGCAATCACCATCTGCAGTGATTTTGGAGCCCCCCAAAATAAAGTCTGACACTGTTTCCACTGTCTCCCCATCTATTGCCAATGAAATGATGGGACCAGATGCCATGATGTTCGATTTCTGAATGTTGAGCTTTACCAAGAGGCTTTTTAGTTCCTCTTCACTTTCTGCCATAAGGGTGGTGTCATCTGCATATCTGAGGTTATTGATATTTCTCCCAGCAATCTTGATTCCAGTTTCTGCTTCTTCCAGCTCAGCGTTTTTCATGATGTACTCTGCATATAAGTTAAATAAGCAGGGTGACAATATACAGCCTTGACGTACTCCTTTTCCTATTTGGAACCAGTCTGTTGTTCCATGTCCAGTTCTAACTGTTGCTTCCTGATCTGCATATAGGTTTCTCAAGAGGCAGGTCAGGTGGTCTGGTATTCCCATCTCTTTCAGAATTTTCCACAGTTTATTGTGATCCACACAGTCAAAGGCTTTGGCATAGTAAATAAAGCAGAAATAGATGGTTTTCTGGAACTCTCTTGCTTCTTCGATGATCCAGTGGATGTTGGCAATTTGATCTGTGGTTCCTCTGCCTTTGTTAAAACCAGCTTAAAAATCTGGAAGTTCACAGTTCACGTATTACTAAAGCCTGGCTTGGAGAATTTTGATTATTACTTTACTAGTGTGTGAGATGAGTGCAATTGTGCGGTAGTTTGAGCATTCTTTGGCATTGCCTTTCTTTGGGATTGGAATGAAAACTGCCCTTTTCCAGTCCTGTGGCCACTGCAGAGTTTTCCAGATTTGCCGGCATAGTGATTGTACTTGGCCTATCTATCTAGTTTATTGTCTGCCTTCATCACTAGCAGGTCTGTTTTATTCCCTGTTGAGTACATCAAGGTTAGTGCTTGACAGGCAATGGACATTCAGTGAATATTTGTTGAAAGAAATGTATGAATTACAATTTTAATAATCACTTTGAAAAAGTTAAGGATGCTATGTGAGTTTATAATACAGAAGTTAACCTCATACCGATTGTTTCATACCAATGACAAAAGAAAGAAGTTTCTCTGTATATGAAAGAGGAGTAAAAGGACGATTATATAGAAATATAAGAAGGTAATGGATGTCTTCAATTTGAGAAGCCCTTGCTTAAGTGCTGATGTTGAAGATAGAACATAGAGATTCAGAATGACTGAAAAGTTTGTAACTTATCACTGATATGAAAAACTGAGATTAATGTAAGGAAAGGTATAAGTAACTCATTAAACATTCAGAGGAATATATAAATCCTTTATGTTACTTTGAAAGAATCATACCCTCTAATGAAGCAAGTAGTAAAAGAAGACACAGCCATTTGACCACCAGTTAAAAACTTCTTTAAAGGCTAAACACATAGTTGACGCAATTTCCTAAATATCTATCTTGGGAAAAAAATGAACTCTTTGGCCCAAGGTAGTCAACAGTAAGCTGATATCTCCCTAAGCTGTTTGTGTAGCACCTGAGAGGCAACAGTCAACTTTTATGGGGCTGCTCTTAAAACAAAAATGAATGCTGAACACACACATGACTATACCTAGTCTACGTGAATCCCAAGAATTAAGTACACAAAGGAAACCCCGGACAAACAGGAATATGTTCCTTTCTCTAAAGGTTCCGAGGAAGTGATGTTCAAAAACACATTTGCTTCTTGATGTCCCCAAAGGGAGATTTTCACATATAACAATCCACCCTGTTACTGAAAATTTTATTCAATTCTGATATGAATCTGAATAAATAGTTCATCAAAACGAATATAAATTTTTGAAATGGGAGAAAGGCTCTGTTTTAACAAAAGCATTTAGCTAAGAGCATTATTTGTTGTATAACACATCAAGGCTGATTCATCATTTAAACCCTATGGCAAATATGAAGGACAGAGTTCTATAACTTCATCATGAACAGAATACTTTTTGTGTTGCCAAACTTGTCAAACATAAGGAAAGACTATTAGTTCTTGTATTTATTTGCTTCCTTAAATCAGCCTTTGGATCACATCAGCAGGTCTCGGGAATTAAGACGTGTGTCTGACACCATGGGTGGATGGGACAAACAGAAAACTAGCAGACACCAAGGCTTATTCTCAGTGCAAATGATCACACACAGTTACAAAGCTCTGCATCTAAGATTATGTCTATTATGAATGTAACATTTCCCTTCTCTTTTAGTCTAAACCAGAAGCATATTTACAGGGGAGGAGAAAACATTTAATTTATACCAAGGCTATCCTCTGCAAAGTTAAGAAAATAAGAATAATTAAAATAATATTAACTAATATTTATTGAACACTTATCCTGAATCAGCATTTGTGCCAAGCCTCATATTATTATTATTGACTTCTCACAGAAATTCTTTAAAATGGGAAGAATTATGATAAGACCACAATTTTTCATTTGGTCTAAACAGAAGAGAGAACACAAATTTTAAGAATATGAATATTGTCAGATTGAGAAACTGGACTATGAAACTTAAAAATAAAAATTATAATGCACTGAACTAACTGCAATTATCTTCCGTATTGCTGCCGTTATTGCTTAGTCACTAAGTCATCTCTGACTCTTTGCAACCGCATGGACTGTAGCCCTCCAGGCTCCTCTGTCCATGAGATTTTCCAGGCAAGAACACTGGACTGAGTTGCCATTTCCTCCAATTTTCTGTATAAATAGGAGTAAAACCTAGAGGATATTTATGTTATTGATATTTGAAAATCTAAGAATATAAACATTTTAGTTAGTATAGCAACGTCCTTTCTTGCAAGATTAAACTTATCTTTATTATCATAGAAATGAGTAGTTCGTTCATATGAAATTCTTTTGATGGTATTAGTTACTCATACTGAGACTATAAATACTTGTTTAATTTCTTAAGAAAATTATATTTACTCATGGTATTGAGCTTTCTAATATTTACCCTCCCTCCCAACTATGATTTCTCTGATTTTACTATAATTATTATTATATAATTAACTTGAAAAGCATAAAGTCTGTCAATGCTCTTGAGTTTAGCAAAATTATCTGTTTTTCTTTTTATCTCAATTAAGGTGTAAGTAAAAATACATAGTGCTTCTGACAGAAATACCCTCAAAACACAATAAAGAATCTTGGTTTTCTTTCCAACATAACATTTAGCATTTATTCAATTCTGAATTTATAAATACTAAATCACTCTATTTGTTAGAAAAGGCTAAGAAAAGGAAAGCTGGGGCATGTCCCAGGGCTACTTTTCTCCCAAGCCCTGACTGCTACGACCAAGCTAGTGAAAGCCACAGTTCAGAAAGAGACCGCTCAGCAGAACAAGATAACTGCAAACTTTTAAAATGGACCTTTTGAGGAATTCCCTGGTGGCCCAGTGGTTAGGACACCATGCTCTCACTACTGAGGGTCTGGGTTTGATCCCTGGTCAGGTAATTAAAATCTCACAAGCCCATTAGAATGGTCCAAAAAAAAAAAAAGAATAAGTAAATAAAATGGGCCTACTGTAAGAAAAAGAAATGCAGTTTGGAACATTTCTGATTTATATTCCCAGCTAGATTAAACGAGATAATTTGTTTATATGCAGTCAAGTTGGAAATGATTTGAAAATGAAAAAGATTACAATGTTTTTCAAAAATGTGTCATTTAAGATGATTGCCCTTGTCAGTCATATCATTTGTAAATATTTTCTCCCATTCTATAGGTTGTTTTTTGTTTTCCCTTTACTATTCCAAAGCAGAGCATTACTTTGCCAACAAAGGTCCGTCTAGTCAAGGCTATGGTTTTTCCAGTGGTCAGGTATGGATGTGAAAGTTGAACTGTGAAGAAAGCTGAGCACCGAAGAATTGATGCTTTCGGACTGTGGTGTTGGAGATGACTCTTGAGAGTCCCTTGGACTGCAAGGAGATCCAACCAATCCATTCTAAAGGAGATCAGTCCTGGGTGTTCTTTGGAAGGACTGATGCTGAAGCTGAAACTCCAGCACTTTGGCCACCTCATGCAAGGAGTTGACTCATTGGAAAAGACCCTGATGCTGGGAGGGATTGGGGGCAGGAGGAGAAGGGGACGACAGAGGATGAGATGGCTGGATGGCATCACTGACTCGATGGACAGGAGTTTGGGTGAACTTCGGGAGTTGGTGATGGACAGAGAGGCCTGGCGTGCTGCAGTTCATGGGGTCGCAGAGAGTTGGACACAACTGAGCGACTGAACTGAACTGTGCAAAAGCTTTTAAGGTTAATTGGGTTTTCTTTGTTTGTTTTCACTTGTACTTCTTTTGCCTTAAGAAGAATATGTTGCTAAGAGTTATGTCAAAGAGCATTCCACTTACATTCTCTTCTTTTTATTTTTTGATTTCAAGTCTTACTTTTACGTCTTTAAGCCATTTTGAGTTTATTTTTGTATATTGTGTGAGAGAATGTTCTAATGCCACTCTTTTTCATGTGGTGGCCCAGTTTTTCCCAATATTACTTGTTGAAGAGACTATCTTCTCTCCAGTGAGAATTCTTGCTTCTTTTGTTGTAGATTAATTGACCATAGGCGCATGGGTTTATTTCTGGGTTCTCTATTATGTTCCACTGATCCAGATATCTATTTTGTGCCAATTCCATATTGTTTGGATTCCTGTAGTTTTGCAGTATAGTCAAGTCAGGGAGGGTGATATTTCCAGCTTTATTCTTTTTTCACAGGATTGCTCTGGCAATTCAAGGTCTTTTGTGATTCAATATAAATTTTAGGATTTTTTTTTCTAGTTCTCTGAAAAATGTCATGGGTATTTTGATCATGATTGCACTGAATCTGTACATTGCTTTGGGTTGTATGGCCATTTTATTAAGATTAATTCTTCTAAACCAATAGCATCAGATATTTTTTCATTTCTTGAATCATCATCAATTTCTTCCATCAATGCCTTGTACATTTCAGAATGTAAGTCTTCCAAATCTTCCAAAATATACAAACAGGTCATACAACTCAATATCAAAAAATGGTCAGAACATGAATAGACATTTTCCAAAGGAAAACACATAGATGACCAACAGGCATGTGAAAAGTTTTGCAACATCACGGATTATTCAGTTCAGTTCAGTCGCTCAGTCGTGTCTGACTCTTTGCGACCCCATGAATCGCAGCATGCCAGGCCTTCCTGTCCATCACCAACTCCCGGAGTTCACTCAGACTTGTGTCCATCGAGTCAGTGATGCCATCCAGCCATCTCATCCTTGGTCATCCCCTTCTCCTCCTGCTCCCAATCCATCCCAGCATCAGAGTCTTTTCCAATGAGTCAACTCCTTGCATGAGGCGGCCAAAGTACTGGAGTTTCAGCTTTAGCATCATTCCTTCCAAAGAATTACCAGGGTTGATCTCCTTCAGAATGAACTGGTTGGCTCTCCTTGCAGTCCAAGGGACTCTCAAGAGTCTTCTCCAACACCACAGTTCAAAAGCATCAATTCTTTGGCGCTCAGCCTTCTTCACGGATTATTAGAGAAGTGCAAATCAAAACCACAATGAGATATCATTTCACACATGTCAGAATGGCTATCATAAAGTCTACAAATAACAAATGCTGGAGAGGATGTGGAAGAGAGGGAACACTTGTACAGTATTAGTGGGAATGTAAACTGGTGCAGCCACTAAGGATAAACAGGAAAAAAAGGAAAACAACATTAATTTGAGAAGATACAGGCACCCCAGTGTTCATGACAGCACTATTACAATAGCCAAGACATGGAAGTAACCCAAATGCCCGTAAACAGCTGAATTAAGATGCAAGCTGATCTCTAAACAGGCCCCTTGTATGGCCCAGGTGAGCTCATAGATATGCTACAAAATAACCACAGAGACTTTCCCAACTCTGGTGCATGCACCCCAGGAGCACAGTGGGTACACACTGACCACAGGGATGCTCCAGTTCAGGCACAGGAGCCCTTGATGCACAGCTGTGTCTTCACGTGACCTTAGGCAGCCAGGAGTCCACTGAGGGTTCTTAAATATTCTGTACATGTATACATCTGATTATAACAAACTGAATTATAGGCAAGACATGCACAATAGAGCCTGTTGTTATATAACTTGTAACTGTCAATCAAAGCTGTCAGTTCTCGGCTGCCTAAATAAATATGCAAAAGCCCTGTCTTGAAAAATCCCATACCGCATCATTCTGGCTCCAGTGCCCTTCTTGGCTTGGCCCATCCCTCCCTTGAGGTGTTCTTTCTGTTCCTCCCTTGATAAAACCTCAGATTCTTCTGGTAAAACCTCAGATTCTTCTCTGTGTTCTTGCCAAGAACCGAGGCCCACAGGGAGGGGTCTTCTTTGCTCCTCTCCTACCTAATAACATAACCCCATGTAATAAATACAACAGTGGTTGATTTTAGAATTGAATGTTGAATATAGATTAAGGGAAAAATCAATGTCTACATACATTGTTTTGGAGTGCTATCTCTTGAATGTAATGGAATCTATATCCTTAAGAAAAAAATGCAGGAACTTCTCTGGTGGTCCAGTGGCTAAGACTTTGCAATCCTAATGCACGGGGCACAGGTTCGTTTCCTGGTCAGCGAACTAAGATCCCATAAACCAGATGGTGTGGCTATATATATATATATATATACACACACACACACACAGTCTCTAATTTGGTTACTAAACAGAGTAAAACAAGATTAACTGAATCTCAACCTATAGATTGAAAGTTAAGAGGGGCAAGGAGGCTACTAAAAGCAAGATGAAATTAAGTGACTTCAGTTAATTTCTAAGGAATAAAATGCCAGTGTGTTGGGGAAAGTGTCAAAGTAGGAAATTGAAATAAATAGGTGGATGTCCTATTATTCAAGTTCTTTGCATGCCAGATATATATTAGAAAAGCAATGAAGAATTACTGACAAATCTTGAGCAGGGGACTGACAAGAGTTTGCAAAGTAGAAAAAGTAGAAAGACAATGCTGAAAGCAGTGTGGTGTGAAAGTTGAATAGTAGTAGTGGTGACAAGGGTGGTTCTAGATGATATCATTGGACTAGAGGAAGCTAATATATACTGCATTTAGCAATGAAAAGGGCTTCCCTGGTGGCTCAGCTGGTAGAGAGTCCCCTGCCAATGCAGGAGACTTGGGTTTGATCCCTGGGTTGGGAAGATCCCCTGGAGAAGGGAATGGCATCCCACTCCAGTATTCTTGCCTGGAGAATCTCGTGGACAGAGAAGCCTGGCGGGCTACAGTACACAGGGTCACATAGAGTCAGACATGACTGAGCGACTAACACTTTAGCAATGAAAACCTGAATTAAGGAACTGATATCAGAAACAATGTTGCAACATATCTGGGAAATATTTATATATATAAATACATAATTATTATTTACATACATAGTTCCTTTCACTTAAAAAAAACAAAAACAAAAAAAACCCCTGCTAATTACCATACATCTTTTATCCTCTTTTCTTATTATACCCCCAGAGGCTTGATCCCACTATGCCAGTCCCCAACCACTCTTTTTTGACACTCCTAGTTTCTAATTCTTCCCAGAATGTTAACATATTGTTTAGCTACCATGATACAGGAAGAAAGATCTTTGAGGAAAAGAGCCAGATTTTGCTTGTTTTACCATCCAAATGTCTAATAGTCTGTAGTACATAGAAAGTACTCATTTCATTTTTGTTGAACAAATAAATAGATGGCTTCCCTTTGATCACATTTGGAAAATGTACTGTATGTATCAGCTAAAGGTCTTCATTGCTAAGTACAGAAACCATCTCTGAAGAGACAGTGAGGAAGCAAGGGTGTGGGTAATTATAAGGAAGAAGGTAAAATCTCTTGCTTGATTAGCAGGTCTTTAAGCAACAGGAAAATACTGGAAGGCCAGTGAGAGATAACAAAACCTAAAGAAAGCCTAAGGAAAACTCAGGAACCTAAGCAAATCTTTGAGGGTTAAAATGTAGGAAATCCACAAACTTTCTGGGTTAGAGCATTAAAGCATCACTAATGGAATAATCAAAGTTCAAATCAACTCTTTGTCACCTTGTTCAAATCACAGCATAATAGCATCTAAATGGCACAATTTGTGTGAAACTCCTAACCATAATTAAGCTAAAAATCTAAGCACTTAGAACACAGCCCAGACAGAGTGAAGTCTCGACAAGCAGCTGTTCAATGTTCAAAAAGTGCTACGCTTTTGGTTAGGGAGGGCAAAGCTGATTACTGTCCAGTCAGATTACATCCAAGGGTGAAAAGGTTAACTCCCTAAAAGTACATCTCTTGTTAGAAGTAAAACAAGATATTTGCCATATCTAAAAAAAATGCTAAGAATACATAGTTTTCATTATATTCAGAGTAGTCAGGAAATCCTGTAACTAATGATAGGAAATCCAGGAGCATTAAAAAAACAAAAAAGAAATTGGTGAGATTAAATTAACTTTATCAATAAAGTAGAGATATAAAAACATGATCCCCCCAGATTTCTCTATTTCCTTATTTCTTGATTTTCTTTTCTATTTGGTACAAAATTGAGGCAGTATGGTTTCTGAGATACTACCTACCTACATGCCTAACTTTGTTGCTACCAGTTGCAGCTGTTCATACACTCTTTTGATTCCCTGTTCATCTCCTTCCTCCTTGGAAAGCAAGGAAAGAGATTATTTTGTAACCTGATGATAATATTTGTCATGTCATTCTTTCTTTCTCTATTTCCTTGCTTCACTCTGGAATTTATCTCCTCCCCAACCTCAGTTTATTAACCTTCAGGGTATGGGGTAATACTAAACATTTCCTTAATTGAGTCACGTAAAGAAGAGTGGTTTTTACTATCAAGTTTCAGTTCAGTTCAGTTCAGTCGCTCAGTTGTGTCCAACTCTTGGCGACCCTATGAATCGCAGCACGCCAGGCCTCCCTGTCCATCACCATCTCCCGGAGTTCACTCAGACTCATGTCCATCGAGTCCGTGATGCCATCCAGCCATCTCATCCTCTGTCGTCCCCTTCTCCTCCTGCTCCCAATCCTTCCCAGCATCAAAGTCTTTTCCAATGAGTCAACTCTTCGCATGAGGTGGCCAAAGTACTGGAGCTTTAGCTTTAGCATCATTCCTTCCAAAGAAATTCCAGGGTTGATCTCCTTCAGAATGGACTGGTTGGCTCTCCTTGCAGTCCAAGGGACTCTCAAGAGTCTTCTCCAACACCACAGTCCAAAAGCATCAATTCTTTGGTGGTCAGCCTTCTTCACAGTCCAACTCTCACATCCATACATGACCACAGGAAAAACCATAGCCTTGACTAGACAGACCTTAGTCGGCAAAGTATGTCTCTGCTTTTGAATATACTATTTAGGTTGGTCATAACTTTTCTTCCAAGGAGTAAGAGTCTTTTAATTTCATGGCTGCAGTCACCATCTGCAGTGATTTTTGAGCCCCCCAAAAATAAAGTCTGACACTGTTTCTACTGTTTCCCCATCTGTTTCCCATGAAGCAATGGGACCAGATGCCATGATCTTCGTTTTCTGAATGTTGAGCTTTAAGCCAACTTTTTCGCTCTCCTCTTTCACTTTTATCAAGAGGCTTTTTAGCTCCTCTTCACTTTCAAGTTTAACAATTTGCTATTTTGAAACTCTTGCTAGACCCACATTAAATGGGATGTTAGAGAATATTATGAAGAGTAAATTTATCTTTTTACAGAAATTAAAATGTATTATTTTAATGTATCATTTGTGTGGTATTGGTATGATAGCCACGAGATTTATCCAAAACCCTGCAATTACTGATTAGTATAATGTCATCTCTAACTTGCTGAAAAGCAACATGAGAGGAAATGAGAAAACTCACATGATATTCTAGTGCAGTACTTTTTCAGAAAAAAAGCTCCCAATTATTACTGAATAATTCTTAGAAGCAGATATTACACGTTGACTTTCAGGAGGTAAAGCGATAGGGCTAAAGTGAAAGAGACACACAGTTTAATGGTGGAAATGCCTTCCAAGTTGTGTCCTTGAACAATGTGGAGAATTTGATACTTTGAATGAATCAGAATGACCAAGTATCTTACCTCAGAGAGTGGAAAAGAAAAATGTAGCCATATTGACATTCTGATATACCTGATAAATTATTAATGACTTGTCTATCAGTTCAGTTCAGTTCAGTTGCTCAGTTGTGTCCGACTCTGTGACCCCATGGACTGCAGCACCAACTCCCGGAGTTTACTCAAACTCATGTCCATTGAGTGGGTGATGCCATCCAACCATCTCATCCTCTGTCATCCCCTTCTCCTCCTGCCCTCCATCTTTCCCAGCATCACAGTCTTTTCAAATGAGTCAGCTCTTCGCATTAAGTGGCCAAAGTATTGGAGTATTGGCTTCAACATCAGTCCTTCTGTTGAACACTCAGGAGTAACCTACTTTTTGTCTGACTATATAGCAATGGCTATACAAATTTGGACAGAAGATCCTGGTGGGCTACAATCCATGGGGTTGCAAAAGAGTTGGACACAACTTAGTGACCAAACAACAATATCAACTTGGGTTAAATTCTTTCTCTACTATTTATTAACTGCATGGCTCGGGTAAGGTTTCACTTTTTAGTCCTCAATGTCTAACATGGAGGTAAAAATGCTCTCTCTTCAGAGTTGTTGAAGGAATTAGTAAGACAGTACATGTTACTGACACTTTGTAAGCACTTTGTAAGTTATAAGCACTTTGTAATAACGTGAACTGAATGGTTGTTTCCAAATCCACAATTCACACTATCCCCAGAGATGCCCAATAGACAACATGATTTAACACTAAAAACTGAAGAACTTCCTAAATGAGAAGATAAAACATCCAGCCATGAAACACTGAAATAAACCACATCAATGAGAAAGTAATTTATTTTTTTTAAACTGGAGTGTAATTTCTTTAGAACTTCTAGAGAATACATCAACTATTACGAGTCTTGATTTGGATGCAGGGGAAGTGGCATGGTTCTCTTTATTTTTTTTATTTAACTCGATTCTATGAAGATAATTATATATCTAGATTTTTAAAACAGAGCAAATGGAGCATTTATCCAGATTAAAGGAAAACTGTGTGTGTGTGTGTTTGAGTCACTCAGTCATGTCTGACTCTGTGAGCCCATGGACTGTAGCCTGCCAGGCTCCTCTGTCCATGGAATTCTACAGACAAGAGTACTGTAGTAGGTTGCCAATTCCTTCTCCAGGGGATCTTCCTGACCCAGGAATTGAACTGGACTCTCCTGCATTGCAGGAAAATTCTTTACCATCTGTGCCACCAGAGAAGATAAAAGGCCATAAAAACAGTAACGAAATAGCACTTCTCTGCCTCTGTCTCTCAGACACAAGTGGAGGGGCTCTATTTTCTGCCAATTTGTGCTTGGAAGCATCTGAGTTCATCATATTTGCACTTCACAAATAGCACACACATGAAACGAGACTTTTCTCTCATCTAGTTCTTGGTTTCTGCAGTGTCGTCTCAGAGTATGACATGCTTTCCTGCTTTCAGGTATTGTTTCTAGTCCATAACTCAATGAGCATCAAAAGCAATCACAAGTTAAGAAGTGTCCTTTATTCAACAGCTTTGTTACATTCTGTTGCAGAGGATACAAGTAAGTGTTTCTTTGTCCCGTCAAGTTATTGGATACACCTCTTTTCATCATCCCCTCTGGTGGAGCTCTGGCACAAGCATCTGGGGACAACAGTAAAATAAAGGGACAAGCTCAGCAGCACATCTCCAGCTGCACTCAGAATTAGTCTTCCATTATGATACTGCTCCTTTGCCTTGGGACTGACTCAAGAAAGAAAGTGTCTTAGTTGCTCAGTCATGTCCAAAACTCTTTGTGACCCCATGGACAGTAGCCCACCAGGCTCCTCTGTCCTTGGAATTCTCCAGGCAAGAATACTGGAGTGGGTTGCCATGCCCTTCTCCAGGGGATCTTCCTGACCCAGGGATTGAACCAGGGTCTCCTGCATTGCAGGCAGATTCTTTAGCATCTGAGCCGCCAGGGACTGACTCAACTTCTCTTTAAATGAGTTCTGTTCCTGGAGGTCCTTCCGTCTCTTAGGCAAATAGACCCATGTAAATTTTTCCAACCCAGTCTTAGAGACAATCCAAATATATCTGAAACCTCTGGGGAAGCCAGAAGAAATGCTCCACAAACAAAGATATTTTTTGCTTCACACAAAAGGGAAAATTCTCTACAGGATGCCCAAATGCTAGTGTAGGATGTCTGGTTTCTGATTACACTCTTGCAGACCATACTGAAGAGCCCTTCTTGCCCAGTTCACTTTGGTTACAACAACTGAAACTGACTGACTTTTTTAGGCAACAGGGGGATTTTATTATAAAGAATCAGTTTTCTGACTGAACATAGGGTCCTCGCCACCTCGAGCAAAGCTGAAGTGGGAATTTAACTCAGTCAGGGTCTCTCTCAACTTTCATCTTTGCCTTTGTCTGTGAAACTGGTCCCCTCTTCTCCCCTCCTCACCCCGCTGTGTCTCTTCCCTCTTCTCCCCCACTTTGGGCTTGCGCTCTCTCTCTCACACCTATCCTCCCTGTTTCCCCCCTTTACTCCTCTTGTTTCCAAGCCCATGTGACAGAAAACCAAACTTCCAACAAAGCCTAAGGTTGAAGTTTAGTCATTCAGTGAGAAATTGTTTTCCCTTTTTCTGACAGTGTAATACCACATTCTTTTTTGACCCAACTTGGGTCAGGTGACCACCTAAAATTTAACAACCAGGCAAAAACTGAAAGAAAATCAAACAAATCAAAAGCTAGAACTACAAATAATTAGTCAGATAAACTGCTTTAGATTTTATTTCTTTACCTATGATTTAGTTGAAATGACTTGTTGTCATAGTTATAAAATAGATGGTGATTAAAGAGATAGGATATCTTAAAAGTTGGTCAGTCAATATCTGAAGAAGTAAACAATGACAGGAGAAGAAGTAAAAATTTACTAAATGTAATTTTTGAGATGGGCTTCCCAGGTGGCACTAGTGGTAAAAACCCTGGTCAATGCAAGAGACACAGGTTTGATCACTGGGCCAGGGAGATCCCCTCTACTCCAGTATTTTTGCCTGAAGAATCCCATGGACAGAGGGGCTACAGTCCATAGAGTCGTAAATAGCTGGACACAACTGAAGCGACTCAGGACATCCTTTGAGACACTAATTCAATCAAATGTCCAGGATGAAACTGTTCCATCATCAATTATACTTTGAAAAGTCAGAGTACTACAGCCCTCTCCTGGACAGTCACAAAGCATATTTATGTTCCAAGATTTAAATAATTCTCTATAAATACAAGGAAATTGTTCACATTCTAAACTTATTCCTTTTTAATGATTTTTGAAATTGCTGTTTTTCTAGCTACCATTTTATGCTATTATTATGAATGCTTCAGTTGAGCCACAAGTCCTTTTATGCTCTTAAATCCCTGAATATTACCCAAGTTTAGGATGGGTAAGGGCTTGGTTTCCTTAGACAATTTCCAAGAGTCTAGAGCAAGGTGGGGAAGCTAAGAGAAGCTGAGTATGGGACAAGGTCACTGTCATCACTTTTAATCAACTGTTTGTCAAACTCTTTAACAAATTCTGCCTAACTTAAAGTTCTGGATACTTTATCATCCTTGTTTTATTTATGAAGCAACTAGGATTTTGGAGAAATTTGGTGAGATTTAGCAAAAGAATTTTAAGTCAGTTTTCAGGCTTAAGGGTTAAACATTTATCTAGGTAGATTTGTCTGTAAGACTGTTAAGTTTACTTTAGTTTTGGGACGGCTTTATTATCCAAAGATTAAAAGTTGATGAAATCATCGTTATGTGTATTTCTTCTAAGATATAGAAAAAACCAAGGCATAAATTATTTTTATAGGTCAAGTCAGAGGCAACAGAATCATCCCCTAAGTTTTGAATTTCTCACTAAACTCCTTATTTTGATTGGAATTTCTAACTTTTCACCCTCTCGATATAGCTTTATTTAAAAAAAAAAAAAAAAACCTTTTTTTAAAATTAGTTACCCTGGAAGGTGACACTTGTTAAAGAGTCAGAGATACGTTGTATTTCAACATATATTAAGTCATCGTATTATAAAGCATGTTGATACAAAACCTATAGTGTCATAGGAAACTAAGAATGTATTTTTGCATAAAAAGGAAGATGGAACTTTGCCAAGGCAGCTACAGCTGCAAGACAATTTCACAGTTAGGTTGAGTAGTTTTTCCTTTATTGGTGTTTGGGTCTAAAATGTTACTTGTGAGTCACCACGCACAGAGGAGGATCTTAGTGACCCTGAAAACACTCCCTGCCAGGTGTTTTCTAATGTGTCATTTAAAAAAAGGTCATGGGGGCCATTCCACAATGTAATTATGCAATTATGAGAAATTTTAAAGGAAATATTTGAAGATTAAAAATCGGAAAATCCCAAAAGCTTCCATTGTGATGGAAAAATCCCATGAACAAATAAATGAAGGATATATCCAAACAGAAGTCACAAGTAAATCATCAGCATAGGTGTAAATCTTGGCCAAGTAAACATTATAAGACAGAGAAATCCAAGGGTAGGAGGCAGGTAAGTCTTTCCAAATATTAAGGTATTTGCAATCAATAAAGAAAAAAGACATTTTTCTTTTGCTGCAATCTATACATGTGACTCTAGAATAAGAAAGCATAGATTTGACTGCGAAAAGTCTTTCAGAATAAGTTATTAGGGTTCCGATGGAATCATATGACTTCCTTCTTAATGCATTTGGAAATACACTGACGTGGTTAGACATCATCTGTATTTATTTTATGAGAACTTTAACCCAGCTGCATTCTTTTTGAAAGTAAAAATTTGGCTAAACTTAAGAAATTATTTAAACTTCATCTGCATCTGAATCTAGCAACTTTTGTATTCATATTCCGTAAAATCTGGGTGTTGGAAGGTAGGAAAATGGGTGGGGAAGCAATTTCTGTTTATTTTTACATTCGAATAAACCAATACTTTTTGGGTCTCTACCAGTCAATCACTCTCTGTCAGCCAGTATTCTTGGCACTGTGGAAATGGAAGTGAACAATTGGGACAAGTCCTTTTTTCTCATAGAGCTCCCTTTCTATTAGGGAGTCCAAGCAGTTAGACAAATAAGTAACAAATGTGGACAAGTTAGCTAAACCATGATAAGACCTAAATAAAGAGACAAATAGGATAATTTAATAGTATACAATGCCTGTGGAGGTGATGTGTGAATTGAAATACAATTTCAGCCACTTGAAAGGGTTTCATTTACAGAAAACAACAAATGCTAAGATCTCAAGAAGCAAGAGTTTAAGTTTATTCGAGGAAAAGAAGAGAGTTCAGGGTAACTTCAGCATCAGGGGTATGGAGACTGGTGTGAAATGAGCCTGATGAGGAAAGAAGAGCACAGGTTATTGTGTGTTTGTATTTTACCGTAAATGTGGCGGTAAACCACTGAGCTTCTTGGCTAGGCTCAGTGGTTAACACTATAAAACAAAATCATAAGTATTAATACTTCAAGACATAAATTTACACTTAAATTATGAGATAGTGAATTACTCTGTGAAAGATTTATTTTCATCATGAAACGAACACTTGTCTTCTATACTTTACCTCATTGATGAACATATGAGTAGACCTTAGTCATGAAGTTAAGTATAGCAATTATTTTAAAAGATATCATTTGGAAAATTAAGGGTTTACATTTCCAAATGATTAATATTATAGATCATGAATAAAGAACGGTCTATCTGGAGGAAGTGTTCATGGAGTAAAGAGGTAAAAGTTAAGAAGTTAACTCATTTCTATTGTTTTGAGATGAACTAAGGAAGTCTTTCTGAAATAGAGGGTAATAATATTTATTATTTTATATATGATTAAAAATGTAGCAGTTGCTATTTTCAGTGAATTTGGCTATTACATAAAAGTATGAAGAAGAAAATAATAATCACCCATAACAGAATTACTATCTACTCTTTCTTAATCATTGTGACATATATTTGACAAAACTGAAATTTTATAGGATATAAAGTTTTTCAACCCAATTACTTTCACCTAATATAAATGCTGGGCTGGAAGAAGCACAAGCTGGAATCAAGATTGCTGGGAGAAATATCAATAACCTCAGATATGCAGATGACACCACCCTTATGGCAGAAAGTGAAGAACTAAAAAGCCTCTTGATGAAAGGGTAAGTGAAGAGTGAGAAAGTTGGCTTAAAGCTCAACATTCAGAAAATGAAGATCATGGCATCTGGTCCCATCACTTCATGGGAAATAGATGGGGAAACAGTGGAAACAGTGTCAGAATTTATTTTGGGGGGCTCCAAAATCACTGTAGATGGTGATTGCAGCCATGAAATTAAAAGATACTTACTCCTTGGAAGGAAAGTTATGACCAACCTAGACAGCATATTAAAAAGCAGAGACATCACTTTGTCAACAAAGGTCCGTATAGTTAAGGCTATGGTTTTTCCAGTGGTCATGTATGGATGTGAGAGTTGGACTGTGAAGAAAGCTGAGGGCTGAAGAATTGATGCTTTTCAACTGTGGTGTTGGAAAAGACTCTTGAGAGTCCCCTGGACTGCAAGGAGATCCAATCAGTCCATCCGAAAGGAGATCAGTCCTGGGTGTTCATTGGAAGGACTGATGCTGAGGCTGAAACTCTGATACTTTGGCCACCTCATGCTAAGAATTGATTCATTGGAAAAGACCCTGATGCTGGGAGAGACTGGGGGCATGAGGAGAAGGGGACGACAGAGGATGAGATGACTGGATGGCATCGCGGACTCGATGGACGTGAGTTTGTCTGAACTCCAGGAGTTGGTGATGGACAGAGAGGCCTGGCGTGCTGCGATTCATGGGGTCGCAGAGAGTTGAACACGACTGAGTGAATGAACTGAACTGAAATGAAATGAATATTATGTTTTTGGTAACTTTCATGTCAATGTATATTCTTTGACAATGCCATCTTAATATTTACATAACAATTCTTCTTGTGGCTATAAAATGTTTAATTTACTCATCTATCTATTTTGGTTTCTTATATTCTCTTAGCGAGAGTTTCTGAGAAACTATTACTCATGGCACTTTTTTATTCTAAGATTTGTCTACTACATTAGAAGACACAGGACCAAGTCCTTGGCAAGCAGAAATATAGGAATTTTTGGTGGTGGAATACATTTATTTTAGTTAATGTTACTAAGCATCTCATGGGCCTCCTTGGTGGCTCAGTAGTAAAAGAATGTGCCTGGAATGCAGGAGCCCCAGGTTCAATCCCTGGGTCAGGAAGATTTCCTGGAGAAGGAAATGGCAACCCACTCCAGTATTCTTGCCTGGAAAACTCCATGAACAGTGGAGCCTGGTGAGCTACAGTCCATGGGGTTGCAAGAATTGGACACGACTAAGCGACCAGCTGTGCGTCACAGTGACAGCCTAATCTCACAATGACAACAAAAAGATACTAATGGCTCAAACGCTGGAATGCATTTCATTTGTTTATATCAGAAGACTATTTTTCTGGGGGTGTTCTCTCACCTTATTTCATCCCTAGAGTGGTTTTATAAGTTTAGTGTGGAATGAAGTGGGCTTTATATAGTCACTGACTCTGAATTCAAAGTGTAATTCCCAGCCACCAAAGAAGTTCTATATTTCTGGGGAAGTCCCATGTACCCTAATGTAATGGGACACATTTTGAAAATAAATAACTGCCACAAGTAAAAAGATATTTCTGGAGGGAAAAAATAATGCTGGAGTTTTTATCAGTTGTCTGGCTTTAGTCTAAAGGTCAAATGCCATTTATATATTTAACAAATATTATTCATTATCCACTATTTGCAAAGAAAAGTAATCTCTGTTCTGATGGAGACTTCATTCTAGTGGTGAGGCAGGTATCAATCAAGTTATCATACAAATAAACAGTTACAGAGTGTCTTAGCAAAGACACTCAGCACTAGCAGTTGTATGACAAGTCTAACAAGGGAATTGTCCTAGCCTAGGGAGGATCAGGAAAGATTTCCCCAAAGAAGTGATATCTGAGCTGAGATCTGAAAGAGAAATAGAGGCTACCCAGGTACAGAGGAAAAACCTTCCAGATAGGAAAGACAATAAATGAATACTCATTACTATTACAAACCTTGGGAAGGGAAAATTTTTAACTAGTTCAAAGTACTACTTAAGATTTCACCAGAGTCTAGTCAGTTTATTAGACATGTTTTTTTGTATGTACATTAAAGGGCAATGTCATTTACTAGGCAACCAGTACTGACTGCAAACAGTGACATATAAATACTAAAAGAAAATAAGAAATAGCATTGGTTTTTCAGTGGTCTCTTACTTTAAGTATTTGAACCAGAGCCTCACTTAAAAGAATAAAGATCCATGCTTCTTACTGTATTACATGTCATTAAAGGTATAAGGCAACAATTGTGGGGAATGAAGATGTACAAATACAATTTACCTACTGCTTTAAAAATGGTTTTAGGTGCAAAAATAGGTTATTTTAGCTTTTTTCCAACAGTTTATCAACGAGAAAGAAGACAATTATTTAAAGACTTACATATTAAGACAGGAAACCATAAAACTTCTTGAAGAGAATATAGGCAAATATTCTCTGATCTAAATCATAGCAATGAGTTCTTAGATCAGTCTCCCAAGGCAATAAAAGAAATGCAAATAAAAATAAACAAATGAAACCTATCAAACTTATAAGCTTCTACACAGCAAAGAAAACCATAAACAAAACAAAAAGGCAATCTACAGACTGGGAGAAAATATTTGCAAATGATGTGACCTACAAGGGGTTTAATTTCCAAAATATATAAACAGTTCATAAAACTCAATAGCAAAATACCAAACAACCCAATCAAAAAGTGAGGAGAGGACCTAGACATTTCTCCAAAGAAGACAGACAAATGGCCAATAGGTATATGAAAATATGCTCGACATTGCTAATTATCAGAGAAATAAATATCAAAACTACAATAAGGTAACATTTCACAGTGGTCAGAATGGCCAACATTAAAGCCTACAAAGAATGAATGCAAAAGAGGATGTAGAGAAAAGGAAACTCTCCTCCACTGTTGATGGGAATGTAAACTGGCACAGCCACCACAGAAAACAGTATGGAGGTTCCTTTAAAAAATGAAAATCGAGTTACCATATGATGCAACAAGCCCACTCCTAGACACATATCTGGAGAGAACTCTACTTTGAAAAGATACATGCACCCCAAAGTTCATGGCAGATATATTTACAATAGCCAAGACACGGAAGCAACCTAAATGTTCACTGACAGATGAATAGGTAAAGAAGATGTGTAATGCACGCTCATCATGTCTGACTCTTTGTGACCCTCTGGACCGTAGCCTGCTAGGCTCTTCTATCCATGGCATTCTCCAGGCAAGAATACTGGAGCAGGCTGCCATTTCCTTCTCCAGGGGATCTTCCCCATCCAGGGACAGTGCCCACATCTCCTACATTGCAGATGGATTCTTTACCACTTGAGCCATCGGGGAAGCCCAAAGATGTTGTTGTTGTGCAGTCACTCAGTCATGTCCAACTCTTTGCAACCCCATGGCTTCCCTGTCTTTCACCATCTCCCAGAGCTTGCTCAACATCATGTCCATTGAGTCAGTGATGCCATCTAACTATCTCATTCTTTGTCATCCCCTTCTCCTCCTGTCTTCAATCTTTCCCAGCACCAGGGCCTTTTCTAATGAGTCGGCTCTTCGCTTCAGGTGGCCAAAGTATTGGAGCTTCAGCTTCAACATTAGTCCTTCCAATGAATATTCAAGATTGACTTCCTTTAGGACTTATTAGTTTGTTCTCCTTGCGGTCCAAGGGACTCTCAAGATTCTTCTCCAACACCACAGTTCAAAAGCATCAACTCTTTGGCGCCCAGCCTACTTTATGGTCCAACTCTTACATCCATAAACCATATCTTTGACTATAGTTGAAAGAAGAATATATATATATATATAATGGAATATATAATGGAAGCACTTGATGTACACTGAAAATTAACACATCATTATAAATCAACTGTACTTCAATAGAAAGAGAGAAGCCAAATTACAACTCTTTGTTATGGATAAATGCATCCAGAAATATGCTTACAATCATCACAAACATTAAAAGTGCTTTGGTATGCATTTGTATCAAGGTATGCAAAATTGCCAATAAATAGAAGCAGTATAAGGACTAGGAGAAGTCGTAGTAACAGTAGCTGTTAGTAGTATCAGTAGCAGTAGTAGCTGCAGCAGTGTGGTAGTAAAAACAGTGGTGGTGGTGGCGGCAGTAGTCATAGTAGTAGTAATATTAGTAATAATTACCATAATGCTGTTGTAATAGTTACTACAGCATTTATTGTAGTAGTTACTATAATATTTGTTACAGTAGTAGCTACTATAATATTTATTGTAGGAATTACTATAATATTTATTCTGAGTTTATCATGAATTTACCAAGTTACCAACTTATTGCAAATACTTAAAATTACTGTCCAAGACATGTGTTATGATTTTTGCTTTATAGACAATATAGTTTAGGTTCATAGAGGTTAAATGAACTATGCAAGATCACACAGAGAGCAATCGAGGGAGGACTCAGCCCTGGTCTCTCTGGCTCTCTGTTCCAGATGAATATTGCTTACATTTGGAGGACTTATCTGATTCTGTTTTAATAATGTCATTTTCTTTCAGGGTAACTGTGTTTTCATAGCTGTAAAACAGTGATATTCCATTTACATTCCATATATTTCAGGTTAGAGTAAAGCAGAAAATTCACTTAAAAATTATAGAATATTTCTTCCAAGGGGCTAGACTGATGCTCAAGAACATGTTTATTAATTAATAGAATTCTTAAGTAAAGATATATAGATGTTTCTGGGAAGACAAAATGTTCTACAAAAGGTGTTATTGTATAAAATATAACTAACAATATTTGCAAGAAGTACCAGCACAGTAATTCTTTTGATGATCATTTCCTTAAGTTTTGAAATCTTACCTAGTTTCAATAAACCCCAGATAAAGAGGAACATTTTCTAAACAGAAACAACAGTTAAAAGAGATATTAGTTCTTATTGTCAATGAGATAAGTCATTCAGTCAGAAAAGAGAGAATTAGAAATGGAAGGCAGCACAAACTTAAAATGTAAAGCAAGATTTATTAGCAATAAAGGTCATATTCAATTCAAAACAAAAGACATTTTCTATAAAAAAGTACAATGTTACATACTTTCAGCTGGGTAGTGGCAGAATCCATAATTAAATCCATGTGTCTAGTTTGGGTTTGCTGTTCTCATCCAATCCTGAGGGAAATTAATCCTAAGGGAAATCAGTCCTGAATATTCATTGGAAGGACTGATGCTGAAGCTGAAGCTTTAAAACTTTGGCCACCTGATGTGAAGAACTGATTCATTGGAAAAGACCCTGATGCTGGGAAAGACTGCAGGCAGGAGGAGAAGGGGATGACAGAGGATGAGATGGTTGGATGGCATCATCGACTTGATGGACATGAGTTTGAGCAAGCTCCAGGAGTTGGTGATGGACAGGGAAGCCTGGCCTGCTGCAGTCCATGGGATCGCAGAGTCAGACACGACTGAGCGACTGAACTGAGCTGAACTGATCCACGCCTGTAGTAGATTTTAGACTAAATGAAGTGTAGATTTTATTGGAGATAGATGAACCAAATCCCTCACACATACAAACTCAAAAATGTCTGCTGGTTTAGTCTGGGTAAGGGCAATAGGTGAAAATATAGTTATATTTAAGGAAAAATAAAAAAATAAGCATTAACAAATTCTATTCTCCTCTAGGTAAAATGGAATATAAACAAAAGAAAGTTATAAGAAGATACAATTATAATCATAATGACAATATTAAGAAGTTTTACCATCGTTTCTTGAAGATCAGTGAAGGAAGAACCTGGTCTCACTTTCATACTTTTTGTTGAATAAATGAGACCATTGCTCATGCCGGAATCTGAGTTTGCTCTGGTAATTCCCTCTCCTTCATATTATGCAACAGTTCTGCCTGTAATAATTAGATTGAAAGACAGGGAGAGAGAGGCTTCATGGATCAAAGCCCTAAACAGCAGCACTTAAAAAAAAATTTTTTTTTTAAAGAAACAGAATGATTGGTCATCCCAGAAGATTTAAATCTAGTTTGATAGGGTTAGCATGTGGGGAGAAGATTGAAAAATCTGAAAGGCTCATGTGGCAGGATAAGAATAAAGAAAGAAAACTCCAAAGGGTGCATAAAAGCAGGGGAATGAGATATGAGTGCTCAAGCTTTAGGAATTAAAGGCTGCCCCTCCCCTGGAAGCACAGATGGATCAAAATGAACAGAACAGAGGAGACACTTGCAGTTTCCCATACAAGGTGTACCACATATAGATTTAAATAAACAAATTAAGTCTGAAGTAAAGACCTGCACATTCTTCTGAATTCCTGCACGCACATGCACGCGTGCATGTGTGTGGTTGTCTATGTGAGATAGAGAGAAAGAGCAAACTAGACTGAGTATATCCTGGTAAGAACTTGTCAGGATTAGGCTGTTAAGATAGTTACACTCCATAAGGAGAAATCTTCCTGTCTATAGGATATGACTACTTATCAGATTCACAGTCTGACTTATGTTTGAAAAGAGATTTTTAAAATTCTAGCAGTGCTACACAACTGCAAAAGAAACTTAGCCAAGCCAGTTACTTGTATCAGTCAATACAGACCTTTTAAAAAATTGAAATGACTTACTTCTTTAATTTTTGTTGTTGCACTAGGTCTCCATTGCTGCGTGTGTGGGTTTTCTCTAGTTGTGGCAAGTGGGGGCTATCTCTTGTTGCAGAGTATAGGCTCTAGGCTGCGGCGGGTTCAGTAGTTGTGGTGCCTGGGCCTAGTTGTTTCAAGGGGTGTGGAATCTTCTTGGACCAGGGATTGAACCCATTGGCATTTAACTGCGTTGACCTACACTGAATGCATTGGCATCGGCATTGAACTGCATTGGCAAGTGGATTCTTAACCACTGAAATACCAAGGAAGTCTTGAAGTATAGTTGACATTGTATTATTTTCAGGTACAGTATAGTAATTTGATATCTTTACAGTTTATACTCTGTACAAATTTATTAGAGATTATTGCCTATATCCTCTCATAATGTATTTACTATGCACTACATCTTCACAAGTTATTTTATACCTAGTTGTTTGTAGCTCTTAATCTCCTTCATCTATTTTGCTTCTCTTCCTTCTCCCTCTCCTCTGGTAGCCATTAATTTGATCTTTGTATCTCTGAGTTTGTTTCTGATTTGTTATATTTGTTCATTTACTTTATTTTTCAGATTCCACATATAAGTGGAGGAGTCAAGAATACACAGTGGGGAGAAGACAGTCTCTTCAATAAGTGGTTTTGGCAAAACCAGAAAAATACATGAAAAAGAATAAAACTAGAACATTCCCTCATATCACATACAAAAATAAATCCAAAATAGCTTAAAGACCTAAATATAAGACCTGAAACTACAAAACTCCTAGAGGAAAACATAAGCAGTATGCTCTTGGACATTGATCTTAGCAATATTTATTTTTTTTTGTATCTGTCTCCTCAGGCAAGGAAAACATAACCAAAAATAAACAACTGGGACCTCAGTTCAGTTCAGTTCAGTTCAGTTCAGTCACTCAGTTGTGTCTGACTCTGCAACCCCATGGACTACAGCACACCATGATACCCTGTCTATCACCAATTCCCGGAGCTTGCTCATGTTCCCCAAATCATGGTCATCGAGTTGGTGATGCCATCCAATCATCTCATCCTCTGTTGTCCCCTTCTCTTCCTGACTTCTCAGCATCGGGGGCTTTTCTAATGAGTCAGTTCTTCACACTTCCAGCCAAAGTACTGGAACTTCAGCTGTAGCATCAGTCGTTCCAATGAATATTCAGGACTCATTTCCTTTAGGATGGACTGGTTGGATCTCCTTGCAGTCCAAGAGACTCTCATGAGTCTTCTCCAACATCACAGTTCAAAAGCATCAATTCTTCGGTGCCCAGCTTTCTTTATGGTCCAACTCTCACATCCATATATGACTACTGGAAAACCATAGCCTTGACTAGACAGACTTTTGTCTGCAAAATAATGTCTCTTCTTTTTAATATGCTGTCTAGGTTGGTCATAGCTTTTCTTCCAAGGAGCAAGCATCTTTTAATTTCATGGCTGCAGTCACCATATACAGTGATTTGGGAGCCCAAGAAAACAAAGTCTCTCACTGTTTCCCCATCTATTTCCCATGAAGTGATGGGACCAGATACCATGATGTTAGTTTTCTGAATGTTGAGTTTTAAGCCAAGTTTTTCACTCTCCTCTTTCACTTTCATCAAGAGGCTCTTTAGTTCTTCTTTGCTTTCTGCCATAAGGGTGGTGTCATCTGCATATCTGAGGTTTTTGATTTTTCTCCTGGCAATCTTGATTCCAGGTGTGCTTCATCCAGCCCAGCATTTCACATGATGTATTCTGCATATAAGTTAAGTAAGCAGAGTGACAACATACAGCCTTGACATACTCCTTTCCCAGTTTGGAACCAGTCTGTTGTTTCATGTCCAGTGGAACCTAATCAAACTTAAAACTAATTAAACTTAATCAAACCCTAAGTGGGATCTCATTCCATAGTTGATCAGGCACTCTATCTATCAGATCTAGGCCCTTAAATCTATCTCACTTCCACTGTATAATCATAAGGGATCTGATTTAGGTCATACCTGAATGGTCTAGCAGTTTTCCCTACTTTCTTCAATTTGAGTCTGAATTTGGTAATAAGGAGTTCATGATCTGAGCCACAGTCAGCTCCTGGTCTTGTTTTTGTTGACTGTATAGAACTTCTCCATCTTTGGCTGCAGAGAATATAACCAATCTGATTTCAGTGTTGACCATCTGGTGATGTCCATGTGTAGAGTCTTCTCCTTTGTTGTTGGAAGAGGGTGTTTGCTACGACCAGTGCATTTTCTTGGCAAAACTCTATTAGTCTTTGTCCTGCTTCATTCTGCATTCCAAGGCCAAATTTGCCTGTTACTCCAGGTGTTTCTTGACTTCCTACTTTTGCATTCCAGTCCCCTATAATGAAAAGGACATCTTTTTGGGGGTGTTAGTACTAAAAGGTCTTGTAGGTCTTCATAGAACCGTTCAGCTTCAGTTTCTCCAGTGTTACTGGTTGGGGCATAGACTTGGATTACTGTGATATTGAATGGTTTGCCTTGGAGACGAACAGAGATCATTCTGTCATTTTTGAGATTGCATCCAAGTGCTGCATTTCAGACTCTTTTGTTGACCATGATGGCTACTCCATTCCTTCTGAGGGATTCCTGCCCACAGTAGTAGATATAATGATCATCTGAGTTAAATTCACCCATTCCAGTCCACCTTCGTTCACTGATTCCTAGAATGTCTACATTCACCCTTGCCATCTCTTATTTGACCACTTCCAATTTGCCTTGATTCATGGACCTGACATTCCAGGTTCCTATGCAATATTGCTCTTTCCAGCATTGGACCTTGCTTCTATCACCAGTCACATCCACAGCTGGGTATTGTTTTTGCTTTGGCTCCATCCCTTCATTCTTTCTGGAGTTATTTCTCCACTGATCTCCAGTAGCATATTGGGCACCTAATGACCTGGGGAGTTCCTCTTTTGGTATCCTATCATTTTGCCTTTTCATACTGTTCATGGTGTTCTCAAGGCAAGAATACTGAAGTGGCTTGCCATTCCCTTCTCCAGTGGACCACAAGGCTGTCTGGGGAGGCCTTACAAATAACTGTGAAAAGAAGAGAGGTGAAAAGCAAAGGAGAAAAGGAAAGATATAAGCACCTGAATTCAGAATTCCAAAGAATAGCAAGAAGAGATAAGAAAGCCTTCTTCAGCGATCAATGCAAAGAAATAGAGGAAAACAACAGAATGGGAAAGACTAGAGATCTCTTCAAGAAAATCAGAGATACCAAGGGAACATTTCATGCAAAGATGGGCTCGATAAAGGACAAAAATGGTATGGACCTAACAGAAGCAGAAGATATTAAGAAGAGGTGGCAAGAATACACGGAAGAACTGTACACAAAAGATCTTCACGATCCAGATAATCATGATGATGTGATCACTAATCTAGAGCCAGACATCTTGGAATGTGAAGTCAAGTGGGCCTTAGAAAGCATCACTATGAACAAAGCTAGTGGAGGTGATGGAATTCCAGCTGAGCTGTTTCAAATCCTGAAAGATGATGCTGTGAAAATGCTGCACTCAATATGCCAGCAAATTTGGAAAACTCAGCAGTGGCCACAGGACTGGAAAAGGTCAGTTTTCATTCCAATCCCAAAGAAAGGCAATGCCAAAGAATGCTCAAACTACTGCACAATTACACTCATCTCACATGCTAGTAAAGTAATGCTCAAAATTCTCCAAGCCAGGCTTCAGCAATATATGAACCGCAAACTCCCTGATGTTCAAGCTGGTTTTAGAAAAGCCAGAGGAACCAGAGATCAAATTGCCAACATCTGCTGGATCATGGAAAAAGCAAGAGAGTTCCAGAAACACATCTGTTTCTGCTTTCTTGACTATGCCAAAGCCTTTGACTCTGTGGATGACAATAAACTATGGAAAATTCTGAAAGAGATGGGAATACCAGACCACCTAACTTGCCTCTTGAGAAATCTGTATGCAGGTCAGGAAGTAACAGTTAGAACTGGACGTGGAACAACAGACTGGTTCCAAATAGGAAAAGGAGTATGTCAAGGCTGTATATTGTCACCCTGCTTATTTAACTTATATGCAGAGTACATCATGAGAAACGCTGGACTGGAAGAAACACAAGCTGGAATCAAGATTGCCAGGAGAAATATCAATAACGTCAGATATGCAGATGACACCACCCTTATGGCAGAAAGTGAAGAGGAACTAAAAAGCCTCTTGATGAAAGTGAAAGAGGAGAGTGAAAAAGTTGGCTTCAAGCTCAACATTCAGAAAACGAAGATCATGGCATCCGGTTCCATCACTTCATGGGAAATAGATGGCGAAACAGTGGAAACAGTGTCAGACTTTACTTTGGGGGGCTCCAAAATCACTGCAGATGGTGACTGCAGCCATGAAATTAAAAGACGCTTACTCCTTGGAAGAAAAGTGATGACCAACCTAGATAGTATATTCAAAAGCAGAGATATTACTTTGCCGACTAAGGTTCGTCTAGTCAAGGCTATGGTTTTTCCTGTGGTCATGTATGGATGTGAGAGTTGGACTGTGAAGAAGGCTGACCACCGAAGAATTGATGCTTTTGAACTGTGGTGTTGGAGAAGACTCTTGAGAGTCCCTTGGACTGCAAGGAGATCCAACCAGTCCATCTGAAGGAGATCAGCCCTGGGTGTTCTTTGGAAGGAATGATGCTAAAGCTGAAGCCCCAGTACTTTGGCCACCTCATGGGAAGGGTTGACTCATTGGAAAAGACTCTGATGCTGGGAAGGATTGGGGGCAGGAGGAGAAGGGGACGACAGAGGATGAGATGGCTGGATGGCATCGTGGACTCGATGGACGTGAGTCTGAGTGAGCTCCGGGAGATGGTGATGGACAGGGAGGCCTGGCGTGCTGCGATTCATGGGGTCGCAAAGAGTCGGACACGACTGAGTGACTGAACTGAACTGAAGTGCGATCTAATCAAACTTACAAGCTTCTCCAAAGCAAAGGAAACCATCAATGTAATGAAAAGGCAATCTACTGAATGGGAGAAAATATTTGCAAATGACATGACCAACAAGGGGTTTAATATCCAAAATATCTAAAGAACTCATACAACTCAATATGAAAAAAGCAAACAACCCAGTTACAAAATGGGTAGAGTAACTGCATAGGTGTTTTTCCAAAGAACACATAGAGTTGACCAATAGGCACATGAAGAGATGTTCAACGTACTAATCATCAAGGAAACGCAAATCAAAACCACAATGAGCTATCACCTCACATAGTCAGAAAGACTACTGTCGAAAAGACAAGAAATAACAAGTGTTGGCGAGGATGTGAAGAAAAGGACATTCTTTTTGCTTGTTCCTTTGCACTGGGTCTTCACTCCTGTGCTCACGCTTTCTCTAGTTGAGTGTGGAAGCCACTCTTTGTTGCAGCTCAGGGGCTCATCTTTGCGGTAGCTTTTCCTGTTGTGGAGTACAGGCTCTAGGTGCTTGAATCAGCAGTTATGGCACATGGGCTTAGTTGCTCCAAGGCATGTGGGATCTTCCTGGACCAGGGATCAAATCCCTGCGATGAACAGTGGATTCTTAACCACTGGACTACCAGGGAAGTCCAGAGAAAAGGGAAGTCTTGTACACTGTTGTTGGAAATGTAAATTGGCACAGACACTATGGAAAATATAATAGTATGAAAGTACCTCAAAAAATTAAAAATAGAATGTGATCATTATCATGTGATCCAGCAATTCTACTCAACATAGACTTTTATTCATAAATGTGATCATCGGACATTTGAAGAAAACAAAGTGAAGAGAAAGATCACTATGAACTAATAGAATAGTGGATCAAAAGGAAAAGATCACGCAAGAAATAGAAGGAAGCTGTTGAATGTCTATTTTAATCAGAGAAATTAGAGAATATTGCATTCATGAAACAAAAATAATATTATAGTAAAGGAGCAATTAGAGAATTAGAATGTCCAAAATCTATACCCAGTGCTGGTAAGGATATGACCAACAGGAACTCATTCATTGCTGCTGGGAATGCAAAACAGTACAGTCAGTGTCAAAGACAGTTCAGCAGATTCTTTGAAAACTAAACCATACTTTTACCACATGATTTAGCAATCATATTCCTTGGTATTCACCCAAAGGAGCTGAGAACTTAGGTCTACAAAAATACTACACAGGAATGTTTATAGAAGCTTTATTTATAGCTGCCAAAACTTGCCAGCAAGCAGTATGTCCTTCCTGTAGGTGAATGGATAAATAAACTGTGATACATCCAGACAATGGAAATTTATTCAGTGCTGAAAAGAAATGATCTATCAAGACATGAAAGGACATAGAGAAACCTTAAATCATATTATTAAGTGAAAGAAGCCAATCTGAAAAGGCTGCATCCTGCCTGATTCCCACTATATGATATTGTGGGAAAGGCAAATCTGTGGACACAACAAAAATATCAGTGGTTGCTAGGGGTAGCAGTAGGGGAGTCAGTCAGGGGAGAGATGAACAGGCAGAGAACAGAGGATTTTTAGAGTAGTGGGAATATTCTACATATTTTAAACGATGGATATATGGATAGATACACATTTGTCCAAACCCACAGAATATACAGCACCAATAGGAAATCCTAAGGGAAACTGTAGACATTGGGTGATTATGATGTGTCAGTGTAGATCATTCTTGGTAAAAACATATACTAGTCTGGTGAATGGTGTTGATAATGGAGGAGGCTATACACATGTGTGGGCAATGAATATATGAGAAATCTCTGTACATTCCTCAATTCTACTGTAAACCTAAACTGCTCTGAAACAAACAAACAAACTTACAACCATTCAGTTTGAAAAGGTCCAATGCACCAAGTAGGGTGAATGAAGAAAAAGCCACACTTTTTTTTTTTTTTCAGTACTCCCTTCTGACAGTGTAAACCCTCCTGCCTCTGCACCATCTTTCTCTTCTTCCCTCCTGTGAGAAAGGACGATGCACCCAGCCCCATCTCAAGATGTAACCTGTTCTGCTTGGGTCAGAGAATTCACACTTGTTCAAGGTTCACCCCCTCACTTAGCCCCTCTCCCTCCAGCAACATTATTTCTGCCAATAGGAAAATATGTTTTAGAATTCTTATCATAAAGCAAAACCCCAAATCCTCCTTATTTCATTCTGTTTTATATCCTACTTCATGTTTCAACTCTCCTTGAGAGCTTTCCTTTGCTGTAGAAATGTGTAAGGCTTTGGTCCCCATTTACCACGTTTTGTAGGTTTATCCATGTTGTTACATGTATAACTTCATTCTGTTTTATTGCTGTAGTGGAGAAGGCAATGGCAATCCACTCCAGTACTCTTGCCTGGACAATCCCATGGACGGAGGAGCCTGGTAGGCTATAGTCCATGGGGTCGCTAAGAGTCAGACACAACTGAGCGACTTCACTTTCACTTTTCACTTTCCTGCATTGGAGAATGAAATGGCAACCCACTCCAGTGTTCTTGCCTGGAGAATCCCAGGGATGGAGGAGCCTAGTGGGCTGCTGTCTATGGGGTCACACAGAGTCAATTGACGCGACTTAGCAGCAGCAGCAGCAGTGTGAGAAAAGAAGAGAAGCAAAAGGCAAAGGAGAATAGGAAAGATATATCCATCTGAATGCAGAGTTCCAAAGAATGGCAAGGAGAGATAAGAAAGTCTTCCTCAGTGATCAATGCAAAGAAATAGAAGAAAACAACAGAATGGAAAGACTAGAGACCTCTTCAAGAAAATATAGATAACCAAGGGAACATTTCCTGCAAAGATGGGCACAGTAGAGGACAGAAATGGTATGGACCTAACAGAAGCAGAAGATATTAAGAAGAGGTGGCAAGAATACACAGAAGAACTACACAAAAAATACCTTAAAGACCCAGACAACCTTGATGATGTGATCACTCACCTAGAACCAGACATCCTGGAATGCTAAGTGAAGTGGGTCCTGGAAAGCATCACTGCAAACAAAGAGGGAGGTGATGGAATTCCAGATGAGCTATTTCAAATCTAAAAGATGATGCTGTGAAAGTGCTGCACTCAATATGCCAGCAAATTTGGAAAACTCAGCAGTGGCCACAGGACTGGAAAAGGTCAGTTTTCATTCCAATCCCAAAGAAAGGCAATGCCAAGGAATGCTCAAACTACCACACAATTGCACTCATCTACACGCTAGTAAAGTAATGCTCAAAATTCTCCAAGCCAGGCTTCAACAGTACATGAACTATGAACTTCCAGATATTCAAGCTGGATTTAGAAAAGGCAGAGGAACCAGAGATCAAATTGCCAACATCCACTGGATCATCAAAAAAGCGAGAGAGTTCTAGAAAAACTCTGTTTTATTGATTATGCAAAAGCCTTTCACTGTGTGGATCACAACAAACTGTGGAAAATTCTGAAAGAGATGGGAATACCAGACCACCTTACCCTAGTCCTGAGAAACCTGTATGCAGGTCAAGAAGCAACAGTTAGAACTGAACATGGAACAACAGACTGGTTCCAAATCGGGAAAGGAATAGATCAAGGCTGCATATCGTCACCCTGCTGATTTAACTTATATACAGAGTACATCATGCAAACTGCCGGGCTGGATGAAGCACAGGCTAAAATCAAGATTGCCAGGAGAAATAACCTCAGATATGCAAATGACACCACCATTACAGCAGAAAGCGAAGAAGAACAAAAGAGCCTCTTGATCAAAGTGAAAGAGTGAGTGAAAAAGTTGGCTTGAAACTCAACATTCAGAAAACTAAGATCATGGCATCCGGTCCCATCACTTCATGGCAAGTAGATGGGGAAACAATGGAAACGGTGACAGACTTCACTTTTTTTGGCTCCCAAATCACTGCATATGGTGACTGCAGCCATGAAATTAAAAGATGCTTGCTCCTTGGAAGAAAAGCTATGACCAAAGTAGACAGCATATTAAAAAGCAGAGACATTACTTTCTGACAAAGGTGCATCTAGTCAAAGCTATGGTTTTTCCAGTGGTCATGTATGGATGTGAGAGTTGGACCATAAACACCAAAGAATTGACGTTTTTGAACTGTGGTGTTGGAGAAGACTCTTGAGAGTCCCTTGGACTGCAAGGAGATCCAACTAGTCCATCCTAAAGGAAATCAGCCTTGAATATTCATTGGAAGGACTGATGTTGAAGCTGAAGCTCTAATATTTTGGTCACCTGATGTGAAGAACTGACTCATTGGAAAAGACCCTGATGCTGGGAAAGTTTGAAGGCAGGAGGAGAAGGGGACGACAAAGGATGAGATGGTTGGATGCTGTCACCAACTCAATAGACATGAGTTTGAGTAAACTTCAAGAGTTGGTGATGGACAGGGAAGCCTGGCCTGCTGCAGTCTTGGGGTCGCAAAGAGTCAGACACAACTGAGCGACTGAACTGACTGACTGTGTTACTTAATATCACAATTTGTTAATCAGTTCTCATTGTTATGGACATCTGGATTATTTCCAGATTGATTATGAAAAAAGCTGCTGTATTTTTTAAAAAGTAAGAGACAATTTCTTCCCTCATTAGTGTATATTAAACAAAAAGAACTATTTTGCCTCCAGTTGTTCATTTACATTCACTTATTAACCCTCTTCTATCTGGATTCCACTTCCAGATGTTCACTGAAACTACTTTTTTTGAGGACACTACAGGCTGGATAACATCAATTTCAATGGAGTATTAATTGGAGTTTGACACAGCTGATCACTCCTTCCTTCTCTGAAATTTACATGATCCTGACTCTTTTCTTTAAATGGTTGGCCTCTCTTTCACAATCTCCTTTCCTGATTCCTTCTCTCTTACTAAACCCCTGGACAGACTGCTACAGATCTTGCACTCTTCTTAATATCTCTCTTTCCCTCCTCTTTCTAGTTTATCTCATAATGCCCATAGTGTAGCTTCTCTAAGCATGTTGTCAACTTTCATATCTGTGTTTCCAGAAAGATTTCTCCACTAAGTTCCAGACTTACACATCCAGTTTCCTCCTTGACATTTAAACTTGAATATCTTATCAACCCTTCAAATTTAAAATGTGCAGAATATGAAGTGAAACCTGGTTCTCACCTACAGCCCAAAGCTTCCCATCTCAGAAATAGCAATCTACCTAGTTGCTTATACCAAAAACTCTAGGAGTCATAAGTGATTTCTCCCTTATCTATATTCTCCAAATCCAACCTATTCTTTCTCTAAGATGTATATTCACCCTCCCAACCTCTCCTAATTTCTTCTGTAGTGACGTATGGTATTATAGTCTCATTCAGTTACACTGTAATTTTTATAAATATAATTTAACATGATCCTCAAAATAACTAAGTGATGTATAGAGAAAATGGACTCTTATTCAAGGTAATTAACTTGACCAAGTTTCCACAGTGAGTGGTACAGATGAAACACAAAACTAGCATTTAAGTATGTGAACAAATGATAACTAACATTTGATTACCTGCTGTGTGTTAAGCATTTTCCCTGTTTTGTCTCTTAATGCTTATAATAAGAAGATAGAATTGCTGTCCTTTCTTAAATCAAATTCAAGGGTATTACATCAGTTGCCCAAAATTAGAGTTCTCTGCTCCCAGTTTCAACGTCCTCCTTTCCATTCTTCTCAATATTCTCATAGACATTTGTCAAAAATCTCTAATGGTTCAGAATTGGCTACAGAATTATATCCTTCTCAGGACATTTTTGGTGCTTTTATGATCTGGCCCCTGCCTTTCTTTAGAATTCCATCTGATACTATTTCTCACCACATCACCTGGATGCCAGCCATATCAACTACTTTAGAGATCCAGTTTCAACATGCTGTGCTCTTTCTTTATGCCTTTATCTGAGCTGTTTATTCTGCTTAAATGTTCTATAATGGCCATTGCAGTTGCCTGCCTACCATCTGTTTTGTTTCTTTCTATAGCTACTCCTATTTCTGTTTAAATAGCCACACTCCCCTTGTGATATGGTTCAAACTTGGTTCAGCTCTACCTAACAAACATGATTTTATATCCTGGCTACAGTTCTTCATTCAGATGAACCAGATACAGACAGAGAGAGACAAAATGAGACTTATGTGAAAAATATTTCCCGACTCCTTGGAGGAGGGTCTTGGAACTGCCATTCCCCAGCCCCTACTCTTGAAATTGATGTGTAGCTGATGAGCCTATCTGATGAGCCTGAGGATGAATGAGTCTTATGTTGAAGCCTGACACTTCGGAAGGCAGAGGCGTGGAAGGATTACATCAGGTCCTTCCTTACTGATGTCACTGGGCTGCTGAAAAAAACCAACACTGAAGCTCATTTTGACTCTTGACTTTTCAGTTATGTGGATCATTTTATGGACAGATTTTTCTGCTACTTGCAACTGAAAACAGCTAAATGTTACACCACATTTTATCATATAGGCCACCCTTAGTTTCTCAGTGAAGTTAGATATTTTTCCCTCAGTGAAAGTTCCTTCTGCATACCTCTACCAAAGCCTATACTACATTGCTTTAATTATTAGTCTGCTTCCCCAGTATATTAAATACCCTCAGTAAAAGAGTTTGTGTTATATGCTGCTTTGGTGACTGACACAGTAAAAAATCTGCCTGCAATGCAGGAGACCCAGGTTCAATCCCTGGATCAGAAAGATCCCCTGGAGAAGGCAATGGCTTATCTACTCTAGTCTTCTTGCCTGGAGAATTCCTTGGACAAAAGAGTCTGGTGGGCTACAGTCCATGGGGTCGTAGAGCTGGACATGACTGAGTGACTAATACTATACGCTGCTCTATCAGTTTATTATAAGACAATGTGCTCAGAAACAGCCCACCATTCCTCCCCCAAACACTCTTTTTTAATGCAAGGTTATCAACCTCAGCACTATTGTTATTTTGGGCCAGATATATTTTGGTTGTAAAGGGCTATCCTGTGCAATATATAATGTTTAGTCCTTGGACTCTACTCATTAGAGGCCAGTAACATTACCCCTGCCCTCAATTTGTGACAATAAAAAATGTCATCCCCTGGGAGATAAAATTGTGTCTAGTTGGGAACAACTGGCCTAACATAATGACCAACAGTTTAGATATTATTATAATCATTCTTTCGGTTGTGCTTGTTTGTTTTGCTATTTTTTTCTTATTTTTTCTTTTCATTTTTGCTGTACCACAATGTATGTAGGATCTTAGTTCCCTGACCAGGGACTGAACCTGTGCCCCCTGCATTGGAAGGTAGGGTCTTAACCAGTGGACTGCTGGGAAAGTCCGCTTTTGGATTTTTAAGTCAATGGCAATTTATAGAAGCTAATCCTTAAAGAATCATATTAAATCTACCCATGAATATAGACAGAAAGGATGAAGGGTCCCACAAATGGCAAAGTATATTGATTCCACGTGAAACTATTGGTTTGGTATGTGATAAAAGAGTGCTAAGGCAAACTCCACCTTTACTGGGCCAGGATGTGATCTCACGCACCAAACCTGCTTTTCTCATAAGCCAATCCCTTTCCAGAAACTTCTCATTCCAAAAGGATGGGTCACTTTCATCATAGGAAAAGGAAGGACCAAAAAGAGGAGGAAATTTCTTACATATAAGAAATATTATACTAGGGACCTATAACAGAACTTGGCACCAAACTACTTTCATCACCTCCTCGTATCTTACGCATACCCAACCTAATCCCTAAATGGTTTCTCCCCACATACAGTAAGCTCTTTCAAACTGTTACTAATTATAAACTCCTTCAGAGCTGAGGTGTTTTCACTGAGAGTGAACATGCAGGTACCTGAGCCCATGCAACCTCCTTGGCCTCAGGGCAAACACTTCTGCCTTGAAATGCCTTCTCTAATGGACAGGATGAGGAAAACGGAAGCTGTAGAACTGAGTGAACCAAGTCAAAATCCCTGTGTGAGTGATTAAGTGTTCTCTAATATATAAAGAATTCAGAGATGGGGCAGAGTGAATGCACCTCACTCTGATCTGACACAGTAATCTGTACTTCTTATCTTTATGTCCCCAAAGCATGTTTTATTTCTACCAAATTTATTTTCTACTTGAATACATCATTTTGATAAATGTGAAAATTAATTATTGCAGGTGAAATGTATAATTTATAAAAAGTACATTTTGAGTTCTTTTTTCTCTTACCCCTTAGGTTGATGCAAACACAATGTTTGTCTTTGAACCTAGATGTAAATTTGAAGATGTAGAGAATATTGATTTTCATATATAGGTTTATTCAAAAGTTTATAAGAATTCAATTGAAAGTCTTGATTCCAAACACAAACTAATGAAAACCAAAAAATTATATATAATAACAAGGTCATTGATATAATTAAGAATGATATATATGTATGGTATGCTTCATTCCCCATATACTCCAGAAAACAATATAATTTTGGCAATTGATTTAGACATGGATGGAGCTTCTATATTCTCTCTGTAAAATAGAGATTTGCATTGGAAAAAAATAGGTCACAACCATAAAGTAATTTCCCTGGAACCTGAAATGGAAGACTGTGGTATTTTTATGATTTGTTTTATAGAAGACAAACTTCTTTAGAATTAGTTGGGGATAGATATATATAATCCAGATTTTTTTATTGCCCTAGAAACATATCAATATGTGAATAGTTAACAGAGCGAAAATATTAACTAATATAACAGTCTCACTATTTTATTATGCTTCTGTATCATGATTCATGTGGAGTTACTGTTCTCTAGCTTTATATCCTGCCTAAAAATAACCATCTACTAAATACTTATAATATACCAAGCATACATTATGTCATATGATAAGCATCAGTTCAGTTCAGTTCAGTCGCTCAGTCGTGTCCGACTCTTTGCAACCCAATGAAACACAGCACGCCAGGCCTCCCTGTCCATCACCATCTCCCGGAGTTCACCCAAACTCATGTCCATCGAGTTGGTGATGCCATCCAGCCATCTCATCGTCTGTCGTCCCCTTCTCCTCCTGCCCCCAATCTCTCCCAGCATCAAAGTCTTTTCCAATGAGTCAACTCTTCGCATGAGGTAGCCAAAGTATTAGAGCTTCAGCCTCAGCGTCAGTCCTTCCAATGAACACCCAGGATTGGTCTCCTTTAGGATGCACTGATTGGATCTCCTTGCAGTCCAAGGGACTCTCAAGAGTCTTCTCCAACACCACAGTTCATAAGAATCAATTCTTCAGCGCTGAGCTTTCTTCACAGTCCAACTCTCACATCCATACATGACCACAGGAAAAACCAAAGCCTTGACTAGATGGACCTTTGTTGGCAAAGTAATATCTCTGCTTTTGAATATGCTGTCTAGGTTGGTCATAACTTTCCTTCCAAGGAGTAAGCGTCTTTAATTTCATGGCTGCAGTCACCATCTGCAGTGATTTGGGAGCCCAAAATTTTAAAGTCTGACACTGTTTCCACTGTTTCCCCATCTATTTCCCATGAAGTGATGGGACCGGATGCCATGATCTTCGTTTTCTGAATGTTGAGCTTGAAGCCAACTTTTTCACTCTCCTCTTTCACTTTCATCAAGAGGCTTTTTAGTTCCTCTTCACTTTCTGCCATAAGGGTGGTATCATCTGCATATCTGAGGTTATTGATATTTCTCCCGGTGATCTTGATTCCAGCTTGTGCTTCTTCCAGCCAGTATTTCTCATGATGTACTCTGCATATAAGTTAAATAAGCAGGGTGACAATATTCATCCTTGACGTACTCCTTTTCCTATTTGGAACCAGTCTGTTGTTGCATGTCCAGTTCTAACTGTTGCTTCCTGACTTGTATATAGGTTTCTCAAGAGGCAGGTCAGGTGGTCTGGTATTTCCATCTCTTTCAGAATTTTCCAGTTTATTGTCATCCACACAGTCAAAGGCTTTGGCATAGTCAAGAAAGCAGAAATAGGTGGTTTTCTGGAAGTTTCTTGTTTTTCCATGATCCAGCAGATGTTGGCAATTTGATCTCTGGTTCCTCTGCCTTTTCTAAAATCAGCTTGAACATCTGGAAGTTCACGGTTCACGTACTGCTGAAGCCTGGCTTGGAGAATTTTGAGCGTTACTTTACTAGCATGTGAGATGAGTGCAACTGTGCAGTAGTTGGAGCATTCTTTGGCATTGCCTATCTTTGGGATTGGAATGAAAACTGACCTTTTCCAGTCCTGTGGCCACTGTTGAGTTTTCCACATTTTGCTGGCACATTGAGTGCAGCACTTTCACAGCATCATCCTTCAGGATTTGAAATAGCTCAACTGGAATTCCATCACCTCCACTAGCTTTGTTCATAGTGATGCTTTCCAAGGCCCACTTGACTTCACATTCCAAGATGTCTTGTTCTAGGTGAGTGGTCACACCATCGTGATTATCTGGGTCGTGAAGATCTTTTTTGTACAATTCTTCTGTGTATTCTTGCTACCTCTTTGTAATATCTTCTGCTTAGGTCCATACCATTTCTGTCCTTTATCGAGTCCATCTTTGCATGAAATGTTCCCTTGGTATCTCTAATTTTCTTGAAGAGATCTCTAGTCTTTCCCAGTCTCTTGTATTCCTCTATTTCTTTTCATTGATCACTGAGGAAGGCTTTCTTATCTCTCCTTGCTATTCTTTGGAACTCTACATTCAGATGCTTATATCTTTCTTTTTCTCCTTTGCTTTTCACTTCTCTTCTTTTCACAGCTATTTGTAAGGCCTCCTCAGACAGCCATTTTGCTTTTTTGCATTTCTTTTCCATGGGGATAGTCTTGATCCCTGTCTGCTGTACAATGTCATGAACCTCCATCCATAGTTCATCAGGCATTCTGTCTATCAGATCTAGTCCCCAGACTGATTATATTCTTTGCAGCCAATGATGGAGAATATACAGACAGCAAAAACAAGACCGGGAGCTGACTGTGGCTCAGATTATGAGCTCCTTATTGCCAAATTCAGACTTAAATTGAAGAAAGTAGGGAAAACCACTAGACCATTCAGGTATGACCTAAATCAAATCCTTTATGATTATACAGTGGAAGTGAGAAATAGATTTAAGGGACTAGATCTGATAGAGTGCTTGATGAACTATAATAAGCATAAACATGTCAAATGATTAATGTATGTCAAATGATTCATATATATTATGTCAATCAATTACTTTCTCCCAAAGTAATTCTGAGGTTATACTATTACTTCTATTTTACAGATGAAAAAACTGAGTTTGGAGAAGTCCATAACTTGCCCAAAGCCATAGAGCCTACAAGAAACAAAAAAGAAAGGCAATGAATATTTTGTCCATCAGATAGGTCATAAGACAAAAGGGATCATATGTCCTTGTGTTCCATTAAAAGAGGACTTACTTATCAAATATTAGGCTGCCTCAGAACTTCATTTGATTTTTTCCATCAGACGGCTCTAGTTAGTGGTTGGTCTCCTGCATTGCAGGCAAATTTTTTACCCACTGAGCCATCCGGGAAGCCCCTAGTAGTGCTTAGTTCTCTTTAACTTCATTAGAAACAATTTTGTTACATTGTATTGTGACAGCTGTTGTAACAGCAAGTCTTTGAGAAAAAACTTATCTAAATTGTATTTTTGTGTAGCCATTTTAATACTGAAGGTGAGAGGAAAAAAGCAACATTTTGGCATATTATGCTTTATTATTTTGAAAAAGGTAAAAATGCAACTAAAAGGCAAAATTATTTGTGCAGGACATGGAGAAAGTGCTGTGACTGATTGTGTCAAAAGTGGTCTATGAAGTTTAGTGCTAGAAATTTCTTGCTGGATGGTGCTCCTCGATTGGGTAGACCAGTTGAAGTTGAGAGCAATTAAATTGAGACATTAATTGAGAGAAACTGATGATATACCACATGGGAGAGAGCCAACATACTCAAAATATCCAAATCAAGCATCGAAAATCATTTGCACCAGCTTGGTTATGTTCATCACTCTGATGTTTGGGTTTCACATAAGTTAACAGAAAAAAACTTTGACTGTATTTCTGCAAGCGATGTTCTACTGAAATGTAGCAAAATATTCTGTGGAGCAGGCAGAGCGACAAGGCCTGAGGTCTGCTTGCTTCCTGTACCTTGAACTGTTCTTTTCTGAAGTAAATATACATATATGAATAAATATATAAACACTGTTTAGTATCTAAGCTTGCCTCCCCCATCTTCTTGAGATTGCTCTCAAGGGAAAGAGGTAAGAGGGTTGCCCTTGGGGCTGGGGCCAAGTGGGGCCCCTGAGGCTGATAGATGCTCTGTACTCCATTATCCCCTGTAGCTTCAGGCCTAGGAACAGGACGTAGCAGCCCCTCCCCCAAGCCACCCCGCCTGGACCTACTGCTGCTCCGCCTGGGTTGATGGGTAATGAAAAGCGGATACTGTACAATTATGCAGAATGGAACAGACTGTGGGGCAAGTAAAATGAACCACCAACAACCACAGCAAAGGCCAGGTTTAGAAGAAAGTGATGTATATATAGTGGGATTAGAAGGGAGTCCTCTATTACGAGCTCCTTCTGGAAAACTAAACAATTAATTTCAACAAGTGCTTGCTCCCAGTTTAGGCCAACTGAAAGCAGCACGCGATGGAAAAGTGTCCGGAATTAGTCAACAGAAAATGCATCATCTTCCATCAGGATAACGCAAGACCGCATGTTTCTTTGATGACAAGGCAAAAACTGTTACAGCTTGGCTGAGAAGTTCTGATTCATCTACCATATTCACCAGACATTGTACCTTCAGATTTCCATTTCTTTTGGTCTTTACAAAATTCTCTTAATGAAAAAAATATTCAGTTCTCTGGAAAACTGTAAAAAGCATCTGGAACAGTTCTTTGCTCAAAAAGATACAAAGCTTTGTGAAGACAGAATAATGAAGTTGCCTGAAAGATGGCAGAAGGTACTGGAACAAAACGGTGAATAAGCTGTTTAATACAATTCTTGGTGAAAATGAAAAATGTACCTTTTAATTTTTACTTTAAAACCAAGGAACATTTTGGCCAACTCAATCTGCAGGTGACATAAAACTGGATGTGAAAGCTAATAAAATTTAAAATGAACTTATCAAGCTAAAAAAACAGATCCAAAATCAGCAAGACGAAAGCAGTATAAGGATGGATGTAGTGGTTTAGAGTTACCTCTAGAAGACATCCATTGAGCAGTGAGGAAAAAGCAATTGATTTGGGGTGATGCCCCATCTTTTAACACTCATTGGTTATGGGTAGCTTACCACCGTCACTTTATCAAGTGCCTTAGACCATGGGGGTCACATGGTGTCTACATCAATTCCCTCTTTTATCAACCTAGAAACCCTAGCAGAAATAAAATTGATTTGTTTAGCAAGACTTGTTCTTTCGGAACTCATGTTGGATTCTCACTGGAAACTATATTACTTAAGTTTTCCTAAGCTATCTATTTAATGATATATTCTACAAACTCTTAACAAGGGTTGATGTGAATATTCCTACACAATTTTCTTGAGGACAATCAATAGAGAGCTTTATGGTCACATCTCAAGCACTTTCATAAACCAGGATATTATTCACTTGGTCCTGTACTTTGAACACAGTATAAAGTTAGTTATTAGTTACTAGGCTAGGAAATAGAGAAGATCTAAACATCCAGTAAGTTTCACATATTATTTCATTTGATCCTACTTTACTAACCTTCCAGTAGGTATTATTTTCACGTTAAAAATGAAGAAAATGAAATTTGAGATACCACTCAGCTTGAACAGATCAACTAGCTTGCCTAGTCATGTACCTAGTAAGGCATAAATTCAAACTTTGCTTTAACACCAGACCCTGTATTTTGCCATTACTACATGCTGGCATTGTCCCTCTGTGTCCCCTTCATCAAATTTTAATTTTCTCTTTATAATCACTAGTTAACATATGTCAGTCTAAATATCATTTTCTAGAAGAAGATGAATGCAAAATAGTAATAGAGTAGTTCTGTTTTCTTTCTGTGAGCTGTTAAATTTAGTTCCCATCCCAAAATAGACCTATCTCTGCCTTATTCTTCTTGCTCTGAACATAAAGAAAGAGGTAGGGGGGAGGAGGAAGGAAGGGACGAGGGGAAAGATAGGGAGAGAGAGAGAGACGGGCAGAGAAGAGAAAGAGAAGAAACAAAAATTTTTGTTCATTATCTCTTCACAGTTCTCCACTATCATAGACATATTCTCTCAAATTACATGTTAATATATTTCTCAACCAGTTTTTCCCTCATCATTATTAAACACAGAGAGTTTCTCTTATCAATTCCAGGTAAGATATCACATTAAAAAAAAAAAGTCAAGAATTTTTATAAATTACTTTAACTTTATTTTTTCCCCCAAGGTATTAAAATTATTTATTTTTGCCTCGCTGTGCACCACGTGGGATCCTAATCATGACATTGGATATCCAATTTCGTGAACATTGCCCATAAACACTATTTCTTGTTTATATAAAATAGTGTAGCAGTTAGAGTACCTCAATGAAGAGATTCTGTTTCAAAGTCCTCTTAAAAATAGTCAGCTCACTCAAAGCATGTTTTTACTTCCAAAACCCAGACACAGCCAAGAAATGCTGGTGCTAATAGTCAGGAAAGTTAAACAGGCCATTTCCTAAGAAAACGTATCTTGTTAAAATGTTTTTGTTTATGCTTTTAAGGAAGAATTTTCCCATCTTGTCACAAGATTATTTTAAAACATCTGTTTTAGAGCAACATTGATTTAACACATCATTTGAGACTAGCTAATATTTAGCATATGAACATGAGAATAGCTGGCCATTTAAAAATACTGTCAACATTGAATAAAATCTGAAATATAATTTGAAGCCAGTGTTTAGGGAAAAAAAAAAAAAAAAGAACAGTGGTATTTCTTCTTTTCCTGTGTGTCCACTCTAATTTACTAAGTTTTATCCTGCCCCAAGCCACATCTCACATTAGAACAACACCTCCTTCTCACTCCATTCTTCCAACAAGCAAGAAACAAGAAAGACTATCCTGTTGTTTTTATTGTGGAATTTTCCTCTGTCAGAACTTCTTTCCTACTGCCTTGTGTTAGCCCTCTCAAAATCTCTCACCAGGATAATAGAAATGGTCTTTAGTTAGACTCCTGCTTAACAGTATGCGCCCAGTGCTGTCCCACATCTACACTGTCATATCTGATAACTTGCTTATTTTAATCCTCCATTGGATCTCTATTGCCTTCAAAATAAACTGGTGTTGGAATTCAAAACTGGCTTCCATCAATAGCTTGACCTTCCTATGACTCCACCTCTAGCCTTGGATAAGAAGCAGATCACATTCTCAGGAGCTGTGAATGCACCCTCCCCTGAACACCCCATGCTCTTCCACAGTCAGCTACCAGTGACTATTCATTTCACTCAAGCTAGAAATTTGTTCTCCTTCTTCTCTTTTCTAGATAGATCTTCTGATTCTTCCATCTCACCATAAATGTCCCTTCCTATAATGATTTGACTTTTTTCCTCAGTAAAAATTAACCATACTGTCATCTTAGCCCATGGCACTTTATTCATAGCACTTGTGTAATATTAATTTCAAAATGATAAGAAAAGCATTCTGAGAGAGACAGATAAATCATACAGGGTGGAAAAGAGAAAGGAAAACTTAGTGCCTGATATCCTAAGTCCTATGAACTATGATGAGTTCACTGAAGACAGCAACTTGGATTTATTCGTTATCCATTCAGTTGGACTTTTATATTGACTCACGGTGAGTGTTCAATATATTTTTCTTAAATAAATAGTCTCCTTCAAAAAAGAGCTAATTACTAATCTTAACCATTGCTTTAATGTTGGGAGTCATATGAACTGAACTGAACTGAAGGTGTACAATATTACTCTACCCAATAGGAAGCCAGTAAGGTCCTAGAGATGAGGCATCCAAAAGACTCATACTGAATTAAATGGTAATCATAATAAACTACCTTCACAACAGACTTAACTTCCTGAATTACATTTTCTATCGTTTCCATATAAAAATACCAAAATACCAAAATTTCGCATCATCTGTTGTGTGGTCACTACTCAGACTACTTGGAATGTGATTTGAATATGTTAATAATTGGGGGAATTTTTTCCACAAAGATGATACATGTGGTGGATGAGTATCACAGTGTTGACACAACAAATCGAACTCACTCATTTAAAGGTGAAGTGAAATGAAGTCACTCAGTCATGTCCGACTCTTTGTGACCCCATGGACTGTAGCCTACCAGGCTCCTCTGTCCATGGAATTCTCCAGGCAAGAGTACTGGAGTGGGTTTCCATTTCCTTCTCCAGGAGATCTTCCCAACCCAGGGATTGAACCTGGGCATCCCGCATTGCAGGCAGACGCTTTACTGTCTAAGCCACCAGGGCTCATTTAAAGGTACAGTGGAAATATCATTAGTTATTTTAATCTCATTAGTGATATGATAATCAAGAATAAAGCAATAAAAGTAGCCAATAAACCTCACCATTTTAGAGTTTCCAATGTTACCATTATTTATGCTGGGCTGTGGTTAGCTGATCAGTTGTGTCCGACTCTTTGTGACCTCATGGACTGTAGCCTGCCAGGCTCCTCTTGTCCATGGGGATTCTTCAGGCAAGAATATTGGAGTGGGTTGCCATGCCTTCCTCCAATGGATCTTTCTAGTCCAGGAATCGAATCAGGGTCTCCCACATTGCAGGTGGATTCTTTACCATCTGAGCCACCAGGGAAGCCCACCATTACTTATACCAATTTTAAAAACATGAATAAAATCCTAATACTCTGTGTATGCTTTCATTGGTTCTTAAACAATATAAAATCAGATAAATTCTATTCTCCTACGAACTTTACCTAAAGTTAATAGATTTTAATCTTTTTTAAAAATAATCACTGGAAGTAAAATGACTCGCAATGGGGCTTGAGCATTTTTAGCTGCTTTGATACAAATCTATGAGAAATGTTGTTTTCAATACTTTAGAGTTTTTGATTGCTTAACTTTGGCTAAAGAATAACTTTGGCTCATAACTATGGACGGAGGTTCGTGACATTGTACCGGAGGCAGTGATTAACACCATCTCCAAGAAAAAGAAATGCAAAAAGGCAAAATGGTTCTCTGAGGAGGCCTTACAAATAGCTGACAGAAGAGAAGCAAAAGGCAAAGGAGAAAAGGAAAGAATGCAGAGGTCCAAAGAACAGCAAGGAGAGATAAGAAAGCCTTCCTCAGCGATCAATGCAAAGAAATAGAGGAAAACAACAGAATGGGAAAGACTAGAGATTTTGTCAAGAAAATTAGAGATACCAAGGGAACATTTCATGCAAAGATGGGCTCGATAAAGGACAGAAATGGTATGGACCTAACAGAAGCAGAAGATATAAAGAAGAGGTGGCAAGAATACACACAAGAACTATAGAAAAAAGATCTTTATGACTCAGATAATCACAATGGTATGATCACTCAGCTAGATCCAGACATCCTGGAATGTGAAGTCAAGTGGGCCTTAGGAAGCAACACTATAAACAAAGCTAGTGGAGGTGATAGAATTCCTGTTGAGCTCTTTCAAATCCTAAAAGACAATGCTGTGAAAGTGCTGCACTCAACATGTCAGCAAATTTGGAAAACTCAGCAGTGGCCACAGGACTGGAAAAGGTCAGTTTTCATTCCAATCCCAAAGAAAGGCAATGCCAAGGAATGCTCAAACTACTGCACAACTGTACTCATCTTACATGCTAGTAAAGTAATACTCAGAAGTCTCCAAGCCAGGTTTCAACAGTACATGAACCATGAACTTCCAGATGTTCAAGCTCGATTTAGCAAAGGCAGAGGAACCAGAGATCAAATTGCCAACATCTGCTGAATCATTAAAAAATGCAAGAGAGTTCCAGAAAAACATCTACTTCTGCTTTATAGACTACGCCAAAGCCTTTGACTGCTGGATCACAATAAACTATGGAAAATTCTTCAAGAGATGGGAACACCAGACCTCCTTACCTGCCTCCTTAGAAATCTATATGCAGGTCAGAAGCAACAGTTAGAACTGTACATGAAACAACAGACTGGTTACAAATTGAGAAAGGAGTACGTCAAGGCTGCATATTGTCACCCTGCTTATTTAACTTATATGCAGAGTACATCATGAGAAATGCTGGGCTGGAAGAAGCACAAGCTGGACTCAAGATTGCCAGGAGAAATATCAGTAACCTCAGATATGCAGACACCACCCTTATGGCAGAAGGTGAAGAAGAACTAAAGAGCCTCTTGATGAAAGTCAAAGAGGAGAGTGAAAAAGTTAGCTTAAAACTCAACATTCAGAAAACTAAGATCATGGCATCCAGTCCCAACACTTCATGGCAAATAGATGGGGAAACAGTGGAAACAGTGTTAGACTTTATTTTCTTGGGCTCCCAAATCATTGCAGATGGAGACTGCAGTCATGAAATTAAAAGACGCTTGCTCCTTGGAAGAAAAGCTATGACCAACCTAGATACCATATTCAAAAGCAGAGACATTACTTTGCCAACAAAGATCCATCTAGTCAAAGCTATGGTTTTTCCAGTAGTCACGTATAGATGTGAGAGTTGGACTATAAAGAAAGGTGAGTGCTGAAGAATTGATGCTTTTGAACTGTGGTGTTGGAGAAGACTTGCAAGTCCCTTGGATGGCAAGATCCAACCAGTCCATCCTAAAGGAAATCAGTCCTGAATATTCACTGGAACGACTGATGTTGAAGCTGAAACTCCAATACTTTGGCCACCTGATGGAAAGAACTGACTGATTTGAAAAGACCCTGATCCTGGTAAAGATTGAAGGCAGGAGGAAAAGGGGATGACAGAGGATGAGATGGTTGGATGGCATCACTGACTCAATGGACATGAGTTTGAGTAAACTCCGGGAGTTGGTGATAGGGAAGCCTTGTGTGCTGCAATCCATGGGGTCGCAAAGAGTCAGGCACGACTGAGCAACTGAAGTGAACTGAACTGAAAGAATAACTTGACACCTAACAATTTTAAACAATCATTTGTAATTCAAAGTATCTGATTATATAATTACATATCTAAAATCTAAAAAATAAAGACTGCTATCTATCCTAAGGAAACAATTCCAAATTATTAAAAAATACACAAAGTTGTTTATCACATCATGGTTTACGCTACAAAGTCAATACAACTTCAATTTCTAAAAATAAAGTACATTTTATAAATATTAGACTGGATATAATGTTACAGAGTTTAAAAGACTGTAGCAATGTAAAAATGCATGTGAACTAAATTTTAAAGCAGAAAATATAAAATTGTATGTTTATTATGATTACAAATAGGTAAAAAATTAAATATTTGTAATGAATGGTTGGTGAACTTTGAGGAAGAGACTGCAAAATGTCAGCAATGTTCGCTCAGTTTATGATTTGATGGAGATGATTTTTCTCCCCTTATTTCCCAAACTCTCTCTTATGTAGTTTAATTATTTAAAAAAATTTATATTTATAATACTATTTGAAATATTATATTATCAGCAAACTATTTTAACAAGAAATTTTATTGGAACCTGAATTTACCAGTTACTTTATTACTTTTCAGTGCTAAACTAACATAAAATTATATTATCTACACAGTATTTATTAAGTATAGATACTGTAAACTCACAGATGTCCTTATTTTATTTGCAAAAGAGTACACCACCACCAAGTCTATTCTGCTTGTTCTTACAGTTCCTATTCTACTTTTTCTCCAATTTCAGTGTATTTCCTTAGGTTCACCTTCCACTCACTGTGGACATGCGTGGGTCAAGGCCTGGCAAACAGAGACGATCCAGCCTAGCTCAAGATTCTCTCTTGGACTTTCCTAGTGGTCCAGCGGTAAAAGAATCTGCCTACCAATGCAGGGGCGTGTGTGCATGCTAAGTCACATCAGTCATGTTTGACTCTTTTCAACCCCATGGACACCAGCCTGCCAGGCTCCTCTGCCCATGGAATTCTCCAGGCGAGGATACTGGAGTGGGTTGCCATACCCTCCTTCAAGGGATCTTCCAGACGCAGAAATTGAACCTAGGTCTCCTGCATTGTCGGCAGATTCTTTACCACTGGACCACTTTCACCATCTGAGCCACTACAGAAGCCCGCCTACGGAGGGGACACAAGTTCAATGCCTGGTCTGGGAAGATGTCACATGCCGCAGAGCAACTCAGCCCATGCAACACAACTACTTAGCCTGCACACCACAACTACTGAAGTCCAAGCACCTAAAGTCCATGCCCTGCATGCAGAGAAACCACTGCAACATGAAACCCATGCACTGCAACTAGAGAGTAGCCCCTCTTTGCAGCAACTAGAGAAAGCCCAAGCACGGCGACGAAGACCCGAAACAACCAATACATAAACAAATAAATAATTTTCACTCAATGCATAACGATACTGATTATTTTTTTTTAAAGCCTCTTGATGAAAGTGAAAGAGGAGAGTGAAAACGTTGGCTTAAAGCTCAACATTCAGAAAACGAAGATCATGGCATCCAGTCCCATCACTTCATGGGAAATAGATGGGGAAACAGTGGAAACAGTGTCAGACTTTATTTGGGGGGGCTCCAAAATCACTGCAGATGGTGACTGTAGCCATGAAATTAAAAGATGCTTACTCCTTGGAAGGAAAGTTATGACCAACCTAGATAGCATATTCAAAAGCAGAGACGTTACTTTGCTGACTAAGGTCCGTCTAGTCAAGGCTATGGTTTTTCCAGTGGTCATGTATGGATGTGAGAGTTGGACTGTGAAGAAGGCTGAGCGTGGAAGAATTGATGCTTTTGAACTGTGGAGTTGGAGAAGACTCTTGAGAGTTCCTTGGACTGCAAGGAGATCCAACCAGTTCATTCTGAAGGAGATCAGCCCTGGGATTTCTTTGGAAGGACTGATGCTAAAGCTGAAACTCCAGTACTTTGGCCACCTCATGCGAAGAGTTGACTCATTGGAAAAGACTCTGATGCTGGGAAGGATTGGGGGCAGGAGGAGAAGGGGACGACAGAGGATGAGATGGCTGGATGGCATCACTGACTCGACGGACGTGAGTCTGAGTGAACTCTGGGAGTTGGTGATGGACAGGGAGGCCTGGCGTGCTGCGATTCACGGGGTCGCAAAGAGTCAGAAATGACTGAGTGACTGAACTGAACTGAACTGAATGGGGCCCTCATATATGTTTCAGGCATAGTGCCAAATATTTAAATTCGTTACCCTCCAAGCAGAGTTATGAAATGAGTTTCATTGTCCCTATTTTAGGTATGAGAAAGCTGAGTGTCACAACACTGAGTACGTAACATTCATGTTAACCTGAATTTGGTAAGGGCCTCATGCCTTCAGCTGTAGCTGTTGTCCACTAGTCCACAGGCCCTCATTCTATGCTGTCTGTGTCTCTGCCCTTCTTCCAAAGCTCAGATGCAAAAAGCAAGGAAGGCAGTCTGAAGTCTGATACTTCCTAAACAGACTGTCAACCAGTCTACTGTTTTCACCTCTTCATTTCCACCCCCACTTTCACAGGTACCTGATATCTATAATTTCTGAGCCTTTGGGGATCTACAGTTTTTTTTAAATTCTCTTTTAAATTTTTTTTAAATTCTGGATTTTCTCACTGCTAGTTTACGATTCAGGTTTTTTGGGTCTACTAAACTAGTTACCATTCATATTTCATTAATTCAACTTTAAAAATATTCCACTCCTCCACCACCTTCTTCTCCTGCTTCTTCTTTCCCACTCCCTCTCTTCACTCCCCCCAAAATATCTTGTTGTGAAATATAATATGCACACCTAAGTAAACATATATCTGTGATAGGAAAGATAAAGACCCCAAGACATCCATATGCTAATCACCAACAACTGTGAATATGTTGTTACTTTATATGCAAAAAAGTACTTTGTAGATGTGATTTAACAGTCTTGATATGGGAGGAATTCCCTGGAAGTTCAGTGTTCAGGATTCTGTGCTTTCACTGCCAAGGGCCTGGGTTCCAACCCCAGTTGAGAAACTAGGATCCTGCAAGCTACATGACACAGCCAAAAAAAGAAAAGAAAAAAAAACCGAGATGTGGGAAGGTTATATTAGATTATCTAATATTGGCCCAATTATAATCACAAGAGTGATTAAAGTGAAAGAGAGAAGAGGCGGTAAGAATGATGTTATGTGACGGGCTTTCCTGTTGGTCCAAAGGCCAAGACTCCACACTCCCAATGCAGGGGGCCCTGGGTCAGGGAACTCGATCCCACGTGACACAACTAAGCATTCATATGCCACAGTGAAGACTGAAGAGTCCAGGTGCTGCAACTAAGACCCAGCACAACCAAATACATAAACATTTTTTTTAGCGGTGTTATGTGAGAAGCTGTTCCTAACACTGAAGATGGAGTAAGGTGACCAGGAGTCAAGGAATGCCAGTCACCTACAGAAACTAGAAAATGGAAGGAAATCCTTCCCGAGAGTCTCCAAAAAGTCACAAAGCCCTGCTGATTCATTGATTTATGCTAAGTGAGACTTAGGTTGGATTTCTAATTCACAGAAATATAAGAAAATTAATTTGTGTTACTTTAAGTGACTGTATTTCTGATAATTTATTAAAGAATCCTTAAATAAGCACAGCACAATAAAAATAATCAAAAGTTTAAAAGCATGTAACTATCATCCAAGTCAAAACATAAAACTGTATTTCTGCCTGTGTTTTTAGCATGCCAAAGATGGGATCACACTATACGCATTCTTTCGTGTTTTGCTCCTTCAGCTTAACATTTCGATATGATCCATACATGGTGTTGTATATAATTCCAGCAATTGTAATTGCTGTATATATATATATTTTTTATTAATGCTTATTTTATCTCTTGGGCTTCTCTGGTGGCTCAGTGGTGAAGAATCCACCTGCCAATGCAGGAGACATGAAGAAGATGCAGGTCCAATCTCTGGGTCAGGAAGCCCCTGGAGAAGGAAATGGCAACTCACTCCAGTGTATTTGTCTGAGAAATCCCATGGACAGAGGAACCTGGTGGGCTACAGTCCATGGGGGTTGCAAAAGAATCAGACTCGACTTAGTGACTGAACAATGATAAGCATTTTATATGATAATATTAGCTTTCTTTTGGTTGGTTTTTATGTGCTACTTCATTTTCCCACCCTTTTAAAATTGCGTATTTTATGTTTATAAATGTCTCTTTTCAACAACCTATAGGTAGGATTTTTAAACAGTCTGATAATCATTCTGTTAACTGACACATTTAGTTCATTTATGTGTACGGTGGGTGCTAAGTCACTTCAGTCGTGTCCAACTGATTGTAATCCCATGTGGCCCACCAGGCTCCTCTGGCCATGGGATTCTCCAGGCAAGAATACTGGAGTGGGTTGCCATTTCCTCCTCCAGGGGATCTTCCCAACCCAGGGATCAAACCCACATCTCTTACATCTCCTGCATTGGCAGGCAGGTTCTTTACCACTAATAAATAATAGGTTTAAATTTACCTCAGTATTTTGTGAGTTTCATTTGTACCACCTGATCTATTCTTTTTCTTTCATTCTCTTTCTTGCCCTTCTTGGTGGGTCAGGGGAGTTACTGAGTGGGTTTTGTATTATTCCATTTTCCCCTCTGTTGGTTTGAAAATCATGCTTTCCTGGTTTTATTCCTTTGTTGTTGCATCCTTAACTTATTCAAATTAAATATCTCCCAATAAAACAATAGACATTATCAATGGATAAAATTTCTCATGGGAAACTGGACAGATCAAGTGGACATTATCTGATCTTAGCCTCACCAAATGCAAACCCAGACATATTTTCTTGGTGTGATAAAATGTGAAGGACAACAGTTTCAGCCTGTGCAATATTGCTGCCAATAAACAAAGCCACTGAATTGAATTGCTATGGACTGGGCTGTATTCCCTAAATTTCATATGTTGAAGCCCTAATTCCCAATGTTATAATATCTGGAGATGGAGATTTTGGCAGGTAACTTGGGTTGAATGAGGTCATGAAGGTGAGGCCTTCATGATGGGATTCAGTTCAGTTCAGTTCAGTCGCTCAGTCGTGTCCGACTCTTTGCATCCCCACGAATCGCAGCACGCCAGGCCTCCCTGTCCATCACCAACTCCCGGAGTTCACTCAGACTCACATCCATAGAGTCAGTGATGCCATCCAGCCATCTCATCCTCTGTCATCCCCATTTCCTCCTGCCCCCAATCCCTCCCAGCATCAGAGTCTTTTCCAATGAGTCAACTCTTTGCATGAGGTGGCCAAAGTACTGGAGTTTCAGCTTTATCACCCAACACCTATGTCTTTTAATGACATTATTTGGTTTTGCTTTCCTAGATTTCCTTTTGATCTCACTTTCTCCATCTATATAAGAAATACTAAATCATATATTCAGAATTAGTTTTAAATAATTCATAGTGGTTAAAGCTATCAGATTTGCAATATTATGAAGATCTAAGATTACTAAGAAAAGCAACATGGTCCAGTTACAAGAGCTATGACCTCTGACTCAAACACTGGATTACTAAGAACTATATGATCACAGAAAGGTCATTTTAAGTCCACAGTGTTCATTCTATAAAATGAGGTTAATATAGTACATATATATGTGTGTGTGTATATATATATATATATATATATATATATAAAAACATGTACCTAACATTAATATAATGAGGAGACATAATGCAAGAGACACAAGAGATGTGGGTTCAACCTCTGGATTGAGAAGATCCCTTGGAGGAGGAAATGGTACCCCACTCTAGTATTCTTGCCTGGAAAATTCCATGGATAGAGGAGACTGGCAGGCTACCATTCATGGGGCTGCAAAGAGTTGCACATGACTGAGTGAATGAGCACAATGTAATGAGGATGTTTTAATCCACTTCAACTAGATTCACAAATATTTTTGAGTGGTCTTTTATATCCCCACCATTGTTCTAGATACAGTGGAAAAGATGTGCATGGTCTCTAACCTCATGGAATTCATAAGAGTCTGATGGGCATGATGAGTCAAAAAAGGTATGATGAATGTTACAAAAGGAACAGTGAGAGCTGCTCTAAGAGCTATAAAGCAATGTAATTTAACTATATAGGGACTCTCCTGAAGAGATGAGAGGCTAAGGTTGAGGGAGATGGGGTAATGAAAAGAAGAACTAGAGTCTTGAAGAATGAGCAATCTGGCTCCCTACAGGAATAATAACAGCAAGCAGAGCATGATTTATTGACTTTTGGAGTGCTTAGAAAAACAGTTGCCAACATTTAAGAACTTGGAGATTACAAACACACACACACACACACACACACACACACACACAAAACAGATTTCTTGAAAAATTAGATCTAACACATGGCAACTTTCAATTGAACCAAGAAGCAGCTGCTTCTATGAGTATATGTGTGATTCAATTTGCACAAGATACCACCACTCTACACTTGACTTGTTTCACTTTACATTACTTTGCCTAAGTCTGCATTTGAGATTTAAATATCTGACCTAGAAAGAAATACACTGAAGAACAGAAATAAGTGCTGTGTGGCTGGTACACAGAGATAAAAAGGAATCAGATTGGGAGTCCCAGCTGGAGTGGTAAGTATGTGCCAAATTGGGGCAAGTCTGGTAGGTTTTTAGATCAATGGAAGAATCACTGAAAAGTCTTAAACAGCGAAATTACATGCTCATACTTGAGTTTTAAAAATATTTTTCTAGATGCAAAGTGAAAAGGAGACTGCAAAAAATACTTTGAAAGCTGAAGACTAGAAAGTATCAATGTGGCTTATCTTGTCAAGTTTCAGATGAAAACCAAGAATGAATTTTAAGTTTTGTGTAGAATAGGTTCCATTCTGATAAAAGAAAGCCATTATGACTCTTTTAACTTTCTCTAAGGACAAAAAATAAATGTTAGTCATACTTTGAAAAAGATAAAAATAAAAACATTGACCAAAATTATTCTAATGTGAAAGGGGGAAAAAACTTGCATAAAAAGTGAAAAACCAGATGATAAAACTTGAATGATAAAAGAAAACTTTCCCGTATGTTACAGAAAAGTATTCCCCTTGCTCAATACAGTACATCCTAGTATTATACAAATAAACACAAACTCATACAGACACACTGAAAAAGTTATAACTCAGAATGACCCATGGGGCTTATTTCCTGTTAGATTCTGTCCCTGGTTCTGCTCTCTAATTCTCTTTGAATACATTTCAGCAATGATTCATTTTGTCAGTCTGCCAATAGTCTTTCCTACTGAGTGAGTAGCATGTACTTCACGTACGTTAGCAGAAACACAATTGAGAGGTTTTGCCCAGGATTACCTTATTTGCTTCTTAAAAGTGTCAGGTTTTTTTTTCATATTGGTAATATGCCTCTCTAAGACTACATATCATATGACAAATAGAACAAGTCGTTTAAAACACCAAAGGAACATTTCTCTAGAAATGACTTTGACCTGCATTTGGTCTTGCCCTAATATTTATGAGATTCTAATAAAATCTTTTATTTCATTATTTTTCCCCCCTACTCCTTGCCACCCCTATCTCCTCCTCAAAGCTCAAGTCTGAAGTCCATGAAGAGCTGAGCTAACAATATTAGCCAATATTTCTTGAGTCATGTGTCCGAGATTAAAGTGCTTTGTACAGACTACTTCATTTTATCCTCACCACCACCGAATCAGACAAGGAAGAAAGTTATTCTTTTTACAGATAAGGAAACTGGACCCATACAGTGGTGAAGCTGGAATTTGAACTCTTGTTATTAACTATCATGCTATAACTCTTTGTTCTTCAGTTACTCAGTTGTGTCAGACTCTTTGCGACCCCATGGACTGTAGCACACCAGGCTTCCCTGTCCTTTACCACTTTCCAGAGCTTGCTCAAACTCGTGTCCATTGAGTAAGTGATGCCATCCAGCAATCTCATCCTTTGTCATCCCCTTATCCTCCTATCTTCATCTTTATCAGCATCAGGGTCTTTTCTTTTTTTTTAATTAATTTATTTTAATTGGAGGCTAATTACTTTACAATATTGTGGTGGTTTTTGCCATACATTGACATGAATCAATTTCATGGCTGCAGTCACCATCTGCAGTGATGTTGGAGCCTAAGAAAATAAAGCCTGCCACTATTTCTATTGTTTCCTCATCTATTTGCCATGAAGTGATGGGACCGGATGCCATGATCTTCATTTTTGGAATGTTGAGTTTTAAGCCAGTTTTCTTCACTCTCCTCTTTCAAGAGGTTTCTTTCATCTCCTCTTTCACTTTCATCAAGAGGTTCTTCTTCACTTTCTTCCATAACGGTGGTGTCATCTGCATACCCGAGCTTATTGATATTTCTTCCATCAATCTTGAGTCAAGCTTGTGCTTCATCCAGCACAGCATTTCACATGATGTACTCTGCATATAAATTAAATAAGCAGGGTGACAATATACAGCCTTGATGTACTCCTTTCCCAATTTGGAACCAGTCCATTGTTCCATATCCAGTTCTAACTCTTGCTTCTTGACCTGCACACAGGTTTCTCAGGAGGCAGGTCAGGTGGTCTGGTATTCCCATCGCTTTAAGAACTTTTACAGTTTGTTGTGATCCACACAGTCAAAGGCTTTAACGTGGTCATTAAAGCAGTACTAGATGTTTTTCTCGAATTCTCTTGCTTTTTCTATGATCCAATGGATGTTGGCAATTTGATCTCGATCTCTGGTTCCTCTGCCTTTTTTAAATCCAGCTTGAACACCTGGGAGTTCTCAATTCATGTACTGTTGAAGCCTAGCTTGGAGAATTTTGAACATTACTTTGCTAGCATGTGAAATGAATGCAACTGTGTGGTAGTTTGAACATTTTTTGGTATTGCCCTTCTTTGGGACTGCAATGAAAACTGACCTTTTCCAGTCCTGTGGCCACTGCTGCTGAGTTTTCCAAATTTGCTGGCATATTGAGTGAAGCACTTTTACAGCATCATCTTTTAGGATTTGAAATAGCTCGCCTGAATTTCCATCACAGTATCCATATTTTTAACCTCTACATGATAAACATTTTATTATACTTAAATTAACCTGTTTTCTGTAATATTTAACACTATATTAAATGTACTGTTTTCTAGGAGGCTTTTAGTCTCCTGGTAGACACATCTTATCAGTCTACAAGTCCTACTAGATATAGCTGGATAGCAGTAGCCCCCACCTATGCTCAAGTTGGGATCCCTACTCTCCCCACCTCCTGGATAAGACCACCCACAGATCTATCTTTGTCATCTCTTCATTCCATCAAGGCAGATTGACCGCTTGATTTTTCCCCTTCTACTTAATGCCTATTTTGGGCTTCCCAGGCGGTGCTAGTGGTAAAGAACCTGCCTGCCAATATAGGATACATAACAGATGCAGGTTGCATCCCTGGGTGGGGAAGGTCCCCTGGAGAAGGCAATGGCAACCCACTCCAGTATTCCTGCCTGCAGAATCCCATGGACAGAGGAGCCTGGAGGGCTACAGTTCATAGCATCACAAAGAGTCAGACACGACTGAAGCGACTTAGCCCACACAGCACAATGCCTATATTGGAGATAGCATTCCTTTTTCAACTAGGGATGAGCAAGCAAAAATCCTCTTTCTTTCCTGAGTCAAAGAAGAAACAGAAGGAAATCCTATTATCCATTCAAGTATCTTATGGACATTTGGTTGGCAGCTCGGACCAAGTGTTCCTAAGATCAAATTTCTGCAGCATTTATTTCCCTCTAGAAAGAACTGACTAAGCTAAATCCAAAGTCATCTCTTGATCCATTATTTTCCTAAGCCTTCTCACTTCCTTATAAGAATTACTTTTAAGTTGTTGAATTCATCCTTTTTCCTCAATGCTCTCTCACCTGAATTGCTGAAAATACATTACCTAGTTTCCCCAGACTCCCCTCTCTCTTCCATTCTCTTTCATTTTTCACATTCTAGCCAAAGAATCTTCGCAAATTGTAAACATAGTCAAATTACTTTCATAGTCAAATTATAAAGTCCTTCAGTGACTCTCCATTGCTCTTTGTTGTTGTTGAGTCACTAAGTTGTGTCCAACTCTGCAACCCCATGGACTACCACACACCAGGCTTCCCTGTCCTTTAGTATCTCCCAGAGTTTGTTCAAATTTGTGTCCATTGAGTCAGTGATGCCATCCAACCATCTCATCCTCTGTCGCCCCCTTCACTTACTGCCCTCAGTCTTTCCCCACCATCAGGGTCTTTTCCAATAGTAGGCTCTTTGCATCAGGTGGCCATAGTATTGGAGCTTCAGCATCAGTCCTTCCAATGAATATTCAGGGTTGATTTCCTTTAGGATTGACTGGTTTGATCTCCTTGCTGTAAAAGAGACTCTCAGGAGTCTTCTCCAGCACTACAATTCAAAAGCATCAGTTCTTCAGCACTCAGTCTTCTTTATGGTCAAACTCTCACATCTGTACATGACTATTAGAAAAACCATAGCTTTGACTAGACGGAACATTGTCGGCAAAGTGATGTCTCTGCTTTTTAATATGCTCTCTAGGTTTTTCATCACTTTCCTTCAATAGAGCAAGTGTCTTTAATTTTGTGGCTGTAGTCACTGTCCAGAGTGATTTTGGACCCCAAGAAAATAAAATCTGCCACTGTTTCCACTTTTCCCCCATCTATTTGCCATGAAGTGATGGGACTGGATGCCATGATCTTAGTTTTTTGAATGTTGAGTTTCAAGCCAGCTTTTTCACTCTCCCCAATTGCCCTTAGGATAAATTTTAAAGTTTCAATATTGCTTTCAGTTACCAGGCCTTAGTACCATTCCAGATTCATCTTTCATTATCTTTCCCAAAAGTGGCCCTGGATTCTCTTCAATCCCATCAGTCATAACTTCTCTGTGTCTCACTAAGGTGCTAGATTTCCCTGCTTGCTGTTGTTTACACACATTTTCTCCAACACCTCTCACTGTTCCTTCTCCTTCGTTAGGCCAACCTCTTCACGTTTTGCGTCCTTCCACATCTCTCTGTATTTCTTCATTGTTTTCATGGCTGGTTGAATTTTCATTGCTACTGCTTGGATAGTTTGCATCTCTGGCTAAACAGTAAGCTATGTAAGAACAGGAACTACTTTATTTTGATTATTACGGTGTCCCCAGCAACCTTTTACAGTGCCTGGGAAATAATAGGTACTTGGTAATCATTTATTGAATAAATGAGCATATGCGTAATCTGCTACATTATGAGTTAAATAGGTTCCCATGTTCCCATCAGTCAATTTGAAAGTTAAGCTTTCAAATTAACTTCTGGAACAATTTGTTAATAATTTGGGATTTAGCTCGATTTTGTCCATTTGTTTTTACGCAATCATCTCTCCTCTTCCTCTCTGATGACTGGTTCTAAATTCCCCATATTTGTTATTCAATCAAACAAGAGTACAGAGTAAAGCCATGATCTGAGGGAGAGAAGTTAGAAATGGCAATGAGGGAACTAGAAAGATTGGAAAATAAAGTAAATGTTGTTTATAAAGTCATGTCAAATTAACAAGTATTGATTGAGTATCTAATAAGTACAGTGCCTGGCACTTAGTAGGCACTACAAAAATATGTGTTGATTTTCTTAATGAATGAAGAAACTTTTCAGAATTTTATTCAAATGTTCCTGGTAGAGAAAGATTTTGATAGTCAGCAATGTAGATATCTCTCTGCCTACAAATCAAGACTAAGCATTGATTCTTAAGAATTTTCTTTCTTTCTGGGAGGAGGAGTGGTTGTGGATAGAGCTACCTGTGGCCAGAGCTGGGAGCTAGGAGTAGTAGACGGCCAAGAAGGATTGGGCTCCCCTGAGAATATGAGGGCAGAAGCTAGTAGAAGCACTGCTGTTGGAACACTAGGCCATAGGACAGCACTGAAACATCAAGTTGAGCCTAAACTCTCAGTGATACAGGATTATTAAAGGGAATTAAAATGACCCTTAGCTGTTGCAACTCTTTGGGTGTCAGCAGAAGCAGGAGAAAATCCTCTCCACTAACATACTTGTCTAATTTAGACTCACTGGAATGTCACATAGTTAAGATTAGGCAATTAATCACAATCAAAGACTACAAAGAAAACATCAGTCAGTAACAACAATTAGTCAGTAAAAACAATAAACAACAGATTTACACTCCCAAGATTTTTGTGTAGATTCATAAAATAAAGAACTTTGGGCAAATCTGCATGAAATGTTTAGAGAAATAAAAGATTTCATTACAAAGATAACCAGTTAAAGGTTATGAATCCATATATTTGAAGGGAGAGTGAGACATCTAAAAATGAAAATATAACTGTTAAAATTAAAAATTCAATCAATGGTTAAGCAGTAAATATATCTAAAGATAGAATTAATAATGGTATTTCTTGAGAAATTATACATCACAGACAAGGATATGAGAAATATGAGAGAGATATCAAGGACATAAAAGGTTAACATAGATCTAGACAGAATTACAGAAAAAGAGAATAGATAGAAAAGAGGAAAGACAAATTTTAGACACATTTTGGTTAAACTTATTGAGATTTTAATAAAAGCACAAATCTCTACTGATTCAGGAATAACAATATGTTCTAAGTAGGCTAAATTGTTTTTCAAATCTTGGAAACATGAGATAACATAGTAATGCAGTTGGAATGACAGCAACAGCATTAATGGAGAGTAGTATAATGTCTTTAAATTGTTGAGAGACAAAACTATCAACCTAGAATTATGTATCCAGCAGAACTATCTTTCAAGAATGTCTAAAATAAAGACATGCTTAGATTAACTCAAACTGAGAAGCTTTATTATTAAGAAATCGACATTATATAAACTTTTAAAAATAGGAAAAATTAACCCAGAAGCATGGTCTAAAATGCAAAAAGAAATGATGAGCAAATAAGTAGTAAATGTGTTTGTGTGTATGTGTGTGTGTGTTTGTAAAACAAAGCAAATATTGACTATATAATTTAGAAATAGCAATGTTAAAACAGAAATAGCAATGCTGAATTTACAGGGCTAAAGAAAGAATGTGCTTTCCTGGTGACTCAGTGGTAAAGAATCCAACTCCTAATGCAAGAGACACATCCTGGGTCAGGAAGATCCCCTGGAGAAGAAAACGGCAACCCACTCCAATATTCTTACCTGGGAAATCCCATTGATAGAGAAGGCTGGTGGGCTCATGTCCATGGGGCTGCAAAAAAGTTGGACACTGTTTGGAGACTAAATAACAACACACAAAAAAAGGATAGGATTAAAATCCTGGACAAAATTAGCATATAAGTGCAGGAAGAAATAGAGTTAAAGTATTCTAGGGTTTTTATATTTTAGGGGTTAAGATATTGATTAAGTCTGATTTCTGATAATGATTTGTTAGGTTACTCCTATAAAATTCCTGCTAAACATAATGGAAATTGTTCAATAAATTATAAATAAAGCAACATATTTTAAGCATTGAATTTCTTCAAGACAGTGACTAATTTCTGGAAGCAAGACTCTAATCAGAGAAGTTAAAAAAAAAATTAGATCTGCAGAAACAAGAAAAAAACAACCAAAAAAACATGCAAAACCTTCAGATGTTGAAATAATCAGATTTTTAAATAATTACATTTGACATGTTTAAGGAAATAACTCACAAAGTTACAAATTATCTATAGGAATCAGGAAATCATGAAAAGTGATATATCAGATGTGAGAAAAAATAAAACAGGGTGTACAGGGGTGAAAAATAAGAGAAACTTTTAAAAGCAATGGAGATGGCTACTAAACATATGAAAAGCTTTCCACACTGTATGCCTTCAGGGAAACGTAAATTAAAACAATGAGATAGTGCTACCTAAGAGAATGGACACAATCTGAAACACTGACAATACCAAATGCTGGTGAGGCTGTAAAGCAGCAAGAACTCTCATGCTGGTGGGAATGCAAAATGTCACTGCCACTTTCAAAGACAGTTTGTCAGTTTCTTATAAAACTAAACATACTGTAACCATATGAGCCAGCAAAACATATTCCTTGGTACTCACCCAAAGGAACTGAAGACATCCCACACGAAAACCTGCACATGGGTATTTATAGCAGCTTTTTTCATAATTGCTAAAACTTGGACTGTGGTGTTGGAGAAGACTCTTGAGAGTCCCTTGGACTGCAAGGAGATCCAACCAGTCCATTCGGAAGGAGATCAGCCCTGGGATTTCTTTGGAAGGAATGATGCTAAAGCTGAAACTCCAGTACTTTGGCCACCTCATGCGACGAGTTGACTCATTGGAAAAGACTCTGATGCTGGGAAGGATTGGGGGCAGGAGGAGAAGGGGACGACAGAGGATGAGATGGCTGGATGGCATCACTGACTCGATAGACGCCGAGTCTGAGTGAACTCCGGGACTTGGTGATGGACAGGGAGGCTTGGCGTGCTGCAATTCATGGGGTCGCAAAGAGTCGGACACGACTGAGTAACTGAACTGAACTGAACTGAAAACTTGGAAGCAATCAAGACGTCTTTTAGTAGATGAATGGATAACTAAACTGTGGCACATTCAGACAATGGAATGTTACTCAGCATTAAAAAGAAATGAGCTATTACACCGTGAAAAGACATGGAGGAAATTTAGACACATAGCATTAGGTGAAAGAAGCCAATCTGATTACATATTGTATGAATCCAACTATATAACATTCTGGAAAGGGGAAAATTATGGACAATGGAATTACAGGAAATTATTAAGATCAATGGTGACCAAGGAGATGAGGAGGAAGAGCTGAATAAGTAGAGCACAAAGGATTTTTAGGGTAGTAAAAATATTCTGCATAAAATTATAATGGTGAATATGTGCCATTACACATTTGTCCAAACCCATAGGTTGCACAACACTAAACGTGAACCCAAGATAAACTACAGACTTTGGGTGACTGTGACAGCAGACTCTACGCATCTATATATATTTGCTTGGCACAGAAAAAGAGATGAAAAATACATACCAAACTCTTAATGTTGGTTACCTGAGCCTGGGTTTAGAGAAAAGGAGAGAGATGAAAAGAGAATAAACTTTTCTTTATATAGAAAAAAAGCATAGCTAGCAATGGTTGGATACAACAGAAGAAATAACTAGTGAAGTAAAAGAGAAATTTGAAGAGATCAAGAACACAGGATGAAGAGGCAGAAATATAGAATAAAATAAAAGTGAAGATATTGTAATAGGTGTGAGGAGACAATGAAGATGTCTATACTATGTTTGATTAGAAAATCAATAGAAGAGGAAAGCAAAAATGCAGCAGATTAAGGGCTTGAAAAGATGAGGGATGAGAACTTTATTTTTCTAAAGAATGATAACATACCACAAATTCAAGAAGCCCAATAAATCCCAGAAGGTAATTATTTTAAGACCCACACTTAAATGCATCATCAATCCGTTCAGTTCATTTGCTCAGTTGTGTCTGATTCTTTGTGACCCCATGGATTGCATGCAACATGACAGACTTCCCTGTCCATCACCAACTCCCAGAGCTTGCTCAAACTCATGTCCATCAATTAAATGCATCATAACAAAATATAAGAACTCAAAAACCATAAAAAGTTTTATAAACCAGTTGGAAAAAATAAACAGTTAACTTCAAGGAGCCACCGGGCCCCTGAATCTGACTTATCACCAACAGTAATGAAAGAAAGAAGATAGTATCATTTATCTCCAATGTAATGCGGAAGAGATTATCAATCAGGACTTACATAGGAAAAATACAAGTGACAGAGTTGTTGACAGCAGGTTTTCACCACATGAAATTTTAAGAGATGAAATTCAGACAGAAAGAAAGTAATCCCAGATGGAAAGTCTGAGATGCAGGAAGTAATGGAGAACAAAGAAATTGGTAAATATATGAGCAAATTTGAAAGAATATCTATTGTATTTTAAAAGATAATAATAATATATGGTAACTTTTGAAAAAATATTAAAATATCAAACAGGAATATAGTAAGTAGAAAGTAGGGGTCCTAAATGGCATTAAAACATTAATTGAGGAGCTTGACTCCTATGTTAACCATTTCTAAACTAGTGGAAAGAAAAATAATAAAAGTATAAAAATAAATTTGACAAATTTAAAAATTAAAAATATGAGAAAATTAAAAAGTAGAACATATAATGGCAAAAATTAAATTATATCAATAATTACATTCAATGTACACAAGCTAAATGCCTTAGTTAAAATAGTTTGAAAATTGGATAATAAAAATCCAATTATTTTCCTTTATAAAAAGATTGAGGGCTTCTCCGGTGGCTCAGACTGTAAAGAATCCACCTGCAATGAGGGAGACCCAGGTCTGATCCCTGGGTCAGGAAGATCCTCTGGAGAAGGAAATGGCTACCCACTTGCTGGAGAATTCCATGGACAGAGTTGCCTGGCAGGCTATAGTCCATAGGGTCGCAGAGTTGGACACGACTGAGCAACAAACACACATAGAAAGATTGAAAGTTGTAGGATTGAAGAAGATACACTGTACAAATTCTAACTAAAAGAAAGCTAGTCTAGCTATTATATAAATATGAAATAAAATAACTTTAAGTCAAAATATTAGTACAGAAAAAGAAAGTCCAAATGATAAAAAAGGTTTAATTCATAAGTAAGATGCAACAATTCTAATTTTGTATGCTTAAATGCTACGGTCTCAAAATACATCTTCTATGAATAATACCACTTTTATTTATCCTTCCAAATCCGTATGCCTTTTGTTTGTTTTCGTGTCTATTTGCACTAACTAAAATATCTAGTAGAAAGTTTAATAGAAAGAGTGAAAACAAATACCCTTTTCTGATCCTGGGTCAAAACCAGGAGGTATTTAAAAATGTCTCTATCAGCTATGAGATTTACCATATGTTTCCATAAATACTCTTTATTTAATTAAGAAAGTTTCCCTCTTTTAAAGTTCAGTTGAATTTTAATCATGACTTGATGTTGAATTTTAACAAACTTTTAATCTGCTTATATTGTGAAGTTCATGATATTTTGCCTTTAATCTATTAATGTGGTGAATTATAGCAACTCATTTTCCAATATTGTGTTCTTGGAATATAACTAATTGACCGTGATGTTTGATTCCTTCTATAAACCACTGAATATGGTTTGTTAAAATTTTTGTTTTGAATTCTTGTCTCTATGTATTGAGTGTATTTAGTCCATAATCTTCCTTGCCTTTCTAATATTGTTTCTGTCAAATTTTAGATACAATGTTACATTAACCTCTAACTAAAATGGCCTTAATGTTCCCCTCAGCTTGACAAAACTTTAGATAGGATTCTTCCTAAGTAAATACCTCTGACCTTCTTTTCCTTTTTTCTTTTACTAATTTATTATTTCTTATTTTTAATATAATTTTTAAAGATTACACTCCATTTACAGTTATTACAAAATATTGGCTATATTCCCTGTGTTGTACAATATATCCATCCCATCTTACACCCAATAGTTTTTACCTCCCATCCCCTAACCCCTATATTGCCCCTCCAACCCTCCCCTCTGTTAACTACTAATTTGTTCTCTATAACTGCAAGCCTGCTTTTTTTTTTTTTGGCTATATTCACTAGTTTGTATTTTTATATTCCACCTATGAGTGATATCATATAGTATGTCTTTCTCTGTCTGACTTATTTCATTAAGAAGCATAAAGCCCTCCAAGTCCATCCATGTTGCTGCAAATGGTAAATTTTCTTGTTTTATGGCTGTGTGGTCAGTCAGTTCAGTTCAGTCACTCAGTCATGTCCGACTCTTTACGACCTATGGACTGCAGCATGTCAGGATTCCCTGTCCATCGCCCACTCCCAGAGCTTTCTCAAATTCATGTCCATCAAGTCAGTGATGCCATCCAACCATCTCATCCTCTCCCCTTCTCCTCCTGCCCTCAATCTTTCCTAGCATCAGGGTCTTTTCTACTGAGTCAGTTCTCTGCATTAGGTGGCCAAAGTATTGGAGTTTCAACTTAAGCATCAGTCCTTCCAGTGAATATTCAGGACTGATTCCCTTTAGGATAGACTGGTTAGATCTCCTTGCAGTCCAAAGGACTCTCAAGAGTCTTCTCCAACACCACAGTTCCAAACTACCAATTCTTCAGGACTCAGCTTTCTTTATAGTCCATCTCTCACATCCATACATGACTACCGGAAAACCATAGCTTTGACTAGACGGACGTTTGTTGGCCTAGTAATATCTCTGTTTTTTAATATGCTGTCTAGGTTGGTCATAGCTTTCCTTCCAAGGAGCAAGCATTTCTTAATTTCATGGCTGCAGTCACCATCTGCAGTGGTTTTAGAGCCCCCCAAAATAAAGTCTAACACTGTTTCCATTGTTTCCCCATCTATTTACCTTGAAGTGATTGGCCCAGATGCCATGATCTTCGTTTTCTGAATGTTGAGCTTGAAGCCAACTTTTTCACTCTCCTCTTTCACTTTCATCAAGAGGCTCCTCAGTTCTTCTTCACTTTCTGCCATAAGGGTGGTATCATCTGCATATCTGAGGTTATTGATATTTCTCCGGGCAATATTGATTCCAGCTTGTGCTTCATCCAGCCTGGCATTTCACATGATATACTCTGCATATAAGCTAAATCAGCAGGGTGACAATATGCAGCCTTGACATATTCCTTTCCCGATTTGGAACCAGTCTGTTGTTCCTTATCCAGTTCTAACTGTTGCTTCTTGACCTGCATATAGATTTCTCAGGAGGGAGGTCAGGTGGTCTGGTATTCCCATCTCTTTCAGAATTTTCCACAGTTTGTTGTGATCCACACAGTCAAAGGCTTTGGAGTAGTCAATAAAGCAAAATTAGACATTTTTCTGGAATTCTCATGCTTTTTCGATGATCCAGCGGGTGTTGGCAATTTGATCTCTGGTTCCTCTGCCTTTTCTAAATCTAGCTTGACCATCTGGAAGTTCACAGTTCACGTACTATTGAAGCCTGGCTTGGAGAATTTTGAGCATTATTTTGCTAGCATGTGAGATGAATGCAGTTGTGTGGTAGTTTGAGCATGGCTGAGTGGTATTCCATTGTGTGTATATATATATATACACACACCACATCTTCTTTGTTCATTCATTTGTCGATAGACACTTAGGCTGCTTCCATACAATCTCGGCAATTATAAATAATGCTGCTAGGAACACTGAATGAATATATCTTTTTAAATTAGTGTTTTTGTTTTTTTTTCAGATATATATCCAAACAGAACTGCTGAATCATATGGTCAGTCTTGTTTTAGTTTCTTGAGAAACCTCGATATTGTTTTTCACAGTGGCTGCAGAATTTACATTCCCACCAATAGTGTATGAAGGTTCCTTTTTTCTCCACGTCAACAATTGCTATTCTGGTCTTTTTTGATAAGTCATTCTGGCAGGTATCAAGTGATATTTCATGATGAGTTTGATTTGCATTTCCCTGAGGAGTAGCAATGTTAAGCACCTTTTCTTGTGCCTATTGGCCACCTGCATTTCCTCTTTGGAAAAATGTTTATTTAGTTCTTTTGCCTATTTTTTAATCTGGTTGTTTGGTTTTTTGATGTTAAGTTATGTGAGCTATTTATATATGTTGGATATTAATCCCTTATCAGTCATATCATTTGCAAATATTTTTTCCCATTCAATAGGCTTTTGGTTTTATATGCAACTTTCTTTGCTGTGGAAAAGATTTTAAGTTTAATTAGGTACCATTTGTTTATTTTATTTACTTTATATTTTTTTTTTCCAAGAAAAGCTTCTGGGTATGTTTTTATTTTTTTATTTTTTTAATATTCTTTTTATTTATTTATTTATTTATTTATTTATTTATTTTTAATTTTTACTTTACAATTCTGTATTGGTTTTGGCATAGATTGATATGAATCCACCACAGGTGTACATGCGTTCCCAAACATGAACCCCCCTCCCACCCCCCTCCCCACAACATCTCTCTGGGTCATCCCCGCGCACCAGCCCCAAGCGTGCCATATCCTGCATCAGACATAGACTGGCAATTCGATTCTTACATGATATTATACATGTTTCAATGCCATTCTCCCAAATCATCCACCCTCTCCCTCTCCCTCTGAGTCCAAAGGTCCGCTATACACATCTGTGTCTTTTTTGCTGTCCTGCATACAGGGTCATCATTGCCATCTTTCTAAATTCCATATATATGTGTTAGTATACTGTATTGGTGTTTTTCTTTCTGGCTCACTTCACTCTGTATAATCGGCTCCAGTTTCATCCATCTCATCAGAACTGATTCAAATGTATTCTTTTTAATGGCTGAGTAATACTCCATTGTGTATATGTACCACAGCTTTCTTATCCATTCATCTGCTGATGGACATCTAGGTCTTGCATTTATGTCTATAATGTATTTTGAATTTATTTTTTAATATGGCATTGGAGAATGTTCTAATTTCATTCTATAATATGTAGCTGTTCAACCACTTAAGAGGCTGTTTTTTCTCCACTGTATATTTTTACCTCCTTTGTTGTAGATTAATTGACCATAAGTGTACGGGTTTATTTCTGGGCTGTCTATCCTGTTCCACTGATCTATGTGTCTGTTTTCTGACCTCTCTTTTCTTAAAGCATTTTAGAAAATCTGCGATCATGAATGTTTACTTTGCCATTTAGAGACGTAAATCTACTGCAACCCAGAAATGTCTTTCTCTAGAACCAGGGAGTTGTCCTTTTGAAATACAATCATCAAGAAAGATGGGGCCCCTATCCTCCAGTCTGTGTGAGAAATTAGCAAACACATAGCCTAGTCACATTGACCTACCTCCCCAGTAACACCCTCCAGTACTTTCCCATTATCTCATCCCAGCTATTAAAAATCCTCCCACCTGTCATTTTGAATCACTCTACTCTATTGCAGTAGTCTTGAATAAAGTCTTCTTTGCCTCTTTAACTGCTTTGGTGTGATTTTTCTGTTACATCTCTTAACATGAATTGGAAGATAGACCCACTTTTTGTATTTTCTGGAAGGGTTTGTGTAAGATTGGCACTATTTCTTCCTTGAATGTTTAGTAGAAGAACTCAGAAAAAAAATAAAACATCTGGAACTAGAATTTCCTTTGTGCCAAGTGTTTTAACTCCTTGCATGAGGTGGCCAAAGTACTGGAGTTTCAGCTTCAGCATCAGTCCTTCCAAAGAAAACCCAGGGCTGATCTCCTTCAGAACGGACTGGTTGGATCTCCTTGCAGTCCAAGGGACTCTTAAGAGTCTTCTCCAACACCACAGTTCAAAAGCATCAATTCTTCGGCACTCAGCTTTCTTCACAGTCCAACTCTCACATCCATACATGACTACTGGAAAAACCATAGCCTTGACTAGATGGACCTTTGTTGGCAAAGTAATGTCTCTGCTTTTAAATACGCTGTCTAGGTTGGTCATAACTTTTCTTCCAAGGAGTAAGCGTCTTTTAATTTCATGGCTGCAGTCACCATCTGCAGTGATTTTGGAGCCCCCCAAAATAAAGTCTGACACTGTTTCCACTGTTTCCCATCTATTTCCCATGAATTAAAACACTTTAAAATATCAGAAAACTTAGTAACAGGATGTGTAAAAACTGCTCCTAAAACCAATGAGAACAAGGTAGGCAACTCAACAGTAAAATAGAGAAAAGAATAGAATAAGTACTTATCTAAAGAGGAAATTTAAATGGCTAGCAAGCAAATGAAAATATGCCTAATCTTTATTGACATTTTAAAACCACAGTGAGACACCTCTACCCGGTCTCCAGATGGGCAAAAAGTTTACAGCACCAACAACGCCGTGATGAAGACACGGGGTCACAGGAACTCTTAACACACAGTGGATAGGAGTATAAACTGGATCAACTTGACAGTTTGGAAACCGTTGGCATTATCCGCTAGAGTTGGCATTTTAACTGCCTTGGACACAAGTATTGCAGTCTTAGAAATTCAATTGTATGGTGTATTAGAATATAGATGTGCAATAATAATCTCAGTTGTATTATTCAGAGTTATCAGAAACTGGAACTATCACAAATGGCCATCAATAGTTGAGTGCATAAACTGTCATGTAATCATACATGGAGTACTATAAAAGCAATGAAAATGAGCCAACTAACCATGTAGTTTCGTATGTAGTAAAGCTACATACAAAAACATGCATGGATTTTAGAAATAAAGTTGAGGGAAAGAAGCAAGGTATTTAAGAAAATCATGCAGTATGGCTGCACTTGTATAAAACTGAAAAAGACTAAAACTGAACTTTACTTGTTTTTGATAGATATACAACTAATAAAACAATGAAACTATTATTCTAAGTTAAGAATAGGTTTCAGTCAGTTCAGTTCAGTCACTCAGTCGTGGCCAACTCTTTGCGACCCCATGAATCACAGCATGCCAGGCCTCCCTATTCATCACCAACTCCCAGAGTTCACCCAAACTTATGTGCATTAAGTCGGTGATGCCATCCATCCATCTCATCCTCTGTCATCCCCTTCTCCTCCTGCCCCCAATCCCTCCCAGCATCAGGGTCTTTTCCAATGAGTCAACTCTTCACATGAGGTGGCCAAAGTATTGGAGTTCCGGTTTACTTCTAAATAAAAGAAAAGAAATTATGATTGGAATAAAATACACAAGAGGTTTCTAGGGGGTGCTGCTTATGGTTCTTAATCTCAGTGGTGCACAGGTATTTGTTTTGTAACTATATATTAAACTGTACCTATGGTTTTCATGCTTTCCCATGTGTTATACTTCATAACTTCAAAATTGATTTTAAGAAAATATTGTAGAATTTAGAATTTGTTAAGCGTCGATAGTAAATTTTGAATATAATCAATAACAGAATAGAATAAAATGCAAAAATACCAAGTCTGTTGAGAGAGGAAAAAATGGTCCTAAGAAAAAAACAAACAAAAGTTAATCAGACAAAAACAGAAAGATAAGAATGCTGAAGAAAATGAGTATAGAGAAAAGAGTTTATATAGAATTTTAAAAAATAAGTAAGATGCTAGAATTAGGTCTAAATATATAACAATCAAATAAACATAAAGGAACTTATACAGAAATCATCAGTTAAAAGATGGACATGGTAAGAATGGATTAATAAGAAAAACAAAAACCAAATGTTGCTGTATGTTGTATACAAGAAAGAAGGTGAAAGTAGAAGGATAGAAAAAGTTATAGTAGGCAAATACTAGGGCTTCCCAGGTGTTGCTAGTGGTAAAGAACCCAGTTGCCAGTGCAGGAGACATAAGAAATCTGGGTTTGATCCCTGGGTTGGGAAGATCCCCTGAAGGAGGAAATGACAATCCACTTCAATATTCTTGCCTGGAGAATCCATGGACAGAGAAGCCTGGTGGGCTACAGTCCATAGGGTCGCAAAGAGTCAGACATGACTGAAGCGACTTAGCACATATGCATGCAGGCAAATGCTAATAAAACTGATAAAACCACGTTAATAAAAAAGTTAATAAAGTAGGCTGTAATACAAGAAACGCTATCAGGGACAATCAGAGTAGCAATGGAACTTCATGCTGGGCCGAAAAGTTTCTGTCTTTTGCAGATTATATCTCCTCCCTTCCCAGTTTGCTTGCTCACTCTCCCGACTAGCGTAGTATGGTAGTTCTCAATCCTTCTTGAATTAGAATCTCAAGCAGAGCTTTCATCAGGTTTCAAGATTATGATTCATTGGTTCCTGGGATAGGACACAGTCATCAGTATTTTCATATAGGTCCCTGGGGAATTCTAAACCTGAGTGCAAGATTGAGAAGTACCTGAGGAGGAAGCACTAGAATCTTCTGCTCCTCTGAGCCTCGAGCACTGTACTTCCTGAAGCCCTTTGAGTCATTAAGTTTTGCTGCCTCCAAATTTCTCATAATCTACCCTCAACTCCACCACCATAAACTTAGGGAGATTTATGGGGTTCTGTATGGGATTTCAATCTTTCCCAGGTGAGTCCTGTCTTTAAATTAAGTGAATTGGGAGCTGGTCTAATTTTCTTCAGTCTTACTCTACACATCTCAGCCAGAGCATTCTTTGTGACCTCAATCCAGTCTTACTTCTATCCCATAATCCCACTTGAACCCTTTGGTGGTCTCCCACAGCCTTTAAATAGTAATAAGATGTAAACGTTTGGACTGTCTTTCAAGGCTCTTCTTGACAGGGGCCCTGCATTCCTATTCATCCTTAGCTTCTGCTACTTGTTTGTTTAAATGTTATGAGCCAGTAATACTGATTCTTCTGGCTTAACCTTTGCACTTTCTAGTCTCCTGTCTTACATGTTATCCCCTTTCCTTAAAACATTCCCATTGGCTCTCATATCTCCATTCCCTTGAACTACCCCTCACTTTCTACCTACATAACTCTAATTGCCTCATCAGGTCTTAATATATATTTCATTTTCTCTCAATGCCCCTGAACCCCTACGATAAATTTGACTGTTATGAAGCAACTCAGTATCTGTATTTTAGAACATTAACTTATTGTTGTTAGGTCACTATGTCATGTCCGACTCTTTGCTACATTAATTTGGCATTGCTTAAATTATTGTAAAGCACTATTTGTCTCTCTTCCCTCCCAAACTCTAAGTTCCAGGAAGGCAGGGATGAGTGTGACTTGTTCACTACTGTCTGTTTAGCAAGGAGCACAGCACTTTTGATGAGAACAATGCTCCATAAATACTGATTGAATGAATAAACACATGTTATGTAATGATTCGCTCTTCATCCACTCAATCTCCCTTCTCCATTCCTAGCTCTTACAAATACTGAATCTAAGGTAAAAAGGTAAAAAACTTAAAATGTCACTCAGACTGGAGGAGATACACTCTCTGCAAAAAAAAAAAAAAAAATGACACTTATGAAATCCTGACAAGAAGTCAGTCACATAAAGCTGATTGTCTTAGATGTTCTGATCCAAGGCCAATCCATACTGAAGACGTCTGTCCCTCACCTACCTTCATAATTCAAAGCCCTATACCCCCCCTTATAGCAATTTTCTCATTTTCCACCTATATATATTCTTATTTTAATTCTATAAATCCTTCCTCCTTGTGCCACCCACAGCATTTTATATATTGCAGACAAACATTTGATAACAATATACTCCATGCCTGCTCAGTCACATCCAACTCTATTGGACCCTGTGGACTGTAACACTCCAGGCTCCTCTGTTCATGGGATTCTCCAGGCAAGAATACTGGAGTGGGTTGCCATTTTCTCCTTCAGGGGATCCTCCTGATCTAAGAATTGAACTTGTGTCTCCTGTGTCTCCTGAATTGGCAGGCAGATTCTTCACCACTGAGCCAGCTGGAAAGCCCAATAACAGTATACTACTTGCTGTCCATTTCACATAACAAATCTGGTCATGTGTCTAGAATGAAAAGTTTTATCTTCATAAACTTATATGCCAAGCATGTCATGCATATCACTCATTCATAGCTCTTCTCAAAAATAGCTCTCAGAAATTCATTCTTCTCATAAGTGAACAAAAGAATTCCAAGAAATGAAGTGAAACAAAGGAGAGAACCCAAGTGAAGCACGTTCACCAAACACTCACACATCAACGGACAATTATTCCCTCAGATATATATAATAATTATCTCAAAAGCAAAACAAAAAACTCAGATTAACTTCCCTTGAAGTAATGTCTTAGAAATCCTATCAATTTTTCCCCAGAAGTATTTCTACTACAGAGCCTAATAAAATTCCATATTCTCTTTCATTAAAATATGGTAAAAAAAAAATCATTATGCATTGAGACAAAAAAACTTTATTATTTCTCTTTTAATGTAAGCATAGTGAATATTTGGCAAGAAAACTATTTCAAATTATCCCAGTGATAGGATATCATAAATAACTTTTTGAAATGTAAAAAGAATAGTTCAATTAAAAAGGATTTAAGGCAAACAAGAGGTATGAAAGCAGATGCCTAATAAGCCAAAGCTATATTCTATAACTCAATAAACAATACTTTTAAAAATCCTGAATTAATAATGATATATCAGAAAAAATACAAATAAACCTAATAAAAATCAAATAGACCTAAAAGGATAACTAAAACTGACAGTCAAAAATAGTGAAACATTAAGCTAAAGGCATTTATATGTACCCACATTGAAGATCTAACCTGATGTAAGGACTATGACACCCCAAGGCAAAGGAATTTCTGTTTCTGAAACTTCACATTTAGTAATAAAATTTTGTAGCTAGAAAAAGACTAGATGCCAAGCTAAAACAATTCTGTGTTCTCAGTCTCTATGTGAAAGTTACATGTAACTGTGGGCCTACCAGAATTCAAAGCAGGATATTCAGCCTGTGCTTTTAATGGATATTTGTATTTTGCAAAATAAACAAATGGTTCTTATTCTCCATTCATCAGGGAAATTTCAGAAATTAAAGTCACTATAAATTCCCAAATTACAGAACATGTGTTTCCAATATAAGGAACCCCTGCCAACGTTCCCAGAAGAATTATATGCACACGTAATTGCTTATACGGTCTCACACTGTTTACAACCTATTTATTCCCCCCTTTCACTCACAGCTCTCTTCCAGCCATGAACATTAGTAATAGCTCAACAGCATTTTACACTTTTTGCCTAGGGCATTTTTTCTTGCTGTGGGCCTCAATCAAAGTTGGCAGCTTTTCAGGTTACCTGGTAAATGGCTAAAGCAGGATACCTAAAGCAGGTATACGTTCCTTCCGAGGTGTGCCAAACATTGGGCCTCCTTCTTGGTGGTGCAGGGCCAAAAAGCATAGCAAGTCTTCTTTTCCTTTGGCATGGACATCCTGACATCTCCCAAAGGCACTGACAGTGTTGCCTCAGGATCTGACATCAAGGTTGTCTGGTCTTCCCTTCATTCAAGGGGATCTGACATTGTAAACAGTTAGGTTAAGTAACTGGCTAAAAGATTTGATCATGATTTCTTTTCATGGCTTAAGGCATACCTCTGTAAACTTGCCTTGGAGTTTTTATTCTGTTTTTGTATTAGGTGGTTGCTCCACTCCTACATTTTTTTTTTCCTAAGGAACTCATTCATAGTCAGGTAGGCATAGCCCATAGCTCTTCCAGGTAGGCCAGTCTGACTGTACCAGGCTCAGTGCCTATTATGGTCTTGCCTCGTCTCTGCCACCCCCATGCTGCTTCTCATTCCCAGTGCAGTATTTCATACCAGCATTTCTGGTCTGGAGAGAACAGATGTTTTAAATAGATGTTTCAAAACAGGTGTTTTAAAGATACTGGGAAAACTTCCCTGGTGGTCCAGTGGTTAAGAATCTACCCTGCAATGCAGGGGACTCGGGTTCAATCCCTGATATGGGAACTAAGATCCCACATGCCTTGGAGCAACCAGAGGGCTCGTGCACCACAGCAAAAGATCCCACGTGACACAGCAAAGATCCTGTGTGCCGCAACTAAGACCTCATGCAGCCAAGTAAATAAATGAATATTTAAAAATAAAGATACCAGTGATTCCTCAATACATACTGCAGGTGTTTGTTGAAGAGACTGTTATCTAAGACCACCTAGATTTGGCTATCTTTATGCTTTCTAAAATAAGATATTTCTAAAATTCTAGTATCCAACTTTCTTTGACTGCTGAATGCATTTTTAAGTGTGTGTTTGTTGTATGTGTGCTAACCAAAAAAAAAAAAAACTGTTAGTTTTTTCAACCCAGCTTATCTAGTTCATACAGAATCTCTGATATGTGAACCACATTGACAAATTTCGTAAAACTAAAACCATGCTGTATTCTGTTTAGTCAAGCGTTCACAAAATCAATTCCCCACATATATTTCCTGCCTTAGGGTTAAAATACATTGACATGTTCCAGCCTGCTATTCTTTTGTTACGTAAAATTTTAACTTTCTAAGATTGATCTGAGGCATGCTAGGGTTTAATTCTGGTTAATGGTCTATGGATGAAAAGATACAGACATGAGGAAAACTGTCAACTACTTTCTTCATGTGAATTCCCTCAGATGAAGGTATACAGGCATCTACAAGCATGAAAGGAAATAGCTTTTCAGACAGACAGAGAAGAATTGCTCTTCTCTCAAAGAAAGGTTCAGGGGCTATTTAGAGGGGCTTGGAGGTTCAAATTACTCTGATGCCTCCAGTTCATATTTTCCAAATGAATATTTGAACTTTCACATACAAACTCTAGCAAAGTTTTGATAGTGGTCATTGTGCTGTCCACCAAGTATTTTCAGTTCTCATGCTGGGCAAAATGGTACCTCCTTGTCCCTCTGAAGTTATGAAAGGCCATACAACTTGCTTTGGCCAGACATATATGAGAAGTGAGGTTTTTCATTTCCATTTAAAGACTTTAAGAGTTAGTTCACAATGCATTACATTTTCTTTTTTCCCTTCCACCACAATCACCAGCAATGGTCCAGACAGCAGAGGCTATATCAGCCTGAGTTGTGGAGTGAAGGCTATGCAAAGCAGAACTGCCAACCAACCTGCAGTGACTGTGCAGTACAAGTGAGAAACAAACCCTTACAGTTTGTTTTGTTACCACAGCATAACCCAAGCAGCCTACTCCTACGACTGATACAACTCTGAATTCAATTAGTGGCTAAACACTGAATTTAAATCTTGTCTATCTCAATTCAATATGTACAAGATACAGGAGACTCTTTCAATATATTCATCTAAAGTCCCTGCATTTATATCCATTTTTTTAAAAACTGATACTTAATTTTAAGTCTGTAGTTTCTTTGTTATCATGCATCCAATGCCATCAGGAGCCTCCTTTCCCTGCCATCCTTGAATTCTGCACACTCTTTATATTGTTCCATGATGGAAACTATTCTAAGTCCCCAAACTTTATCTTTTATTGAGATTTTTTTTTTCCAGATGACATAGGTGATAACTCTCTTAGCTGCTTCATCAAAGAAATACTTGATATTTCACCCTTCCCTGAGGATCTATATCCTGACACTAGTCATCACTTACATTCTTTGGTTGAAAGTAGCAGACATTGACTCTGTCTAACTTTTAAACGGGCAGATTATGGGAAGGATATTAGGGTTCTGAAGACAGGATATTGGAGGACCAGACTTGGCAAGGGAAAGAAATTGAAGCAGCTCTAGAAAGGAAGGAATGAAGAATCAGGAGGAAATAACTACCCTCATGTTAGAATAGTCATTGTTGCCATAAAAGATCTCTGGCTGTCCTTTCTGACCATGAGCCACTCGGATTTCAAAACCTTCCAGTTAGAAGCTCTTAGATCACAATCTCATCCATTAGCAATTCTAGGGAGTGGGAGAGGAATGGTCTGACCTTTCAAAGTTTCATTGGTAGAGGCAGGGGCTTGAAATTCCCTTCCACATGATTATACACAGCAAAGTGAAAGTGAAGTCGCTCAGTCGTGTCCGACTCTTTGCGACCCCGTGGACTGTAGCCCACCAGGCTCCTCCGCCTGTGGGATTCTCCAGGAAAGAATACTGGAGTGGGTTGCCATTTCCTTCTCCATATACACAGCAGGGGAGAGGTAAATCCTCACAGAAATCACGCTCTACCAGGGAGAAGAATGGATGCTAGTCAATACCACCACCAAAATAAGGAAGTGAGAAAAGGATAGAATAATGTGATTTGTTTTGTTTTGGCCATGCCACACAGCTTGTGGGATCTTAGTTCCCAAACCAGGGATCAAACGCATGCCCCCTGCAATGGAAGCATGGAATCCTAATCACCAGACCACCAGGGAATTCCCTATAAATTTTAATAGTGACAATTCACCATTATAAAATCAGGGCCTTGAGAACAGTAGAATGGCTATTAAAGATGATGCTGGTGCAAAGAATAATATGTATCATACATAATTATACAATGGAAAAATCTTTCTTCTCTCTTGCAAATAGGACAAAAGGTTTGGCTAACAAAGACAAGATTCTTTGAGGGCAAGGGTTGGGGTTTGGGAGAGAAAAATATATATGCATATATATGTATCTGTACAGGTGTTTGTGAGTGTGTTTTTACGTGTGTGAGTGTATTATGTATGTGAGTACTTATGGATATAGGTGGCTATATATGTGTGTGTAACTACAGGTGTAGGTATAGGTAAAAGTGAAGTAAAAATTTTTGGTAATGATATTAGCAAAACCTAGGCCTAATCATCTTATAAGTCTAGGTGCTGTATTAGGCTTCCCTGATGGCTCAGTGGTAAAGAATCTGCCTGCAATACAGGAGACGGGGTTTGATCTCTGAGTTGGGAAGATTCCCTGGAGGAGGAAATGGCAATCCACTCCAGTATTCTTGCTTAGGAAATCCCATGGACAGGAGAGTTTGGCAAGCTACAGTCCATGGGGTTGCAAAAGAGCTGGACATGACTTAGTGACTAAACAACAAACAGCAACAGGTACTGTACTGATTAGGTATATGTGAGATAATCATTTCCAGTCAGGATCTAAACAAGATTCCAAAGACAAAGGTTATGGCTCATCACCTCATTTCTATAGATGTAGGTGCCATCCTAAGGTCTCCTCTGGACATTCAAGACAGTTGTAGAATTGAGAAACATGGAAAGTAGACTGACATCTGAAATAAGTCCATCTCCACTCTTTCACCTCCCCCTTGCCATTTCTTCACTCTCTCTTTTCTTCCTCTCCTTTCCAGAACTATGAGAGAAGGGAAAACCTTTCACAGGGCAGATGCTGGTTGCCCAAGAGGAGAAGCTGCTCCTGTTCCAGTTAATTTGCAGATTTTGCATCTGCTCCCTTGGCTGGTGACATCTGGAAACGGACGCTCTGGTTCCTCCTGATATATGAAACTTGATGAGATTTACTAGTTTACCTGCTTTATCAGACTTGTGTGTGTGTGTTTTGCCACACAGCTTCTGATTTTCTTTAGTTGTGTATATTCCTTTTAAATAAAATGTAATATGTAAATTATTACATTAATCAACTGGAAAAGAATAATTAATTCTGTAAAGCCTAAAGGTTTGAATCTAAGGAATTCTTAAGGATTGTATCATATGTTTCCTCAAAGAACTTATCATCCACGCTTATTACTTTACAAAGATCTTTTCAGCTTTGCAAATATCATTCAGCAACTGAAAGATTAGGTTCTGGGAAGTAGAGGATGGCCAAAGTCCAATTAACTATCCTTGATCAGGATACCTCTATAATGTTTTGGAAACAGTACAAAGAAAAATGCACAATACTAGTATTGGACTACAATGTCCACATTATAAGCCTGATTACTGCCTTAATCACCTCATGTTCAATCATACTATTAGAGGATATTTGACAAAAATGAATTTGAATTAATACAAGGTATAAAAAATTCAAAAGAGCAAACTTCCCTTTTAATTAACAAGTGTTTAGCATCCAATATATACCACCTGGGACTTCCCCACTGGCTCAGCCAGTAAAGAATCTGCCAGCAATGCAGGTGACACAGGAGATCCCTGGTGGGGATGATCCCCTGGGAGGGGAAGATCCCCTGGAGGAGGAAAATGGCAGCCCACTCCAGTATTCTTGCCTGAAAAATCCCATGGACAGAGGAGCCCGGTGGGCTACAGTCCCAAAGGTCACAAAGAGTAGGACAGGACTGAGCGAGTATGTATGCACACACATATGCCAACTAATGCTGGAGAAATGAAATTAATATAAGAGAGTAAAGCTTTAAGGAGTTCAGAATGTTCTCTGGGAAGTGAAAATTCCACATTTGGTAGCATCCCTATGAAGGCTTGGTTCAAGAAGTTCCAACAAAGCTAGACATTCCAACATACTTAACTCATGGCTTTTGAGACTACTTTAAAAACACCTATGCCAGGAACACGAACACACCTATGAAAGAAACAAGGAAAATAGCCATCAAAGAAACCTTGTGGACCCCTGCTTGGGTACTGCAAATATTGAAAAAACAACCACCTTGAGTTCAGGGAGGACGGAAATGAGTGTTCTCTGAACCAGTCTGTCCCAACATGTAGGTGTTCCAACCCCAACCTGTTCTTGCAACTTTCCTTCCTGTGGTCATCATGATCCCAGATCACTCAGCCAACGCTGCCTCCCCGGAAATCAGTCCTCTTCAGCATAATAGGCTAACAGGACTTGGTTGTGCTACTACAGGTTTCCTCTCCCTTTTGATTTCACAGAGTCCCATCACAGCATCTGATTCTACTTGAATGAGCATGCATTGTTAGAATTTGACACTGGAGGCAAAGAAACAGAGATAGCCTGATGCCTTGTCAACGAAACTATACAGCTGTCCCTGAATAAAAAGAACAAAAGAAACTAAAGATTTAATTTTCATCCTTGAGCCGACCTATAGAGGAGAAAAATACATATACAGGCATTGCTTTATATCATATACAAATATAAGAAAACTCGAGGATAATTAGAAGAATAAGAAATAACATTGCATAGAATAAAAAGTGTCATGGAAACGGGGGTAAAAGAATGATGACAATGATGTGAAGTAAATATGAGAAGGCATCCTGAAGGAAGAGAAGTGCATTCAAGATAAAGGAAATGGGATGGGCAAGAAAGCATGGGAAAATATTTCATTAAGGTTTAGGCAATCATAATTTCTATAGTTTTAAAAAGCATACAGCAGTTCTAGAATAAAACAAATTCTGGAGAAGGATGTTTATTTATTCTCTTTGATTTTATGGGGAAGGAAAACAGAAATAATACAGCTATAGAAGAGATTTTTGATTTTGAGTAGTAGGTTATGAATTCTAGATTTTAAATGAAATCAGTATCAGCATTTTCTAAGTCTAAACTCATAAATGTCACTAACCTTACAGCATTGGCACAACCTTAATTTGGGAAGAATTCTTGGATTCTTTTACTCTTCTCCCTTCTTTTTCAATAGTACTTTTAAAAAAATCTCACAAATACTTGTATTATATGTTTTAGAAAAAAATAGGTGGTTACATGAGGAGCACGAATTTTATCTCATTGTATGGATGAACACTGTAATGCTTGGAACAGCCCAAAGTAAGGTTGCACAGTCACAGGACTGAATGCATTTCCATGACTGGAAATGCTCCAAAATGAACTAGCCAGACATTTAGAAGAGTCAGACAAATTTTTAAGAGCATTTCTAACTTTGATTCCATGATTTCATGCTCTAGCTGGGAGATTTCCATATAAGCAATCAAATTTATTCATGCAGAGTCTTCAGTAAAGGTAAAACTTTCACTTTATTCTAGCAATGAGCTACATAACTATGCCCTTCCCAAGACCATCACCAGGGTCCCATGGCGTTTCCTAGCATTTCACAAAATCTGGCTCTAGAAGCATCATGTCACCATTGCTGGAAAGATTACTAAACTTTTAGATTTCTAGGTGGCACCTCAGACCTACAAAAGAAGAATGTTTATGGGTGAATCCCAGAAATCTACATATTTAACAAGCTTTCCAAGTGACTATACAACACTATAATTTGTGAACCACTGCTCTAATCCTTGACATTCCTGCTGAGAGGGGAGACCAGAGAAGACTATTTGCAGTTATGACTGCAGTTATAGAGTCATCTGTTCCTTAAGGAGTGAGTTAAGCTTTCAAACATCTCAAATACTATTTAAGCATTCAACCACCTTTGGAGACTAAACTTACAGCATATAAAATCTTCCATGACCTTTTCCTTACAAGAGACAATTTTCTATTTTTGTGGACATTACAATTACTAACAGTAATCTTTCTCCAAATTCTTTGTCTCACCAAAGAACACTGAGTGAATAAGGCCTCAGTTATCAGCAGGGCCTGGTCAAGATTCGAATCTGTTTTAGCCTTTTTCTCTTCTATTTGATATCGGAAAAGAACACAGTATTCAGATTACATTTGCAACTGAAACCACAGAACATGAGTTAAAGGAATCCAAGGGAATTATCTCACTTGTCTCCATTTTACTGTAAACATAATTTGCTATTTGGTGATATTACCAAACCATAACTGCTTTACCATCTGCCCTATAGATTATAATGGCATTAGCAAAATTGAAGATCCTAGAATCTTACCTACTATTTTTCCATTACTATCTTTAAAACTGTATGCCAAAGATTTAACTAGTTTTTACAATGAATTAGTAGTAAAAAAATATGGCTCAGTTGGCCTAATTGAGAGAAAGCTAGTCAAATTAATTTAAAAATTGATCATTAAGGCTTTTACAAAATATTTTCAATGATACATAGGATGTCAAATTTCAAATATGAAATGCTAATAGTGAACATACATAACCTTTTTAAGTACATGAAAGTAAAGAGAAATAATTAATAATATTAGTTAAATTTTTGTAAAAGTTTTATACAAATACACCAGGTTCAAATCTGGTCTAAATTATCATGAATTCCAAATAAAGGGTTTTCAATGTATACTATGAATCTGTATTTTGGATATTAATAGTCAAATTATTGTTAGATTAGTTTCCTTTCATTCTTCCATGTATCTTCTAAGGACATTGGTTTTTTATTAGACTAAGAGTTAAAAATTGTCTTTAGATAGAAAATACATTTTTATTCTTAAAGTAATTCCTGTAATATCCCTTAGGTACAAATTAACATAAAGATAATGTTAACATTTAAAGTTTTACAAAATTTTCCCATGGGAAATATTTGCAAAGATCACTTCAATTTACAAGAATACACTTTAGGAAAGTTAGAAACATTTTATAACTTACAAATTATGCATTTTAACTGGCTACTAAAAGCTAAACTTCATGTATTCTAGAAAAGGGGTAGTTTTTGGTTTGAGGCTGTCAGGCTCCCCTGTCCGTGGAACTCTCCAGGCAAGAATACTGGAGTGGGTAGCCATTCTCTTCTCCAGGGGATCTTCCCAACCCAGGGATAGAACCCAGGTCTCCCACATTGCAGGCAGATTCTTTACCATCTGAGCCACCAGCTCAGACAAGATCAGAAAAGAAACTCATTTTAGAGGGACCAGTGAAGTAAAATATTCTTAAAAATACATGTATTTTATTAGAAATGTGTTAAAATAGGTCCTAAGTAAATAACTAGTTTTCTTTGATTATATAACTTGATTTAATCACTCAGATAATCACAGAACCAAAATGGGGTAGAGACTTATTAAGAAGTGCCGTACAATATGAATGACAAAATTCACACAAACCGTGGAGACAGAAAGCCCTTGTTCATAATCCTACTCAGTCACATGACAGCTTATCACTTTGGACAAATTACATAATCTCTCTGAGCCTTGGCTTTCTCTTTTGTGAATCAAGATAAACAATATCTGCTTTCTAGGGTTTTTAAAATAATAGCTGGGCTGCAATGCACTTAGGACCAGAATTATTATATATGAAAACTTTAATATATATTAATAATTATGTATGTATATCTATATAATTTATATATGCACATATATTCCTGGGTATGAAAACTCCAGAAAAAAATATAAAGGTATACACCATAAATAGTTACTAAGTTCTGAGAGACAAAAAATGGATTCTAAATAAATCCATATAATGGAACATTATGGACATTATGGGGTCATTAAACACTATATTTTCAAAAAACAACAAATAACATATAGAGAAATGGTGAAGCTATAATGTTAAGTCGAAAAGCAACATATAAAACCATAGATTGTGTGAAAAACGTATACATAGAAAAAATATTGGAAGGAAATTCCTCAAAATATCTAGTGGTACTCTCTGTTTGGGGCATTACAGACAGTATCACACGCGGTTGGAATTCTATCATCATGGTCACTATCTTTCTGATATACTCTTATTCTTTCATGTTCTTTTAAAAGTATTGACTTTTGAAGCCCCTAATTGATCATAATATTCCCCATGTGCTTTAATACAATAGGATGATCACTTACTGTGATCTGAACACTCTTTAGATAGACAAAGATACATACATTTATTGTGCATTTATCAAGCACATACTCTGTGCCCAGCCCTGGGGACACAAAGATGAGATATAGATTCTTCCTTTAAAAACTTACAGAGAAAAAGAAACGTAACAGTATATCCAATATACAGTATTATTTTAGTAAAGGACGGAGGGAAGGTGAACAGAAGAAAAAGTATGGTGAATATTCTGATAAAGTGTATTCAACCTGCTGTAGAGGCACAGCTGAGAGCAATCAATTTTTTTCTTTGATTTGGGGTGAATCACCTGAATTTTGACACATGAGTAAGAATGGCTTTGATTTCACACCTGCTAAGCTAAGACTGGGGCTTCCCTGATGGCTCAGTAGTTAAGAATCCATCTGCCAATGCAGGATATGGGAGTTCAATCCCTGGATCAGGAAGATCCCCTGGAGAAGGAAATGGCAACCCATTCCAGTATTCTTGCCTGGGAAATCCTATGGATGAGAAGCCTGGTGGGCTACAAGTCCATGGGATCACAGAAAAGTCAGACACAACTTAGCAACTAAACAACAGGTTAAGAATGAATGTGATATATCCTTATGGAATTATCCAGTTATCAATGGGATACATGAGAGTAGAAATCAAGAAAAAGTTCTGGGATAGAGATGAGAATTTGAGAGCCACCAACACACAGGTTGAAATCATGAAAGCACACAAAGTTGGTAAAAGTGAGGATGAAGAAAGAAGCAGGACTATGATCCATAAACAAAGGACTAGGCCCTCAAAATGATGACTGAGGGTAAAAAGCAAGAGGGGCGCACAAATAAAGGCTAAAAAAAATGGTCAGAGATGTAAAATAAAAACCAAAACAGAACTGATGAGAAAGGCTGGAATGGAGTTTTTAAAGAAGGAAGGGTGTCAACGCTAAGTAAGGTAAGTGTGTGCTTAGTCGCTCAGTTGTGTCCGACTTTGCAACACCATGGACTGTAGCCCACCAGGCTCCTCTGTCCGTGGAATTCTCCAGGCAAGAATACTGGACTGGGTTGCCATGCCCTTCTCCAGAGGATCTTTCTGACCCAGGAATCAAACCAGAGTCTCCTGCATTGCAGCTGGATTCTTTACCAGCTGAGTTACCAGAGAAGCTATGCAACTAATTCATAGGATTTAGAAGTGCAGTTCTTTGGAATGGCATTTGCCAAAGCAGTTTCAGTTCATATCTGTGAGTATGCATGTGTGTACTTGTGTGAGTGGAAATGTAGAGGCTAGGGGCATTAAGTTTAAAAATGAACGAGGGGAGAAGGAAATGGCAACCCACTCCAGTGTTCTTGCCTGGAGAATCCCAGGGACGGGGAGCCTGGTGGGCTGCCGTCTATGGGGTCGCACAGAGTCGGACACGACTGAAGTGACTTAGCAGCAGCATGCTATCAACGCAGAGTCTGAGGTTTAAGAAAGGAAAGTGTACTTTTAAAGGTTAAAGAAAATCTTCTGAGCCAAAAGCAATGTCAGTTTATTGAAGAGAAGAAATTGTGTTTTAATACAGTGGACACAATCAGGTGCACATTCCACTCAGGTCTATGTTCTCTTATTGAAACGTGACAGCCTGTCTAAGCATATGTGTTTGATTAAGGACTTCCGAGATACGTTGTTGTCATATAAAAAAGACACACTTGTTTTTCTTTGTGTTTACATTTTGACTAGCAATCTTGATTCCAGCTTGTGCTTCTTCCAGCCCAGCATTCCTCATGATGTATTCTGCATATAATTTAAATAAGCAGGGTGACAATATACAGCCTTGATGTACTCCTTTTCCTATTTTGAAAAGATCCTGATGCTGGGAAAGATTGAAGGTGGGAGGAGAAGGGGATGACAGAGGATGAGATGGTTGGATGGCATCACCAACTCAGTGGACATGGGTTTGAGTAAACTCTGGGCGTTGGTGATAGACAGGGAGGCCTGGCGTGCTGCAGTCCATGGAGTTGCAAAGAGTTGGACACGACTGGGTTACTGAACTGAACTGATGTTTTGACCATGTTAGACTTGGGCTTTGTATAAGGAAAGAGCTCCTTAAATGTAGAAATATAAAATACCTGGTCACAAGAAGTACTGATGTTTAGCATGCGGTATTACTTTATGCCTAATATATTTTGTTTTCAGCTTGCTTAAAATTTTTTTTTTAAAAAGCCAGGTTTGGCATTATGTGTCTTCTGATTTCAAGAAAATTGTCTGTAAATCCATACATAAAAGTTACATACAGTTAGCAATACACATTTTTAATAACAATTTTAGCAGCAATATAGAGCTTCTAAAAGAAAGGGCAAGTGGTGAGGTTTTATATAAAGTATAATACAGTAACAAAGGAAAAATACTGAAATTCTCAAAAAGATTTTTCTCTATTTTAATTTTTATTTCACCTTCAGTCACAGTCTATCTTAATAGAGTCAAATACTTAGCTTGAGTTAAAACTAGTGTTTCTTTATCACACCTTACCCTCTTCTAACACTGTGTGTGATACTCTTCATCTTATATATAATAAGTAAATTCTCTTTGTTGCTATGACCACGTGTCACACATAAGAAAAGATTTTAAGTAATCATTTTAGTCCATTAGCTCTGGTTCCATGGACTAAGTGTAATCCTAGATAAATGAATTATTTTATATAGTTATCTGAACATTTTGTTTTACCTAAAAATAGAGGTGGGTATCTTTAACTTTCTTTGTGTCTTTCTTGGCACAGATATATTTACAAATAGGTGTTGAATGAGTGTTGAAAGGGTGCTACTGAACCGCATGAAATTTAATGCTATTTTTCCTTGTTTTCCGCATGTTCCAGTTTGGTAAATATAAGTAATCAGTTGACAAACATAATATCTAAAATGAGGTAAACTTATTCAGTGTTTTAACTTTTGATAGAATCCACAATCTAAATTGAAAATTGTCTCCTAAGTATAAAGTACAGGATTCCATGAAGGATCAATAAACTAGTAATTGGATTTGAGGCTCAGGAGAATTCCAAAGATTCTCTTGATTTATGTATGTGATGAGTTCTGATTTGTATTTTACCTTTGTTACAAACCTAATACTATAAGTAAGAAATGTTCCATGATACAGAAGTCTTATGTGTGTGAAAATTCTCTAGCTACTTATTCTTTTTAAACAAACTACTATTAAATGGTAATTTAAAAAATGTTAATGATACTAAATGAAATTAAAACTCCCGTTTCATTCAAAATAAAAAAAATAAAATAAATAAAAATGAACGAGGATAAAGGGCATAACATACTATTCACAATATGAAAACAAATATTTTAAAGTCTGACCTCTCCAAATATAAATAGATGCAAGCTAAAAACAAGCTATCCGTTTTGCTTGCCAATTAACAAAATATTCTAAAAAAGTAACACTCCATGCTGGCAATGATACACTGAGGGAGCACACAGTGCTGGCAGAAATAGGACATAACGCTCCCTTTTTCCTATCTGCCTGGCATGACGGATCTTTCCTTCCTTTGCAGCCCCATTGTACACATCTGATAACATTTAATTGCACTTCATACTCTTCATGTATAACTCTCCCTCTATTTGGCTTATAAAGAATCTGAGCATAGGGACCCAGTGTGACTAATCTCTAGTCCCCTTAGTCTCTAGCTTCCATCCAGGGCCTGCCTCACGGTAAGTACTTAAGAGATGCTTGTTCAATGAATTCGTAAAGACTTCCTATTTCTATACATGTTATTCCAGCTAAAACTGACAAAATTCACCCTGTTTGAATATTAAAATGTGAAGAAACTAAGCCTGAAGAAATAATTTCCTTTATGAAATTCTGATAACATCTGTGTGATCAGGTATAAAGGTGGGAATATCATGCATATCCACAAATATTTAAGCTGTCCCAACTTTCCTCCTATTTTGTTACTTTTAGTTCTCTCGGGGTATTTTTCTTTTTTTTAAGTCTCTATCACTTCATCGTTCTTTGAATATACATTTTAAAAAGCCATCCAAAGCTGCCAAGTCAATTTAAGACAGTCATACCCTCTACTGTTAAGCTGGACATGACTAAAACTATGGCTAACAAGTTTATTGAAATTGGTGAGAGTGGAAAAAGTGTAAATTCAGTTGGTATTTGAAGTGGGAAAGTAAAACATGAGTAGGCTTTAAAGTGTGTTTTTAATGTGCTTCATATTTCCTAAACTGTAATTTTAATGAATCATCAGAAATTATTGTGTCTGTATGTACTATTCAGGGAACCTCAGGAAAAGCACAGTAATCACTGGGCTGTCAGGAAAGCAGGTATAAAATTTTATGATACTTCTTCCACGAGAGCCAAAATACCCCCAGTGTCAGCATTATATGGTGTTATTCTTCCAGGACTGAACACATCTGAAGAGTAAACCAAGCCACCTCCTTCAAAAAAAAAAAAATTGACAATTTTCTTCAAATATGCCAAAATTGCAGCATTATTCTTTTGCTCGCTTCTAAAAATACTGAAATGAAGTATTTCACAATAAAGTATTAGGCAATTTCTCTAATTATGCACTACTACCCTTCAGGTGCTAAATCAGTGGTACTCAACCAGGGCAATTTTGCCCCCCTGTCCCTCAGGGACATTGGCAATGTCTCGAGACATTTTTTACATTTGTGATAATCAAACCTTTCTGGTGGTGAGAAGGACTGCCACCAGCATCTAGCTGATAAGGGCCAGGGATGTTTTCTAAACATATACAGGATGTTTAGAAAATATACAATATACAGGATATTATATACAGGATGCAATATACAGGATGCCCCACCCCAACAAAGAGGTATCCATTCCAAAATGTCACAACAGTGCTAAGATTAAAACACCTTGTGCTAAATAATAGATCACATACAACTTTCAGAGAACCCTATCCATCTTTTGACAGCTAAGCTACCAGTCCCGTCATGAGGCTTTCTCAGATCAACCCGCAATGACACCTTCATAGGTTAGGCTTTCCATCATTTAGGTTTCATTTGATAATAAACCCACCTCAAAGAGTTTTTGAGGAATCAAATGTTCCCATTCACTGCTGATACTTCTTACTCCCTTTTTTTTGTAATTTGCTTGTATTCAATGACAATAGTACTAGAGAGGTTTATAAACCAAAAGGCTCGCTTTCATGTTACTTTCTTTTTCCCAATTATCCATTTTGTTTATTTATCTTTACTGTAACACTGGTATCAGAGATAATAGGTTTTAAATTGGGAAAGAATAACTAATTATCCCATTGTTTTTCCAGCTAAAATATTTGGGTAATATTTCTAGTAACTCATATTGTTAGCGTCTATTGTTTGGTGATTCTAATAAGAATAAAAACAAAGAAGAGGGCTATGATTTTTGGCTTCTGATCAATCATGTAATTCTCTTCCAATTTAAAGCTTGAAGATTTGGTGTGTTATTTCAAATACCAGGAATTCATACCCCCATGAGCCAGTAGAGGTAGGAATGGGAGACATGAAAAAAAAAAAAAGTTCTGAATTAAAGTTATCAGTTAAATAGAATTCATGAACAATACTCTTAAGAAACATGTGATTTTCTTGAAAAAGAAAGCTATTTTAATAAGCCACTGCAATACTGCTCCTTTCTCCCCCTGATTCTTGAGGGTCCTTTAATATGTTGGTTGTGTACAAACACGGAACCTATAAGTACATGTGGAAGTTTGTCAAGGATATAGACTATTATACAAAGTGATAGTAAGATTTATAATAATTATCCTCAATTGACTCACCCTTTTTTTTTTTTTTTAAGCTAGCTAGATAGGTAGGATACTTGGTTGTATGTTTCTAAGAAAAGAAAGGCCAGGATGGAAAGATCTCAATTTTGCCTAAGACTGAAGGGGATGATGATATGATGATGTCACTAGCAGAAGCCAGTTAGAAGATTTTAGTTTTCAAACTAAACTGAAACCTACCTTCCTGTTATTGCCATATTGCTCTCCTGAAGAAACCCAAACCAAGTCCAATCTATCTTCCACAGAAAGTTCCTTCAGATACTTAAGACAGCTGCCCTAATTCATCCCAAGTCTTCTCTTTGAACTCATTTTTATGTAAATGTCTGTCCTAATGAAAGACAGAACAAATTCAGGGAGCCAGTGCTCTATGGTGCCGACACCTGAGCTAACCAAGAAGTTACAGCCTGTCTTTGGAGATTTAAGTGCAATTTACTTGAACTCCGGTCCCCATGTGTTGGAGGGTGCCACCTACAGCTGTCTTCAGGGATTCTTAGGTGCGGAGAGGAATTGCTTTTTCCTGGTTACCCCTGGCTCAGAGCTTGTGTTTTTGGTGAGTATTCAGTCTTCCTTGATTACAACATTTTGTGGATGCTCTCTTTCTCCTCTGTCTTTAGCAGTAACTCTAATTTTAAATAGAAGACATTCTTGTTCTTCAAAGTCCTTTCACCCTCCTGTTTAATTCTCTGCCCTTTTAAATACTCTCCCATAGATTCCACCTATTCTTTTGGCTCCAGCATCGACACATGCCATTTTTAGCCTTGAATTCCAGCCTATGTTATGGAACAGGGTTGGTTTCAGCACATTTGCATTAACACTGGTACCATTATCACACTCTTCAGTTTGGCTCAAAAGCAGATTAGAGCATTCAGGTGTTCCTTTCACAAAGACAAACTGCCCCTTCTTACTTTAAATTATAGCTTATGTATAACCTGATGGCTTCATTCGCAAAGGCCGGCTCTCTTTCACCACATATGTGGCTTCTGCTTTCAGTCTTCGTCTGATGGAAACCCTCATACCACTGCTGGATTCAGCTTTGAAAGCTAGAGCATTCAAGGTCCACCCCTGTTCTAAACCTCTGACCAGATCCTGCTGGGTTAAGTCCCACCTTTCTCAGGACAGCATCTTATCAGCTTGCTTTTCCAAGAAGCCAGTGAAACACTTTCTAATACCAAACCACTGTTTTCTTATTATTAATAATTCTCTTCCAAGGAAACACATATTCCTGCTCCCATGCTTCGTTCACAATTTCCCCTGCTGTGTTAGCTTACTAGCACCACCACAACAAAGGACCATGAAATGGGTGACTAAAGAACAGAAAAGTATTTTCTCATCATTCTGGAGGTTAGAGTCTTCATATAAGGATAGCAGTCTTGTTGAATTAAGGTCCACCCTGATGGCCTTGCTTTAACTTCACCTCTTTAAAATTCCCATCTCCAAATACAGTCTCATCTCTGAGGTTCTGGGGATTAAGATTTTAACATATGAATTTAAGGGGGACATGGTTCAGTCCATTACAACCACCTAAGTTTGCTTCTTCCTCCTTCTCCTTTCCAAATCCAAACCAATATTTAAAGGCCACATTCAAATCCCACTTTCAGTTCTTTACCACATACTCATTCTAACTCAACTTTCTTTTTTACTCTGAGCTCATTCACTCTGACACTTGTACAGCTTCACCTTCTAGGGTACCTGTCTTCTGTCTCCAGAAAGTTTCAGCTCATTTAAGCTCTCTAAGTTCTTGGTAAGACTTACTGAATTTGGATTTGGGACTCAACAAGAATGAGTTTCCTCAGTTTGAATTGTCTTCTTTTTTTTTTTTTTTTCCACGACTTTTCAAGGTCTTATTTACTGTGCTGTTGCTTTCATGGTAACAGATAAGTTCCTAAGCAGGAAAGAGTCACTGCTCCGTTACTGATTAAAAAGTAATGGTTCGAGACTGAGAAAAAGCAAAATTTTTCTTCCATATAAGCATATGTGAGATCTCTTCCCTAACTGACACTAAACCTTAAACTCCCTTTTAATATTTTCCTTCTCCTCTTAAACAGCTTCTTCAAACACATTTTTCCAGGATCATTATCATCAAATACCATAAAATACAGTGTAAGCAGCTCGCTCAAATTCTTTCTTGTGCTCTGATACTTAGTTAAGATCTTTTAACTTGAAAAAGATCAGCATTTACCTTAAGAATATAATCCAAACTAACATTTAGAGTGCTACATGTACTCTAATGTGTATTAAAATTGGTCATTTAATCCTTTATAAAACTATGAATGAATACTATGATTCCCCCTATTTTGTACTTGAGGAAATTAGGCATAGAAATGTTAAATATCAAAAACTTGCCCAAAATAGCCTGGTAGATTAAGACAAAGTAAGTGCTAAATGGCTTAACTACTATGTAAAATTCCATTCACAAACAGGAAAGACATCATTCATTCTCCCACATCCCAACCCCTCTTTAACCCTAAATTTAAAATTCATAGTTACAAATAATTTTCTAATGCAAAGCGTAGATTCTTTAGATAAAGATTTTCAACTATATAAAAATAACTGTTTTTTTTTTCTACAAAAATATCAGACTTTGTGTTTCAATCAGTTGAATAGTGTATGAAAGTGAAAGTCGCTCAGTCGTGTCCGACTCTTTGCACCCCCTGGACTAACTATACAGTCCGTGGAATTCTCCAGGCCAGAATACTGAAGCGGGTAGCCTTTCCCTTCTCCAGGGGATCTTCCCAATCCAGGGATCCAACCCAGGTCTCCCACATTGTAGGCGGATTCTTTACCAGCTGAACCAAATACTGTAATTGACCTCATCTTCATGTTCTTGGGCAGTATGGTTTGCTTTGTAATCAGTTCCTTAAGGGCAAACCTGATGCTGGACTGGAAGAAACACAAGCTGGAATCAAGACTGCCGGGAGGAATATCAATAACCTCAGATATGCAGAGGACACCACCCTTATGGCAGAAAGTGAAGAGGAACTAAAAAGCCTCTTGATGAAAGTGCAAGAGGAGAGTGAAAAAGTTGGCTTAAAGCTCAACATTCAGAAAACGAAGATCATGGCATCCGGTCCCATCACTTCATGCGAAATAGATGGGGAAGCAGTGGAAACAGTGTCAGACTTTATTTTGGGGAGCTCCAAAATTACTGCAGATAGTGACTGCAGCCATGAAATTAAAAGACGCTTACTCCTTGGAAGAAAAGTCATGACCAACCTAGATAGCATATTCAAAAGCAGAGACACTTTGCCGACTAAGGTCCGTCTAGTCAAGGCTATGGTTTTTCCTGTGGTCGTATGTGGACTGTGAAGAAGGCTGAGCACCGAAGAATTGATGCTTTTGAACTGTGGTGTTGGAGAAGACTCTTGAGAGTCCCTTGGACTGCAAGGAGATCCATCCAGTCCATTCTGAAGGAGATCAGCCCTGGGATTTCTTTGGAAGGACTGATGGTAAAGCTGAAACTCCAGTACTTTGGCCACCTCATGCGAAGAGTTGACTCATTGGAAAAGACTCTGGTGCTGGGAGAGATTGGGGGCAGGAGGAGAAGGGGATGAGATGGCTGGATGGCATCACTGACTCGATGGACGTGAGTCTGAGTGAACTCCGGGAATTGGTGATGGACAGGGAGGCCTGGCGTCCTGCGATTCATGGGGTTGCAGAGTCGAGTCGACACGACTGAGCGACTGAGCTGAACTGAACTGACAGCCGCCTGTAGATATGTGATTATGCTGCCCTCATGTGACAGACATTGTGAACTGCAAGAAGGGTGAATTTCTTTTTTTTTTTTTTTTAAGCTAAGACTGAAGCTGAGAGTAGCTACCCCTCAACTGTTGACTGACCACTTTCAAACCCACTTTTACCTGTGACTTCGTAAAGCCAATGTAGTTTTCATGAGTGGTTAACTTACATTACAGAAGAAAACCAGTGGGAGACTATTCAATTAACGCAGATATTTACAATACTGTGTACTTACAGGTTTCATAAGCATTTTCAATTCAGTAATAGGAAATATCAGACATACTCTCCCTGGGAATGCAATATGCTAATAGAGAAAGTATATATATATAAAATATTGAAAATTGTATTTTTAAAAACTGGAAAATTTTTGAAGTTTCTCCCGGGAGGTGTGTATAATTTACTTATTTGACTGTACATCCTGAAAAGACTTGCCATTTTTAAATCTTTTCAATATTAATATTGGAAACATGGAATTTAAAACCTTAAACTTAAATCCTCTATCCATGTTTATAAGTATGGAAATAGCCTGTGTTATTAAATAAAACAGCAGAGACTTTGCCCTACAACAAAACTCAAGGCACATATGAAAAAAATCCTCCTTACTCCTTGATAAACAGTCTGTTGGCTTGCAAAGGCAGTGGCTAGAATATCCTTTTGGTTATAATTTCACATGATTGTCTCATTGAATGTGGAGTTAAAAACCAAAAACAGAACATCAAAATTCCACCCTAGATGATGCAGGCTAGAAAATGTGAATATGAGGCTAACCAAAGGCCTCTAAATTCTCTCTCAATGTGGCCTGCCTTCAGCTGAGGATTCCTGCCACTAATACATTTTTTCCTACTTACAATATGACGTTTCTGGGAGTTTCTCTGGTAGCTTCATTTTGAAACATCAAAATACAACATTATCTGGAGAAATATGACACTATAAATTACAAACTCTTTAGACTAGATTAATCCAGCAGAATACTTACTGTCAAAGGGGAAGCAGTAAATAACGAGGGAGGAGGAGAAGCTGCCTGGAGCGCTGAGTGCCCAGGAGGCTGGAGGAATGGCACACACAGCAGACAGCAGGGCAAGAACGGCCAGTGTGCGCTCTACAAGTGGGAACAAGGCAAGATCAGTTAAAGCAAAGAAGCCAAACATGGAAAGGGAAACAGAGCAGAGGCTGAACACAAAACTCTGGGCAACTTGGGAATTTTATGTGGGACTTGGCTTTGGTGACCAAAGCTAAGATATAGAGAGTATCCGAGAAGGAGGGAAATTTTCATCGGAGTTTACAAATTAATTGAAGCAAATAAGGGGTAGTGTGATGACTGACTTTGTTTTAAAGAATTTTAAGATTGACAGCTTTACTACAAATAAATTCTCACCTTTTTTATTTTTTTGAGATAAAACGTTCTGCACCTAAAGATACTGAAATGCTAACTTCTTTTTTGTAAATATTGAACTGGTTGTTTCACCTCTTCTCAGCCAGAATTAGGAAAGGCCCTTATTGTGTTACTAAATATTTTATTCACTTTCTATCTTGAAATATTTCTAAAAAACTAAATAAATGTAAAAAAAGGGAGGTGGGGCAGAGAGGAGGAAGAAAGGAACTATTAACTAAAGTAACATATTGCCAAATAAGGCATATCTACTCTTTTAAACTCTAACTCAAATCCTTCCAAACTGAAAAATGAGTGCTACAAAGTGAGGCAAGTTAAGTGATAATGTCATTTTTTTCCCCCTGTATATCTGAGAAAGCAGTTATCAGTTGGTCCTTTTCTGGTGACGTCCTTTTTCAGGCTATATGCTTATTTGCATCATAATAGATCTTTCCAAGGAAATACTGATACCAATCAATATCGATACCAATCTACTCCTTACCGGGTGAACCGTGTGCTCAGTGAGTATGATAGCTCTTTAACATACAAAGACATTCTGAGATCCTTTCTGCCTAAATTCTTCTCTTTCACGGCCCTTTTTCATGATTCTCCTTCAGGAGAGACCCCAGGAAGTAGTAGTAATACAAACTTAAACAAGGGGAAATGGCGTCAGATTCCTTGAACTAGCAGCTGGACTAGGCCAAAGACGGCAGCCACAAGCGGGCAGCGCTGCTCCTTCCAAAAGGGGCAGTCGCGATGTCCTAAGCAGGGTTCTCTTTTAGTCTCTGCCATTTCCTCCATTTAAAAGACAATCTACTTTAGGTAAAGAATCAATTTTTTTAATCTACAGTCCCGAAGGATATTCAAAATATTTGTCTTTAAAAAACGAAAGGCAGAACAGACCCTGGATGGAAACAGGTGTTTGGCTGCCTTATTGCTTCCTGCTCAACCTCAGTTCCATATTTCATTTGTGTTAGTTTTCAGCGTTGATAAGATGTAACTGTCATGATAAAAATGCATCAATTTTGAAAATAAAGCCAAAATAGGTGTTGTCTAAAATTACAGCCGAAATCTACCATAACTCAGTTAAGCTTAACATAGTCATGCAGCTACCTGAAAAGACAGAAAGAAAAAAAGAACAAAAGAAATCAAACAAGAATCAACATCCCTCACCATGAGGAAGGATGGGCTGAAGGGATAGTTAAGGAGTTTGGGAAGGTCATGGATAACCAGCGAGGACCTACTGTATAGCACATGGATCCCTGCTCAGTGTTATGCGGCAGCCTGGATAGGGAGTTTGGGGGAGAATGGGTACATGTATATGTATGGCTGAGTCCCCTTACTGTTCACCTGAAACTATCACAACATTGTTTGTTAATCGGCTATACTCCAATACAAAATAAAACGTTTTTTTTTTTTTTTAAGAAATCAACAACCTTAACGCTATCAATATGATGAATTAACACACAGATTTCTTCCTAAGGTGTTGATCACATTTTAATAGCACATTTACTGTACTGAAAGATACATCAAGAATTTTTAAGGTGAAAAACTAGAATGTTTATAGTTTACTTATTGGAGACTATACACGGATGAATATTAAGTATCAGATGTAGAAATATGACTAGAGAAAGTAGAGACGTAATAGGAATAAAAAGGCCCATCTGGAGTCGAGTTAAAGTCCAAGCCCCGGTTCCAACTCTTACTGGCTCTGGGATCTTGAGCAAGTTACTCAACCTCTCTCAGTCTGTTTCTTCAACTATTAACAACTTTGCCTCCACTTGAGTAACTATGAAGATCAAAATGAAACCATGTCAGTGAAAATGGTGACACGCATCAGTTCAGTTCAGTTCAGTTGCTCAGTCGTGTCCCCATGAATCGCAGCACGCCAGGCCTCCCTGTCCATCACCAACTCCCGGAGTTCACTCAAACTCACTTCCATCGAGTCAGTGATGCCATCCAGCCATTTCTTCCTCTGTCATCCCCTTCTCCTCCTGCCCCCAATACCTCCCAGCACCAGAGTCTTTTCCAATGAGTCAACTCTTCTCATGAGGTGGCCAAAATACTGGAGTTTCAGCTTCAGCATCATTCCTTCCAGAGAAATCCCAGGGTTGATCTCCTCTAGAATGGACTGATTGGATCTCCTTGCAGTCCAAGGGACTCTCAGGAGTCTTCTCCAACACCACAGTTCAAAAGCATCAATTCTTCGGCGCTCAGCTTTCTTCACAGTCCAACTCTCACATCCATACGTGACCACATAACTATACTTATTACAGTGATCGTTTTAAAATGTATAGAAACATCAGATCACTATGTTGGTGACATGTGTGCACACTCAGTCATGTCCGATTCTGTGATCCCATGAACTATAGCCCACCAGGCTCTTCTGTCCATGGGATTTTCCAAGCAAGAATACTGGAGTGGGTTACCATTTCCTTCTTCAACTATGTTGGTAACACAGTTGGGTTAATTATACTTCAAAAATAAACTCAAGAAAAAAGAGATTAGATTTGTAGTACAGGTGGGGAGTGGAGTAGATTGGATGAAGGTGATCAAAAGGTACAGACTTCCAGTTATAAGATAAATAAATACTAGGAATGTAATGCACAACATGATTAATATAATTAACACTACTGAATGCTGTGTATGAAAGCTGTTAAAAGAGTAAATCCTGAGAGTCCATATCACAAAATTATTTTTCTTTTCCTTTATTTTTTATCTATCTGAGATGATGGATGTTCACCCAACTTACTGTGGCAATAATTTCATGATGTATGTAAGTCAGATCATTATGCTGCACAACTTAAACTTATACGGTGCTGTATGTCAATTATATCTCAATAAACTGGAAGAAAAAAGTGATTCAATGTTATCTATTGAATCACTATTAAGCATTAGACTAATAATAATACAAATAACAGCCTGAATCCTAATAGAGGTTCATATTTCCTCCAAGAAAAGTCATTTTCTTCATGAACTATGCCTTAAGATCTTAGAAATGTGACAAGAATGCAAAAGCTTGACAAACTAGACTTAAAAAAAACACTGGATTTAGGGACTACCTCTGGATTTAAAAAGGTGGTAGGCTAGACAATCTCTCACCACCAAAACTACACCTTTGTATCTCACACTTGAAAATGAATGTTATTTATAGATAAAGCTGTCAGTTAATTCTCACAAGAGGATTACCAGACTGCCAATCAAGCAAAGCCCCAGCAGGTAGGGTTTATGTGAGTTAATAAAACAGGTTCTGTCAAAGCACTTATAGAAGTGTATTCCAGAATCACTGACCCTCCCACACCCTATTCTTAATCCAAAAAATTATATCCTCGAGGTATATCTTATATACCTTTCCAAATGCATTTTCCACATTTCTAATCAGAGTCTTCTAAACAGTAAGATTAAAAGTTCCTAGCAAGGCATTTAACAATCTGGGCTATATCTGTCTTTCAGTCTTATTTCTAAATTGATGTCTCCACAAACTCCATTCTCCAGTCACATCACACATCATAATAGCTACTATTCCCTGAGTACTGTACTCAATAGTTCAGGGCTTTTACTCATGCTATTCCCTGCATCAGGAAAGCTCCTTTCTCCCTTCTCCAAATAGTAACATAATTTTATTTTTCAAAGCCCAGTTCAAGTGCTGTTTTCTCTGCCTCCTCTCATTTGAGCTATACCCCCAAACTCAGAATTTATCACTATCTCCTACAACCTTATAAAGCCCTTGCTTGTATTTTTTTAAGTACTTCTTTAATACATAGATGTTGCTTTCTCATTAAATTATAAATCCAAATACTGTAAAGCACATTATTTTTAGCTTAGCATTTCCTATTGTCTCTAACTGTGTGTGTTATCTATCAGTAACTCACTGCATGTTTATCAAAAATAAAGACCACCATTAGATGAGTGCTTATTATGCACCAGGTTCTATCACAAACTTCTTATATTCACTATACTAATTGAGTCACTTAATCCTTGAAATAAATCTTTGAAGTAGTTAACATTAGCCCCATTTAATAAGAGAATAAAGTTAAGCCATCAATTCTAAGACAAATCAACCAAGAATATTCAATGGAAGGACTGTTGCTGAAGCTGAAGCTCCAATACTTTGGCCACCTGATGTGAAGATCCAACTCCCTGGAAAAGACCCTGATGCTGGGAAAGACTGAAGGCAATAGGAGAAGGCACAGCAGAGGATGATGGTTAGACAGCATCACTGACTCAGTGGACATGAATTTGAGCAAACTCCAGGACAGAGTGGAGGACAGAGGCGCCTGGCATCATGAAGAGTCAGACACAGCTCAGCGACTGAACAACAAGGTTAAGCAGTTTATCCAAGGTGAACACTAGTTTAGAGTCAGGAGTGGAACCCAGGTCTTTCATAATTCACAGCTTGTGTCAACAACCAATTCAATACACAGCTTTTAATTATAGCTCTAAGTGCTTAACTGTAAAAAAACTATAGTAGATAAAAGGCTACCATCGGAAAACTAACTAAAAAATATCAAGAACGCTGGTGCCTAGAAGCACCATATATTTAAACACTTTCTTTAAAGAATAATATTGCCTGCCTCATAAGACTATTTTGAAGACTAAACGACAAAAAGTACGTAAAATGCTTATCACAGTACCTGGAACACAGTAAAAGTTCAAACAAGCTTGTATTTTTTTCAGTTGTGAATAGTTAATGGAAATGACACTCATGCTTCCTAAATCATAAAATCCCAGGGCAAGTAGACATGCTTTAAATTTATAGTGGCCAGAATGTCAGATAAAAGGAAATGTTTCAAATTAAAACATAAACTTATAAAGCATTTCCCAATATATAGGAAATGCAAATGGTATTAATTTACATTTGGAAAAAGTTATGAAAGATGTTCTCAAAGATAAGATCACAAAGAGATTTACTAAGCTTTTGAGGCTGATGGCATCTTCCACATTCTGACATTCCTCTCCCCCTTTGCTGGGAATAGGGCACTGAATAGAGTCTGTGGAATCTAGACCATGAAGTTCACTCAGCAACAATAATCATACCAAAGGTTATTCATTGAGAAATCATGGGGTTCATATGCATCAATACTTTTACTTTCTGCAAAACACTGTTGAAGTTGGTGCTGCTATATATTGTTATTGCTGTTGCTGTTATTATTATTACTCAAATGAGAAAATGAAGAATGAAGGGTATGAAGAATCTAAGCAATTTGCCTAAAATTACACTACAGTAAGTGATACAGCCAGAATGAAAGCATGTGTCTTGTCTGCCTCTGAAGCCCAACCTCTTAATCATTCTATTTTCATTTAATCTGTAATCTACCGTTGCTTTGCATTTTTTCTTTCATAAAGGGAAGTTTTTAGTGTGATTCATGACATTATAAATACTAGCTTCTTTTAGCAGACTCATTCAAGCAAAATACTCATTGTCTAGGCAATCCAACTTCTTTTAATTTAACACAAAGAGCAGACATAAACAAATTATAATTTATGTAGTCTGAATTCCAACACCATAAAACCAGAAGGCACAATGTACCTCTATCTATCCACAGAGTCTTTTCCTAGAATGGTCTGAAACCAGCAGTGACATCACTGAGGTAGACTAACTTCATATCATATGACTATATGGTGATGTGTTCTGGGTATGTTTTTATCTTGCTTTTTAAAATTGTCATATGGGTAATATATCAAGTAAGGTATCTTTAAAACTGCAGCTTTTCCCAGGTCAGCAATGTTGTCCAGTGTTTATATCTATATATTTGCATTACTGTTTTCATGGTGATTTTTTTTTTTTTAACTTGATACCTACCACTGCTTTCTTTATGGTCTGGGCTCTCACTTTGAAAAATGTCCTTTGAAAATACTGGTTCACTTGAAAATTCCTTCCCCTATAGGAGAATTTACATTTTGAATGTTTATATTGGCCCTGTTCACTAAAACAAAAATGTGTACAATGAAGGGGAAGCACTCAGGCTTTACCATAACTATCTCTGAACTCTCCTTTCTCCACCACATAAAGAACCAGAAAGATAAACACAGCATTCAGAGGGTTTAATTTAACATAATGGTGGCTGGGGGGACCTCGCATCTGATGACAATAATTATAGACTTCTCATGCCAAATTCACTATTTTGAAGTTCAGACAAGCTTTCATTTAAACCTAACTTTCAACTATTCATAAAGTTTGAAGTTATTTTCATTGTTTTGTCAGACATCTCAAATGTTGCTTCTCAGTGATTATCCTGAAACTCCATAAATACCCACTAAAAGATATTTTTTCCTTAAATACTTTGAAGTGTTATGCTTTTATGCCACTACCCTCTCATCATTTCCAGCTTTGTATTTCTGATTCTTTGACCAGACCTAGAGTCATTAAGATCTAAAGCTATAAAGTTATTCTGAAGGGAATTAAGATCCTGGGAAAGTTACACTGCATGCCCTTTTCACATATTCTGTCCTAAAATACTTTATTTGGACAAAATATTTAAATCAAAATTTAAATGGCAACACAGTCCTGCGGGGCCTATCTGGAAGGGCAGAGGGGCAATGCTCTTGTCGAAAATAGCACACATGGAAATAAAATAATGCCTGTCACATCAGTAAAAAAAAGGATGTGGCAGCCATCAATGATTTTGGCCACCCTGATGGTGAACCTTGAGGGAACTCAGAATGGAAAGAAGGAATGCCTGCCATTTAGCAGTCATCAGAGGGTAGGTACCCACAATGGCGCAGTCCGAGGAAACTCAGGATGAGAAAACACAGGATGCTGGTCCCAGACAGCGAAGATGAATATCAAAGGAATGATTTCAGTGAGCCCAGAATCTTGCATCTCCCCCTACATAGAAAAGCACTAAATTCCTTAACTTGAGATATCTAGTTTTCCTTTGTTAACAGTAACCTTTTGTTCCCACTTTGCAAAAACTCCTATATATTAGGGCTTCCCCTCTTTCTCTTCGGAACAGTTTTCTCAGTGTTATCTGAAAAGTTGCTTCCCAGGCTTGAAGTCCTAGGAATGTCCTCCAAATGAAACATAACTCTCAACTTTTAGGTCATGCATTTTTTTTCAGTCAACACGTTACATTCTGGTTGTATGTATAGGAGCTCGCCACCATTTTTTTTTAATCAGCTAAGGAAATACAAATTTATCTTAACCAAACATCTACAAAAATCTGTGGGAAGAAAATCTGTGCATATCCACTTATTTTTCTCTTGTTATTAAAACTGAGATCTTAAATCACTGTCTGGGTCAGTCAAGAAATGACAAAGCATTTCCTTCTGCTACCTATGCAGCACTTATTATTATTTATTCTGTCCTGCAATGAAACCGAGTGCCATCAATTCATAAAAATTGTTCAAGGTACATTTAATAATCAGAAGAGGAAATGATACTTTTCTAAACACATTGGTGGTAGAATGAATAATGACGCCCAGATATCCAGGTTCTAAACCCTGTAACCTGTGAATGTTACCTTATGTGGCAAAAAGAATTTTGCAGATATGATTAAGAAATCTGAGATGGAGAGATTTTCCTAAATTATCCAGGCAGGCCCTATGTACAATTGCAAGTATCCTTTTAAGAGAAAGGTAGAGGATGACTTGGAGGAGGCTATGGCACCCCACTCCAGGTCTCTTGCCTGAGAATCCCATGGGCGGAGGAGCCTGATAGGCTGCAGTCCATGGGGTCGCGAAGAGTCAGACATGACTGAGCAACTTCACTTTCACTTTTCACTTTCATGCATTGGAGAAGGAAATGGCAACCTACTCCAGTGTTCTTGCCTGGAGAATCCCAGGGATGGGGGAGCCTGGTGGGCTACTGTCTCTGGGGTCGCACAGTCAGACATGACTGCAGCGACTCAGCAGCAGCAGCAGAGGAAGACTTGATTACAGAAAGGAAGAAGGCTATGTGATTACTGCAGCAGAGATCGGAGTGGCCAGAGTGAATATCAGCAGCCTCTAGAAACTGGAAGAGGCCAAAAATGTATTCTTCCCTGGCCTTCTGAAGAAACCAACTCCACTGACACCTTGATTTTAGCCCCATAAGACTCATTTCATACTTCTGGTCTCCACATCCATAAGAGAATAAATTTCAATTGGTTTAAGCCAGGAAGTTTGAGGTAATTTGTCACAGCAGCAAAAGGAAACAAAACATTCTACAGATGACAGTATTTTATAAACAGAAAAACTATGCTAAATATGTTCAAGTTAATTTACTAACCTTTCAAAACTAATATCCCCAAAGATAAGAAATAAGCCAAGGGAACTTGTGGTTTCTGGTCCAGTGTGTAAGAAGCTCGAAAGTTGCCATTCTGTCCTAACAAGTAAAGATCTGAACAAACTGAAATATCAACAACTCTTCTGAGATCTGTCAGAGAAGTGAGGTCTCAGACATACCATTTTCCCCCACCCTGGAGAAACAGGCAGAAAGAATCACAACTATCAGAGCAGAAAGGCAACAGCAGAAACTTTCAGAACTAGTAGCAGGGTAGAAAAATCTGAACTGCAATAGATAAGCTGCTGAAGGCTCAATGTAGACATAAAGAAGAAAATGGCAGCCTACTCTAGTCTTCTTGCCTGGGAAATTCATGGACAGAGGAGTCTGGAGGGCTACAGTCCAGGGGGTTGCAAAGAGTCGCACATGATTCAGCAGACTGAACAACAATAACAATGTAGACAAGTCTGAGAGTTAGAAACTTCAGGCCACTGGATCACCGAACCAGGGAAATGATTCTCTTATCAAACAGTGACTCATCAAGATACCTTCAGAACCCTCATCATTCTCTGTCTACAAATTCCCAGTTATTATACCATGAATTTTGAATCACTGCATTGAAAGACCCACCCTAAAAGAAAAAAAAAGAAAAAAAAAAACTTTGGGGAGTTTTACCTCTGGAACTCAACCAAGTTCTCAGAGTAAATATCAAAGAAAAATCTCCTTGGGCTTTTGACAAGGCCTGTGCTCAAGAGAAATTATTTTACCAGCACCTAACCCATTTGGGTTTTATCACAGCATAACTGACCCCTTTCAGTTTTCTTGATGAAAGTAAGAGAGGAGAGTGAAAAAGCTGGCTTAAAACTCAACATTCAAAAAACTAAGATCATGGCATCCAGTCCCATCATTTCATAGCACATAGATGGGGAAACAATGGAAACAGTGACAGGCTTTATTTTCTTAGGCTCCCAAATCACTTCAGATGGTGACTGTAGCCATGAAATTAAAAGACGCTTATTCCTTGGAAGAAAATTTATGACCAACCTAGACAGCACATTAAAAAGCAAAGCCATTACTTTGCTGACAAAGGTCCGTCTAGTCAAAGTTATGGTTTTTCCAGTAATTGTGTATGGATGTGAGTTGGACTATAAAGAAAGCTGAGTGCCGAAGAATTGATGCTTTTAAACTGTGGTGTTGGAGAAGACTCTTGAGAGTCCCTGGAACTGCAAGGAGATCAAACCAGTCGATCCTAAAGGAAATCAGTCCTGAATATTCATTGGAAGGACTGATGCTGAACCTGAAACTTCAATACTTTGGCCACCTGATGTGAAGAACTGACTCATTTGAAAAGACCTTGATGCTGGGAAAGATTGAAGGCAGGAGGAGAAGCGGACGTCAGAGGATAAGATGGTTGGATGGCATCACCGATTTGATGGACATGATTCTGAGCAAACTCTGGGAGTTGGTGATGGACAGGGAAGCCTGGTATGCTACAGTGCATGGGGTCGCCAAGAGTCAGACACAACTGAGCGACTGAACTGAACTGACCCGACCCGCTATAGCCTTTCATGAGAGACAAGGAAAGTATTCAATTCCAGCCCCTCCAATCATCTGCCCCACCTAAAATGTGGGAGGGGAGGACTGAGAAGAACTTGTGAAGTTCACAGTTCAGACACAGGCTCACTGAAAGGCTAATGCCTTATCATAGGGTCTGCTTCCCTATTCCTTATCAGCACATTATTAAAGACCTATTTCTGGGAGTTCCTTTCACCCAGTACATCATGTCTGGCTTGCAGCAAAAAATTATAAGTAAACTAAAGGGCAAAAACCACAGTTTAGAGACAGCGCAAGCGTCGGAACCAGATTCAAAATGTAAACTTAAAACAACTGTGATTGTTACACTAAAGCCTCTAATAAGAAAGTAGATAATTTGCAAGAATGAATGGATAGATGACTACAAGTCCTGTCTTGTATATTAACAAATATATATAATGCTTACTATGTACCAGACAGTGCCCTAATGGTTCATAAAGATTAATTCATTTCATATTCAAAACAATTCTATGAATGAATATAATCATTATCCCCATTTTACAGATGGGAACACAGAGGCACAGCGATATTAAGTAGCTTGTCCAAGGATACACAGCTGGTCGGGGACACTGCCACTATACCACGTTGCTTTGGGGAATTTAAAAAAGCAGGTGAAAAGCTGGAACCAGACTTCCCATCCCATTTCTGTCACTTTTGATTTGCCTGTATGCAAATTTCTTGCCTGGCTGGATCCAGTTTCTTCAGCTATAAAAGGATGAAGTCAGATCAGTGTTCCCCGAAGTGTGCTGTGGCTATCAGGTAATATGTAGGTGGAGACTTTTTTCATAGTTATATATTTATTTTCATATATATCAGAAAAAAATATATGTAGTAGATAAAACATTAAAATATATATGAAAAAAGAATAAATGGATAGTGTCTGTAGAGAGAGGGAAGTCCTAAGAAATCAAAAAGATATGCTAGAGATCAAAAACACTGTAACAGAAATGAACAATGCCTTTGATAGTCTCATTAGTAGACTGGACATGGCTGAGGAAAGAATCTGAGGATATTCAACATCCTCAGGATATTGAGACTGTGTCAAAAGAAACTTTCAAAACTGAAAAGCAAAGAGAAAAAAGAGTGGGAGAGAAAGAAAAAACACAAAACAGATTATCTGCAAACACTGGGACAAATGCAGAACAAGTGCCCCCAAAAGATACCCCAGGTCATAGTGTACATAAACTGTAGAAAATCAAAGCTAAAGAAAAAATCCTGAAAGAAGCCAGAGGTGGGGAAATCTACATATAGAGGAGCAAGGGTAAGATTTACATCCAACTTCTCAAAGACTATGCAAACAAGAAGAAAGTGGAGTGAAGTATTTAATTTGTTGAGAGAAGAAATGAAGCCAAAACACTCAGTAAAATTAAAACAATAACTACTCTACAACTGGCATAAAGGTAAATATATTTTTAAATAAAATTATATGAATGAAATCAAATGTAAACAAAATATGAGAAAAGAATTCCTAAGAATCATGAACCATTTATATTTCAATCTTTAAGACCATTTCTTGAATTAGAAGTCACAAAATTCTAAGCACCTGTGCTTAAATGGCAACTACGGGTGCTAAACTGGCAACTACAACTACAACTCAGAGGGTAATAAGAGATGCTCACGGTGGAAAAGAATCTACACCTTCACAGAAAAGGTAGTTCCCTTAAATAACACAATGCATAAATCTAAGAGGAAATAGCAATGCCTAAGGTGTCTTGCCCACTTAGCAAATGTAAATGTGTTTACATGGATTTACTCAGGTAAGTGGATTAACACAACTATGGCCATTTGACTAAGGCCACACAAGTGGTGAACCCAGGCAGCCTTGCTACAGTCTACACCCCTGAGCACTAGGCTGTCCTCAGTGACTTCTAAAAAGGAATTGCATTGTTTTCCTTTCTAGGATATGTAAACTCTAGCCTTGTAAGAGAAGGAAATGGCAACCCACTCCAGTATTCTTGCCTAGAGAATCTCGTGGACAGAGGAGCCTGATGGGCTGCCGTCTATGGGGTTGCACAGAGTCGGACATGACTGAAGCGACTTAGCAGCAGCAGCAGCAGCAGCAGCAGCAGCAGCAGCAGCCTTGTAAGTTGGCTATTTGTTGAGGTACCAGTTCAAAGAACTATCATTATTCACAGAAGATAAAATTATTATTTTAAACACCTCTAATCCAAATTTGTTATGATTTTTCCAAATAAAAGTAATTTTATTTGAAACTCTTTAAAAATTATTTTTGACTTCTAGCATCTCCTGAAGTCAAATTCTGTCAACTAGAAATTGGCACTTGCCATGGGCACTCGCTATCTATCTCTTCAAGGATTAAATCATGTGCTATTGCAGCTGCTGACCATTAAAACCCCCTGAAAGGAGTTCAGGGTGGAGAGCAGAAACTAGGCACTCTGTGCTCAGGAGAAAACTGGCAGGATAGATCTTCAGATATTTTCAAGAGCCAATCTTAATGAGCCCAATTCTTGTATGTACTACTATCTAGAAAAGCACTAAAATCCTTCATGGTGACAACTTCTCCTCACGACTAGTAGAAAGCTTCACCAGAATAGCAGAAACCTTCTGGAAAACTATGTGCTTGGTTGCACATATTCTGCCTTCAGCAAAATCACATATATACTGACCTTCCTACCTGCCACTTTGGAGTAGTTTCTCACAGCTATCTGAGGTGGTGTCTCCTGGGCTCCGGTTCTCATTTTGCCCCAAATAAAACTTAACTTGCAACTCTCATTTTGTACATTTTTCCCCTGAGTTTTAAACCTTCAATTATTGGCATAAGATGATATCCCAGGCTCACTCTGTGGGTTTCTCTGATCCCGCTTTTCTTTCTTTCCCAAGGAGCCCTGGTTCCTTTTAGTCACAATGTTATTTAGAAATATGGATTTGTGTAGTCCTCACAGATACAGGAGTGTTGATTCTATGCCCTCAGTACACAGAGCTAGAAAACATATATATGTGTACTTGTATATACACATGCATACTACTAGGTAAGTAGAAAGATGAAAGAGAGATAGACAGATTATAGATAGATGATAGATAATTTAATAGAACAGAGCTAGAAAATGTATATATGTGTGTTTGCATATATACAAGCACACTGCTAGGTAGGTAGAAAGATGATAGACAGATAGATTATAGATAGATGATAGATAATTTAATAGATATAGAACAAACCATGGACTCACACTGATACCTCAAATCCCAATCCAAAATCACTTCCCCCACTACATACGACACTACTGTCACCAGTTGTGAGAAGCCAGACTTCTTTTATTGTTAGCATAACATAGTAACAAACTGATAACCAACAACACTGCAAAATAACAATCCTACTGAATAATTGAGTTCAATATTTGTATACAGTTCTTTTGGCATTTATTCTAAGGTTAAGTTTTCAAAACGCTGTATCAAAAAGTTACTTGGCTTCCTTGCCCCTCACCTTCAATGTGGTTCAATTTTTCATCTGAAACAACTTAGTTTCACTTTTTTTCTATTTGTATTCCATCTTAGATTCCCCTTATTCTTATTGGTTTTACTTTTCTTTGTGGTTTCCATTTGAGTATGTAAGATATTAGTGTGATTATGAGGGTCAAAACTGCATGAAAATTTATACTTGGAGAGGAGTCACTCTCTCATCCCCAATCCTTCATTCCTGATCAGTCCAGTAGATATCCAACCTTATTGGCTTCTTGGCTTTTCCTTCTTGTATAGAAGGAAAAAAAATTTTCCAATATTTTGGAAAAATAAATAGATGCACAACTATTTTCCTATATCTCCTTTCCTGCACAAAAGATCGCATATTATGGACTGCTTACAATTTTTATTCTGCTTCTCTCACTAAGTAATATATCCTGAAAATCACTCCATATAAACCTTAGAGATCTTTCTCTTTTAAACTTCCAAAATACTTCATGTATTACTTTTTATTTAAACAATCTCCTATAGATGAACACTTATTTTGTTTCCAATATTTGTACCAGTTTACATTCCAGGGCTTCCCTGGTAGCTAAGATGGTAGAGAATCCACCAGCAGTGCAGGAGACCTAGGTTTGATCCCTGGGTTGGGAAGATTCCCTGGAGAAAGGTGTAGCAACCCATTCCAATATTCTTGCCTAGAGAATCCCCATGGACAAAGGAGCCTACCGGACTACAGTCCATGGTGTTGCAAAGAGCCAGAGATGACTGAGCGACTAAGCACAGCACAACGTATGAAAGAACCAGTTACTCACATCTTGCCAACAAAATATGTTGCCGAGCTTTAAAAGTTTTCCTTATCTGTTAAGTGAGAAATGGTATCTTATGGAATTTTAATTTTTCATATTTATTATTCCTCATATGATGCATAAAGTTGAACATATTTTCTTATGCTTGAGTGCATATGTGCTAAGTCACTTCAGTCATGTCCAGCTCTTTGTAACCCTATGGACTGTGTCCCGCCAGGCTCCTCTGACCATGGGACTCTCCAGGCAAGAATACTGGAGTGGGTTGCCATGCCCTCCTTCAGGGGATCTTCCCAACCGAGGAACTGAACCCACATCTCCTGTGTCTCCTGCATTGCAGATGGATTTGTAACCCACTAGTCATCTGGGAGGAGAAGGCAATGGCACCCTACTCCAGTACTCTTGCCTGGAAAATCCCATGGGTGGAGGAGCCTGGTGGGATGCAGTCCATGGGGTCGCTAAGAGTCAGACATGACTGAGCAACTTCACTTTCACTTTTCACTTTCATGCATTGAAGAAGGAAATGGCAACCCACTCCAGTGTTCTTGCCTGGAGAATCCCAGGGACTGGGGAGCCTGGTGGGCTCTCGTCTATGGGGTCGTCGGACACGACTGAAGCGACTTAGCAGCCGCCGCAGCAGCAGTCATCTGGGAATCCCCTTTCTTATGCTTAAGAGCCATTTATGTATGTATATATTTTATACATGGTGCCTTCCCTGGTGGCTCAGAGGGTAAAGCGTCTGCCTGCAGTGCGGGAGACCCGGGTTCAATCCCTACGTCGGGAAGATCCCCTGGAGAAGGAAATGGCAACCCACTCCAGTACTCTTGCAAATATATATGTGTGTTATAAAATCTATGGCATTAGGATAATGGTTACTACTGGAAAAGGAAAAGTTGAGGGAGACTGGTAGTTAAATGTGAAAATTTACTGACCTTCCGGTATGTGCACCTTTTGAATATATTTCAATAGAAGATACATTTTAGAGTGAATACCTTATATATGCCTTTCAAATTAGAGGCAACAATGACAAGGGAGTAGACGTGCACACACGCTCAGTCGTGCCTGACTCTGCAACGCCATGGACTGTAGCCCGCCAGCCCCTCTTGTCCATGGCGTTTTCTAGGCAAGAATAGCGGAGTGGGCTGCCATTTCCTGCTGCTGGGGATCTTCCCGACCCTGCGATGAAACCCGCGTCTCCCGCATCTCCTGCATCAGCAGGCAGATTCCTTACCACTAGGGCCACCTGGGGATGCAAGGGGTTAAAGAAAGTATAATCAACAGAGATTTGGCAATAAGTGCAAAGGGTAAAAATAAAGTCATGAAAGTGTTATTAAAACAGCAGAATGCATGGGAAGCACAAAATCAGATTAGCATTAAATATATCAATAATCACAAAAGCTGTACATGGACTAAATTCTCTAATTAAAAAAAGAGACATTAGTAAACTGGATATAAGACAGTATACACCATGGAAAGCACAAAATCAGATTAGCATTAAATATATCAATAATCACAAAAGCTGTACATGGACTAAATTCTCTAATTAAAAAAGAGACATTAGTAAACTGGATATAAGACAGTATACACCTATATGCTACCTAAAAGAGTCAAGCATGAAACAAAGATATTAAAAGTAAAAATATAAAAAAAGATGTCACAGATGAAAACTACCAACAGGCATTACGACAGAACGTGAAAGTGTTAGTCACTCAGTTGTGTCTGACTCTTTGTGATCCCATGAACTATAGCCCACCAGGCTCCTCCATCCATGGGACTTTTCCAGGAAAAATATTAGAGTGAGTTGCCATTTCCTTCTCCAGGGGATCTTCCTGACCCAAGGATTGAACCTGGGTCTCCTGCATCGCAGGCAGACTTTTTATCATTTGACCCACTGGGAAAGCCCCACACAGAAAAGAATTGTTATATGTATAGATGGTAAATACATATGATTAACAATAATTAGATGGGATGCTTTAATAATTTAAAATCTATCTACACCTAAAAACTAAAGCCTCAGAATAATATTGACAGAAGTGTAAGACAAGATGTTATATTCATAATCATAATTGTGATAACAACAGATCAAACTAAAAAAAGTAATAAGTATATGAGAAATATGAATAACTAGCAAACAAGAAAACTTGATTTCATGGTCATATAGAGAATGTAACACAAAACATTTATAGAAAACAGTTCTTTCAAAGATAGGAAAAAGTTTACTAGGTCATAAATGAAGTCTTGGTCTCAATACGTTCCAAATTTTGTCATACAAACCACATCCTCTGACCAAAAGCAACATTTCAAAAAGAGATAACTTTTTAGAAGTCCCCTATGTTTGAACATTAAAATGACTGATTTACTGATACCATAAAGCTGTAATCTCTCAGTAAAAATTGCAATATGGTCCAAGGGGTTAAGCAGAGGGCATCATTAGAAGAACTGAGGTGTAGATTCAGATGATTAGAATGACAGCCTAGTATTATATCAAACTGATAAAATAAAGGAAAAAAACTTAAAAAAATCAGAACCCCTCTCGCAAGAGATTTTGGAAATAAAATTCATTTCAATACATTTTGGCTAAAATAATGCAGAAAATATACATTCCATATAGTCTGGGTGGGCACAAGGCAAGAGACAGTCATTGGGTTTCTGCTTTAACATCTCTGTTGACCAATTAAACAAACTTTCTATTTCACTAATACTTGGGATGAAGGGATATAAAAATTGCCTCTGTCAAATATTAGAATAGTGACTCTTAAATTTGGAAGGATATTAGAACCATCAGGGAAATTTCTTTTTTAAACGTAGGACTGACCCAGAACTCACTGACTTATAATCACCAGGAGCCAGAAATGTGTATTTCCAAAGTCTCCAAGGACAATTTTGATGTATGACTATGATTCAGAACCACCAAAAAAGACGTTAGAAAACTTTTACAAAATATTATTTCAAATGTTCAGTTCAGTTCAGTCACTCAGTCGTGTCCGACTCTTTGCGACCCCATGAATCGCAGCACGCCAGGCCTCCCTGTCCATCACCAACTCCCGGAGTTCACTCAGACTCACGACCATCGAGTCAGTGACGCCATCCAGCCGTCTCATCCTCGGTCGTCCCCTTCTCCTCCTGCCCCCAATCCCTCCCAGCATCAATGTCTTTTCCAATGAGTCAACTCTTCTCGTGAGGTGGCCAAAGTACTGGAGTTTCAGCTTTAGCATCATTCCTTCCAAAGAAATCCCAGGGCTGATCTCCTTCCGAATGGACTGGTTGGATCTCCTTGCAGTCCAAGGGACTCTCAAGAGTCTTCTCCAACACCACAGTTCAAAAGCATCAATTCTTTGGCGCTCAGCCTTCTTCACAGTCCAACTCTCACATCCATACATGATCACAGGAAAAACCATAGCCTTGACTAGACGGACCTTAGTCGGCAAAGTAATGTCTCTGCTTTTGAATATGCTATCTAGGTTGGTCATAACTTTTCTTCCAAGGAGTAAGCGTCTTTTAATTTCATGGCTGCAGTCACCATCTGCAGTAATTTTGGAGCCCAAAAAATTAAAGTCTGACACTGTTTCCACTGTTTCCCCATCTATTTCCCATGAAGTGATGGGACTGGATGCCATGATCTTCGTTTTCTGAATGTTGAGCTTTAAGCCAACTTTTTCACTCTCCTCTTTCACTTTCATCAAGAGGCTTTTTAGTTTGTCTTCACTTTCTGCCATAAGGGTGGTGTCATCTGCATATCTGAGGTTATTGATGTTTCTCCCAGCAATCTTGATTCCAACTTGTGTTTCTTCCAGTACAGCATTTCTCATGATGTACTTTTCTGCATATAAGTTAAATAAGCAGGGTGACAATATACAGCCTTGACGCACTCCTTTTCCTATTTGGAACCAGTCTGTTGTTTCATGTCTAGTTCTAATTGTTGCTTCCTGACCTGCATACAGATTTCTCAAGAGGCAGGTCAGGTCGTCTGGTATTCCCATCTCTTTCAGAATTTTCCACAGTTTACTGTCATCCACACAAGGCGTTGGTATAGTCAATAAAGCAGAAATAGATGTTTTTCTGGAACTCTCTTGATTTTTCCATGATCCAGCGGATGTTGGCAATTTGATCTCTGGTTCCTTTGCCTTTGCTAAATCCAGCTTGAACATCAGGAAGTTCATAGTTCACTTATTGCTGAAGCCTGGCTTGGAGAATTTTGAGCATTACTTTACTAGCATGTGAGATGAGTGCAATTGTGCGGTAGTTTGAGCATTCTTTGGCATTGCCTTTCTTTGGGGTTGGAATGAAAACTGACCTTTTCCAGTCCTGTGGCCACTGCTGAGTTTTCCAAATTTGCTGGCATACTGAGTGCAGCACTTTCACAGCATCATCTTTCAGGGTTTGAAAGAGCTCAACTGGAATTCCATCACCTCCACTAGCTTTGTTCGTAGTGATGCTTTCTAAGGCCCACTTGACTTCACATTCCAGGATGTCTGGCTCTAGATTAGTCAACACACCATCATGATTATCTGGGGCGTGAAGATCTTTTTTGTACAGTTCTGTGTATTCTTGCCACCTCTTCTTAATATCTTCTACTTCTGTTTGGTCCATACCATTTCTGTCCTTTATCGAGCCCATCTTCACATGAAATGTTCCCTTGGTGTCTCTAATTTTCTTGAAGAGATCTCTAGTCTTTCCCATTCTGTTGTTTTCCTCTATTTCTTTGCATTGATCGCTGAAGAAGCTTTCTTATCTCTTCTTGCTATTCTTTGGAACTCTGCATTCAGATGCTTGTATCTTTCCTTTTCTCCTTTGTTTTTTGCCTCTCTTCTTTTCACAGCTATTTGTAAGGCCTCCCCAGACAGCCATTTTGCTTTTTTGCATTTCTTTTCCATGGGGATGGTCTTGATCCCTGTCTCCTGTACAATGTCACGAACCTCATTCCATAGTTCATCAGGCACTCTATCTATCAGATCTAGGCCCTTAAATCTATTTCTCACTTCCACTGTATAATCATAAGGGATTTGATTTAGGTCATACCAGAAACATTTCAAAAAGTTATATAATATCAGATAAAAGAAACATTTTCCAGTTGCCTTTAAAAATGTTGTTCAGTCACTCAGTATTGTCCAACTCCTTGTGACCCCATGGACTGCAGCACACCAGGCTTCCCTGTCCATCACCACCTTCGGGAGCTTGCTCAAACTCATGTCCATTAAGTCAGTGATACCATCCAACCATCTCGTCCTCTGTTGTCCCCCTTCTTCTCTTGCTTTCAATCTTTCCCAGCATCGGGGTAGCCAATAGGGTGGTGTCATCTGCATATCTGAGGTTATTGATATTTTTCCTGGTAATCTCGATTCTAGCTTGTGCTTCATCCACCCCAACATTTCACATGATGTACTCTGTGCATAAGTTAAATAAGCAGGGTGACAATATACAGCCTTGCCGTACTCTTTTCCCAATTTGGAATCAGTCCATTTTTCCATGTCCTGTTCTAACTGTTCTCGACCTGCATGCAGGTTTTGCAGGAGGCAGGTTAAGCTGGCCATTAAAAGTAGTGTGACCTATTTCAGGAACAAGGCCACAAACAAATGGCCCATTCCAAGTTGCTCTTTAAAAAAATTCAAAAATTGGTTTTACTGGTGCTAAGAGAATTTAAGACTTTTTCCCCAAACAAGAAAACAAAATGAAGCCAGGACAACAGATGAGAAATGATAGTAAGAAAGTTTTTCATCAATTTTGCTCTTCTATGCTCCTAATTTTTATTTTTAATTCCTTGGAGGACTAAGGAATACAAAGCTTTTAGGAGAAAAAATGCTCCTCAAGTGATCATGTCTTATCATTTGATTTGCTGACATTGCAATTATTATTATTGTAAGAGCATTTAACAAAAAATCTATCCTAACAAAATTTTAAGTGTGCAATACATTAAACTATAGATACAATGTTGTATAGCAGATCTATAGAACTCAATTATCTGAAATTTTAGACCCTTTTAATTGCAATTCTCTATTTTCTCCTTCCCCCACCCTCTGACAGTCCCTGTTCTACGCTCTGCTTTTTTGATGTGTTGTGTAAGTAGAATTATGAAGTATCTGTCCTCCTGTGACTAGAAAATTTCACTTAGCATAATGTCCTCTATGTTGTCATATATGACAGGATTTCTTTCTTTTTGTAAGGCTGAATAATACATTATTGTACACGTATACCACATTTTCTTTATCTATTCATCCATCGATGGCCATTTAAGCTGTTTCCACATCTCCACTATTATGAAGAATGCTGCAATGAACATGGGAGTACAAATAGTTCTTCAACATTCTGACTTCAATTCTTTTGGCTCAATACCCAGAAGTAGGATTGCTGAGTCATTGGATATTTCAGCTTTTAATATTTTAGGGAACCTCCATACTGTCTTTCATGGTGGCTGCACCATTCAACATTCCCACAAACAGGATACAAGGATTCCAATTTCACTACACGCTCAATTACACTTGTTATCTTTTTTTTTTAATAATAGCCAACCTAATAAGTGTGTCTGATATCTCATCATGATTTTTAGTTGTATTTCCTTGATGCTTGGTGATATTGAGCGTCTTAGCACACACCTGTCGGCCATCTGTACGTCTTCTTTAGAGAAATGTCTACTGATGTCATTTACCCATTTTAAAATCCAGTCATTTGCTTTTTCCTATTGAGTTGAAGGAATTTCTTATATGTTTTAGATATCAACCCCTTATCAGATACATGGATTACAATTATTTTTCCCCATTCTATAGGTTGTATTTTATTTCTGTTGTTTCCGTTGTAATACAGAAATGTTTTAATTTGATATAGCCCTACTCGTCTATATTTGCTCTTGCTGCCTATGCTTTTGATGTTATAGCCCTGAAATCACTGCCAAGATCAATGTCATGAAACGTTTCCCTTATGTTTCCTTACAGGACTTGAACAGTTTCGGGTCTAAAATTTAAGTCTTTAATCAAATTTGTGTTGATTTTTGTGTATGGTATAAGGATGTAATATCATTCTTTTGCATGTAGATATTCATGATTTGTTGAAGAGATTATCTTTTCTCTATTTTGTATTCATGGTACCCTTGCTGAAGTTCAGTTGAGCATATATGCATGAGTTTATTTGTTGGCTTTCCATTCCTTTTCCATTGGTCTATAAGTCTGTCTTTTGCCAGCACCATCCTGCTTTAATTACTATAACTTTTTAATATATTTTTAGATCAAAAGTGTGATACCTTCAGCTTTATTCTTTCTCAAGATTGTTTTGGCTACTTGATGTCCTCTGTGGTTACATAATTTTAGGATTGTTCTATTTCTATTTTAAAAAGTCATTGGGATTTTGATAGAGATTATTTTGAATCTGTAGATCACTTTGGGTAGTATGGACACTTTAATAATATTAATTCTTCTAATCTATGAACACAAGATGTCTTTCTATTTATCTGTGTCTTCTTTAATTTCCTCCATCAATGTTTTAAAGTTTTCAGTGTATAGTATAAGTCTTTTACCTCCTTAGTTAAATTTATTCCTCAGAATTTATTTTTTGATGTTATTGTATTATTTTCTTACTTTCCTTTTTAAATAGTCTTGTTAGTGGATAGGGATGCAACTGCTTTTTGTATGTTGTCTTAGTTCACTGGGGCTGCTGTAACAAAATACCATATAAAGGCATTAATCTCATTCATGACAACTCCACCATCTTGGCCTAATCATCTCTTAAAAGCCCTACTCCCTTTTAGTATCATCTTGAAGGTGAGAAATTAAACATATAAAATTTTGGAGGGACATAAACACCCAGTATACTGCATATATCCATACTGCATCCTAAAACTTTACTAATAACTTTATGCCACTTTACATTAATTTATTAGCTTGAATAGTTGTTCAGTGAAACCTGTAGGATTATCTACATATAAGAACATGTAAAATGCAAACAAGTAATTTTACTTCTTCCTTCTCAGTTTAGATGCCTTTAATTCTCTTTATTGCCCATTTGCTCTGGCTAGAGTTGCCAATACTATTTGGAATAGACAGGGCAAGAATAGACATTCTTGCTTTCTTCCGGGTCTGATAGGAATAGCTTTCAGTTTTTCACTATTTTGTATGATGTTAGCTGTGGATTTTCATACATGGCCTTATGTTCAGCTAGCCTTTTATTTCTAGTTTGGTGAGAGCTTTTATCATGAAAGGGTGTTGAATTTTGTAAAATGCTTGTTCAGCGTCTATTGAGATCATCATGTGATTTTATTCTTTACTATGTTAATGTGATGTTTCACATAATTCATTTTCATATGTTGAACTATCTTTGAATTCCACGGATAAATTCCAATTGATTATGGTATGATCTTTTGAATGTGAGGTTAAATTCAGTTTGTTAATATTTTGTTGAGTTTATCATATCTATGTTCACAAGGGATATTGGCCTGTAGTTTTATTTTCGTGTAGCCTCTTTATTTGGCTGTGTTATTAGGGTAATGCTGGCCTCATAAAATGAGTTTGGAAGTGTTCCCTCCTCTTTAATTCTTCAGAAGAGATTGAGAAGGATGGTGTTAATTCTTCATTAAATGCTTGGCAGAATTCACCAATAAAGTCATCTGGCTTTACTTTTTGGGAGACTGTTGACTACTGATTCACTCTCCTAAGAGTTACAGTTTATATTTTCTATTTCTTCATGATTTAGTCTTTGTAGAGTGTATGTTTTTAGTAATTAATCTATTTCATTCAGACTATCCAATTTGTTGGTATATAATAGTTCATAGTAATCTCATATAATCATTTTTATTTTTATAATATCAGTTGTAATGCCTCTGTTTTCATTTCTGATTTTATCTCAGTCTTCTCTAGGTTTTTTGTTATAATTTTATGTTTAAAAAATAACTCTGTTTTGTTAAATTCTTCTATTCTTAATTATGTTTACTTCTGCTTTAGTTTTTACTATTTCCTCCCTTCTGCTAACTTTGTTCTTTTTTCAGTTTTTGAGGTATAGTCAGGCTTTTCATTTGAGGTTTTTCTTCCTTTTTAAATGTAGGCATTTATCACTATAAACTTCCCAATTAATGTTTCTTTTACTGCATCTCATAATTTTTGGCATAGTATACTTTCTTTTTCACTTGTTTTGAGATATTTTCTAATTTATCTTTTGATTATTTCCTTGGCCCGTTGGTTATTCAAGAGTGTGTTGTTTAATTTCCACATCTCAGTGAATTTTTCAGCTTTTCTTCTGCTTTTGATTTATAGTTTCATTTCACTATGGTCAGAAATATACTTTGTATGATTTCAACCTTGCTAATTTTTTAAAGATTTGGCTTGAGATCTAACATGTTCCACGTGTGTTTGAGAAGGATGCATATTTTGCTGTTGTTGGAGAGAATGTTCTTATGTGCCTATTATCGGTCAATTTAATCTATCATATTGTTCAAGTTGGCTGTTTCCTTTATTGATTTTCTGTCTAAATGTTCTACCCATTATTAAAAGTGGAGTATTGAAGACTTCTACCATTATTTTGAAAACCAAAAGAGAAGGGGGAGGCAGAGGATGAGACAGTTAGATAGCATCACCAACTCAGTGGATACGAATTTGAGCAAACTTCGGGAAATAGTGAAGGACAGGGAAGCTTGGCGTGCTGCAGTGCATGGGGTCACAGGGTCGGACATGACCCAGTGACTGAACAACAACAACCATTATTTTATTGCTATGCATTTCTCTCTTCTGTTCTGTCAATGTTTACTTTATATACTTCTGTGCCTTAATGTTGGGTGCATATATATTTATAATTGTTATCTTTCTAACAAGGTGACTCTTTTATCATTATATAACATCTTTCTTAATCTCTTGTGACAGTTTTTTACTTAAAGTCTATTTTATATAAGTATAGTCACCCCAGTTATCTTTAGGTTACTATTTGCAGGGAATATCTTATTTTTATACTTTCACCTATGTATGCCCATATATCTAAAGTGAGTGAGTCTCTTATAAACAGAATATAGTTGAATATCTTTTATTATCCATTTACCTACTCGATGTCTTTTGATTGGGGAATTCAGTCCATCTATATTTAAAGTAATTATTAATCGGGAAGGACTTAGTGTTGCCATTTTGTTAATTACTTTCTGCTGCCTTACAGGTCTTTCACCCACGCTTTCTTCCCTTGCTCATTTGTGTTTTATAATTCTTTTTTATTAATAAGTTTTGATACCTTTCTCTTTTTCTCTTGTGTGTCTTCTATAGGTGTGTTTGGTTACTCTGGGCCTATGACAAGAGTATAGCCACAGGACTGCAAAAAAAAAAACATTTTTTCTGGAGATTTCACAGTCAAATTAATGAAATTTAAACAGTTTTAAAAAGTAGAAAAAATTACAATCGGTTATGAAGTATAATTTCTTGAAAGCTTTCAGGAATACAGTTGAAAGAGGAGCGGGGTAAAGATTCATGGGAATTCAAAGAAAATTCAAAATAATTGGGAATAAGCTGTAAATAATGATAGCATATTTAAATGGGACTTTAAAAGTTGTGACACTAAATTATATCTAATCCTCACAAAAATATGTGAAAGCAACTATTCCTTTTACTGAAAATGCTATTTTAGAGAGGTTTACCAGCTAATTAATGGTCATAACACCAAGAAAGGACAATCAGCATTCTAACTTAAATTCCAAGTCCACTGCTCCTCCACTATACCAGACATAATCTGTTTCTATAGTGTTATATGGAATATAGGTAATAAGTTAAATTTAAAATTTCAGTAGAAGCAAGTAAACATATCTTGGCATTTTCTACCAACATTTGGTGTAACAGAACTCAGGAAAGAAATAATAATAAAACATGTTTTAAAACTTAAGTTATTTTGAAGGAGCAGAGATCATTCTACATATCCCCCCAGAAAAGAAGCATTTGGAAATCTCTATGCCTGAAAAGGGAACTATCTTATGGCATGAGCAAAAAAGCAACAGAAATAAGGTGATGGTGATATTAACATGTACAGCACAGATAATGTGAGAAATTAGAATGTTCCCTATAGAGATAATAAAACTAACATAGTCTAGTTATGGAGCATCTATTTCTTAGTTCCTTCCTTCAGGGCAAACGAAAATGTCTTGACTACTTTTGCTGACAATATTTTCAGAAGTTAGTGGATGAAACTAAGTGAATTGCTACCCCAGAGTTAATTCTAGCCAGTAAAGAAAAACTAGTAAGCAACAAGGAAGTGTTGGGAACCTTCAAAAGGAAATAACTAAGGGACTTCAGAACTTACCAAGGAAAAGAAAGGAAAGGCTGAGTGCAAGAGAATACATATTGCAGATTTATAGAAAAGAGTCAGACATCACTCAATGGCCCAGGACTCTAAAAGGGAAAATAATCTGGAGGTGACAAAATAAAATTCTGACAATAACCCTCTCGACTTATTACGAAGAAAGGTGAAAGATAAAGTGGGTAATTGTGCAGCATCATGGGGAGTATTCAAATGAATTCAGATTTGTTAAAGGGTATCTTTGGAAAGAAAGCATGCAATTAAGTATGATAAATTAATCTTAGAAATACTACAGTCCAAAATAGACTAAGTTTCACAAAAATTGCTGAGAACAGTCTCTAGGTCTATCCACATCTCTTTAAATGGTACTATTCTCTCCCTTTCTATGGCTGAGTATTGTTTCATTTAGGGGCTTCCCAGATGCATCAGTGGTAAAGAATCTGCCTGAAATGCAGGAGATGTGTGCAGAAGATGCAAATTCGATCCCTGTGTCAGGAAGATCACCAGGAGAAGGAAATGGTAACCCAGTCCAGTATTCTTGCCTAGAAAATCCCATGGACAGAGGAGCTTGGCGGGCCACAGTTTATGGGGTCGCAAAAGAGTAGGACACAACTTAGTGACTAAACAACAACAACAATATTTCATTAAGGGCTCCCCTGGTGGCTGAGGGTATAGATGAACCTATTTGCAAAGCAGAAATAACAACACAAGACACAGACAACAAACAGATGAATACCAGGGGCTGGGAGAGGTGGGTGTGGGTGGGATGAATTGGGAAATTGGGACTGATATATAAACACTACCATGTATAAAACAGATGACTAATGAGAACAGACGGTACAGCACAGGGAACTCTACTCAATGGTCTGCAGTGACCTAAATAAGAAGGAAATGCGAAAAAGAGGGGATATATGTATATGTGCAGCTGATTCACTTTGCTGCACAGCAGAAACTAACACAATATTGTAAAGCAACTATGTTGTCATTCAGTCGCTTAGTCGTGTCTCTTTGCAACCCCGTGAACTACAGCATGTCAGGGCTCCCTGTTCCTCACCATAACCCACTCTGCCCAAGTTCATGTCCATTACATCAGCGATGCCATCTAGCCATCTCATCTTCTAATGCCCTCTTCTCCTTCTGTCCTCAGTCTTTCCCAGCATCAAGGACTTTTCCAATAGGTCAGCTGTTTGCATCAGAGGACCAAAATACTGGAGCTTCAGCTTCAGCATCAGTCCTTCCAACAAGTATTCAGGGTTTATTTCCCTTAAGATTGACTGGTTTGACCTCTTTGCAGTGCAAGGAACTTTCAGGAGTCTTCTCCAGCACCACAGTTTGAAGGCATCAATTCTTTAGTGCTCTGCCTTCTTCACAGTCCAACTCTCACAGCTGTACGTTGTGAGACCACTGGGAAGACCATAGCCTTGACTATATGGACCTTTGTTGGCAGAGTAACGTTTCTGCTTTTCAACACACCTTCTAGATTTGTCATAGCTTTCTTGTCAAGAAGCAATTGTTTTCTGATTTCATGGCTGCAGTCATCATCAGCAGTGATTTTAAAGCCCAAGAAAAGGCAAGTGATTTTAGAGCCCAAGAAGCAATTATACTCCAATGAAGGAAGATGTAGGTCTTCTCTTCAGTAGAATAGAAAATTGCAAGAAAGAACTATGAAATTCTTACTTTTCTTTCATGTCCTCAATCAAGGAGAATAAATTTTAAATAAGAAAAAGAACACATATTGGAAAGGGAAATAAAATACTAAACAGAAGAGATTACTGCACTATTTCATTCTAGTGAGTCACTTCATCTTTCAGGATCTGAAATAGCTCAACTGGAATTCCATCACCTCCACTAGCTTTGTTCATAGTGATGCTTTCTAAGGCCCACTTGACTTCACATTCCAGGATGTCTGGCTCTAGGTGAGTGACCACACCATCGTGACTATCTGGGTCATGAAGATCTTTTTTGTACAGTTCTTCTGTGTATTCTTGCCACCTCTTCTTAATATCTTCTGCTTCTGTTAGGTCCATACCATTTCTGTCCTTTATTGAGCCCATCTTTGCATGAAATGTTCCCCTGGTATCTCTAATTTTCTTGAAGAGATCTCTAGTCTTTCCCATTCTGTTGTTTTCCTCTATTTCCTTGCACTGATAGCTGAGGAAGGCTTTCTGATCTCTCCTTGCTATTCTTTGGAACTCTGCATTCAGATGCTTATATCTTTCCTTTTCTCCTTTGCTTTTCGCTTCTCTTCTTTTCACGGCTATTTGTAAGGCCTCCCCAGACAGCCATTTTGCTTTTTTGCATTTCTCTTCCATGGAGATGGTCTTGATCCCTGTCTCCTATACAATGTCACAAACCTCTGCCCATAGTTCATCAGGCATTCTGTCTATCAGATCTAGTCCCTTAAATCTATTTCTCACTTCCACTGTATAATCATAAGGGATTTGATTTAGGTCATACCTGAATGGTCTAATGGTTTTCCCTACTTTCTTCAATTTGAGTCTGAATTTGGCAATAAGGAGTTCATGATCTGAGCCACAGTCAGCTCCCAGTCTTGTTTTTGCTGACTGTATAGAGCTTCTCCATCTTTGGCTGCAAAGAATATAATCAATCTGATTTCAGTGTTGGCCATCTGGTGATGTCCATGTGTAGAGTCTTCTCTTGTGTTGTTGGAAGAGGGTGTTTGCTATGGCCAGTGCGTTCTCTTGGCAAAACTCTATTAGCCTTTGCCCTGCTTCATTCCGTACTCCAAGGCCAAATTTGCCTGTTACTCCAGGTGTTTCTTGACCTCCTACTTTTGCATTCTAGTCCCCTATAATGAAAAGGACATCTTTTTTGGGTGTTAGTTCTAAAAGGCCTTGTAGGTCTTCATAGAACCATTCAACTTCAGCTTCTTCAGTGTTACTGGCTGAGGCATAGGCTTGGATTACCGTGATATCGAATGGTTTGCCTTGGAAACAAACAAAGATCATTCTGTCGTTTTTGAGACTGCATCCAAGTACTGCAGTTTGGACTCTTTTGTTGACCATGATGGCTACTCCATTTCTTCTAAGGGATTCCTGCCCAGAGTAGTAGATATAATGGTCATCTGAGTTAAATTGACCCATTCCAGTCCACCTTAGTTCACTGATTCCTAGAATGTTGAAGTTCACTCTTGCCATCTCCTGTTTGACCATTTCCAATTTGCCTTGATTCATGGACCTAACATTCCAGGTTCCTATGCAATACTGCTCTTTACAGCATCAGACCTTGCTTCTATCACCAGTCACATCCACAACTGGGTATTGTTTTGCTTTGGCTCCATCCCTTCATTCTTTCTGGAGTTCTTTCTCCACTGATCTCCAGTAGCATACTGGGCACTTATCAACCTGAGGAGTTCCTCTTTCAGTATCCTATCATTTTGCCTTTTCATACTGTTCATGGGGTTCTCAACGCAAGAATACTGAAATGGTTTGCCATTCCCTTCTCCAGTGGACCACATTCTGTCAGTGGCCACAGGACTGGAAAAGGTCAGTTTTCATTCCAATCCCAAAGAAAGGTAATACCAAAGAATGCTCAAACTACGGCACAATTGCACTCATCTCACATGCTAGTAAAGTAATGCTCAAAATTCTCCAAGCCAGGTTTCAGCAATACATGAACGGTGAGCTTTCAAATGTTCAAGCTGGTTTCAGAAAAGGCAGAGGAACCAGAGATCAAATTGCCAACATTTGCTGGATCATCGATAAAGCAAGAGAGTTCCAGAAAAACATCTATTTCTGCTTTATTTACTATGCCAAAGCCTTTGACTGTGTGGATCACAATAAACTGTGGAAAATTCTGAAAGAGATGGGAATACCAGACCACCTGACCTGCCTCTTGAGAAATCTGTATGCAGGTCAGGAAGCAACAGTTAGAACTGGACATGGAACAACAGACTGGTTCCAAATAGGAAAAGGAGTACGTCAAGGCTGTATATTGTCACCCTGATTATTTTACTTATATGCAGAGTACATCATGAGAAATGAGGGGCTGGAGGAAGCAGAAGCTGGATTCAAGATTGCCGGGAGAAATATCAATAACCTCAGATATGCAGATGACACCACCCTTATGGCAGAAAGTGAAGAGGAACTAAAAAGCCTCTTGATGAAAGTGAAAGAGGAGAGTGAAAAGGTTGGCTTAAAGCTCGACATTCAGAAAACGAAGATCATGGTATCCAGTCCCATCACTTCATGGGAAATAGATGGGGAAACAGTGGAAACAGTGTTAGACTTTATTTTGGGGGGCTCCAAAATCACTGCAGATGGTCACTGCAGCCATGAAATTAAAAGACGCTTACTCCTTGGAAGAAAAGCTATGACCAACCTAGATAGCATATTCAAAAGCAGAGACCTTACTTTGCCAACAAAGATCTGTCTAGTCAAAGCTATGGTTCTTCCAGTGGTCATGTATGGATATGAGAGTTGGACTGTGAAGAAAGTTGAGCACAGAAGAATTGATACTTTTGAACTGTGGTGTTGGAGACGACTCTTGAGAGTCCCTCGGACTGCAAGGAGAGCCAACCAGTCCATCCTAAAGGAGATCAGTCCTGGGTGTTCATTGGAAGGACTGATGCTGAAGCTGAAACTCCAATACTTTTGCCACCTGATGTGAAGAGCTGACTGATTTGAAAAGACTCTTATGCTGGGAGGGATTGGGGGCAGGAGGAGAAGGGGACAACAGAGGAAGAGATGGCTGGATGGCATCACCGACTCGATGGACATGAGTTTGGGTAAACTCAGGGAGTTGGTGATGGACAGGGAGGCCTGGCGTGCTGTGATTCATGGGGTGGCAAATGTCGGACACAACTGAGCTACTGATCTGAACTGAAGTCACTTCAGCATTTCAGTCTAGCTTCCAACATTTTCTCCCAGGTATAAATTTTATTTTGTTATTTCAAGAGTGAAAGAGATGTTTCTGAGCTCAAAATAAGGAAGGACTTATTTTAGTAAAAATGATGTCATTCACCTATGGCCTTTATAACCAAAAGTGCCCCAGCCATTTCTGAAGAGGTAACCCTTTTTAGATCACATATCTTTGCCTTCTGGCTAAAGCTGATTAAACCAAGGGTGTGACCTTTGCCAAATTATACCAGTCCATTGGCTGAAGTGACCTGAAGCAAAATGGTTTGAGCTAAACCTTATAACATATGAATTTAGATTTTTTCATTTGAATTGCCATTAATATTATACATTAATATTTGTCCTCTTCCAAATTACAAATTTCCAGTTTTAAGCATAGAGTAAGTTAAATTTCCTACTTTGGCAAAGTTAGGTGTGAAATTTGGCCATGAGGATGAAAGGTGTTAGAAAAAAGATGGCAATTTAAACACATCTATCTACCTTCCCTACATCTTTTAAAACAGGAAAAGAAATTTTTAATGGTAAAAGCTAGCAACAATGAGGAAAAATATAAAGGAGAAAACAATAAAACTAAAGTTCAGAAATCAAATACACCCATAAATGACTCTGCCAACCTAAAAAATATTATTAAAAGCCTGTACAAGAAAAAGATAAAAGATAAAAAGATAAAAATGAATCTATGTTACTACAGAATATCTCTTACACACTTCTGATTTTGTATATTATGCTTTTACTTGCTTTTCTCCTTTGCTGGACTAAGCCTCATGATATACGGAATAGGGCCTAATTTTCTTTGTATCCTCAGTACCTAGGTACTGCTTGCTTGATACAAAATAGGTGCTCAACACATGTTTATGGGACTAATGAATCCATATTCATTTTATTGTAATAAATAAAAACTCATGTACTTGCTGTCTCTCACTCATTTGGTGTATCTTATAAGCTATAGAGGGATTAGCTGACTACTCTTAGATCATAGAATATCCATTCTATGGGGTAGCCTTGAACCAACAGGCTCACTGTAAAAGTCTAATATCCAAAGACTGCAATAACGTTTTGAAAGCATCCCCTAGCAACGAGGGGGCAGTCAGTAAATTGTTTATGAATTAAAGTTCATTGTTTTGAATGGTACATGGAAAAAAAGTGAAGTGACTACCATAAAGAAACAAATAAGAACAAGGAAGATATGATGAAGCGGATAGAAGATACAAGGCAAAAGTCATAAACATTACTAAAAACTGTATTCAAACTTTTCTATGATTTTTTTCACCAAAACAGAAGAATAAGAACTAGCAGATGTTTTAAATACATAAGACATTTCAGGGCACTAAAAAGGGACAAGAAATGGTTGTTTGACAAATTTAAGAGGAAAAGATGGACTATGCCAAAAGAAGTTGTTGAGAGGGATAGCTATTGCTGTTGGATCAAAAAAAATTTTTTTCTTGATCAGAAAAACTGATTTTTTCTTTCAGAAAATGACATGTGAATTTCTGAGAATTATTAACAGCCTATGCTAAAAAGAAATAATCTTCTCAAATAACGCAATATTGGTGACCAAAGACTGTGCTTGTCACAGGACTCAAAGCTCTATTTTTTTCAGTTTATTTTTTTGCCTCACTGTTAATAAATAGGTTTTGTTAATTCTCTTATCTCAATCCTATTACTTGTTCAGAGCTATTTCTGTAAGGGTCATCAATATCCAGGGATCTTAAATCTGAGCTTAAATCTGTTCCACTTCAAGAGTTTAGCAGACAGTAATTCTTATCCACTGAACACAATCAAGAACACCAGGCACAGAAAAATAAACTGTCTAAACTGTGAGTCTTCTTGATAATATAGTTTTAAAAATTTTACCTTAGGGGGGAAATAATGATTTAACTGTTTATATATTATTGTGAGCTCTTTAAAAATATTTCTAAGTAACATTAAGTAATATTTATCCATTATGAAGATAATTAAATACTGTGTGTGAATGTGTGCTTGGTCGTGTCTGACTCTGCGGATCTATGGACTGTAACAGCCCACCAGGTTCCTTTGTCCATGGGATTTCCCAGGCAAGAGTACTAGTGGGTTGCCATTTTCTCCTCTAAGCGGCCTTCCGGACCCAGGGATCTAAACTGCTTCTCCTGAGTCTCCAGCATTGGTAGGCAAATTCTTTACCACTGAGCCACCTGCGAAGACCCTAAGTACTGTATTATCTTTCCCTTTTAAAGTGATTTGCACAAGTCATCTTCATTAAGTTCAGGGTAAACACACAATTTTGAATATGATATTCTAGAAAGTTAAAACCATGAATAGAGGATTTAATTTTGAAATTTACAACTCTTCGGTCCTTCCTTTGAGTGAAGGGTGAACTGAAGAAAAGAAGTGAGGATTCCTTACAATTTGTGAAGTTGACTTCCAAGCTGTGAAAGGGAGTATTAGCATTCAGCACTAAAGCACTCTCAGATCTCTGAACCAAATACTTAACCAACTTTGTGTTCCTGGGTTTTCTTATTGATATTATATTTTTTGTTGTTATTTTAATCTTTAAGGGTAATAATGTCTGTTTCAGAAGTTTACTTCAAGAATTTAATGAGAAATTTAAAGAATAAAGGGGTTTATTGAGATTTATTAAATTAGGTAAAATTTTCCTCTCAAATGTTTTTTGGGTTTTTTTTTTTTTTTAGCATTTTACTCTTGTGGAGGTATTATTACCAATAAAACTTAACAGTTTTCATCAGGAAAATGAATGTAATGAGGTTTTCCCATACATTTTCCATGGAATATTTTTATTAATGACAAAGATATACTATATAATATTCAAGCTTTAATATATATTTAAATATACATGATATATATTTATTATATATTTTCAATATATATATATTTGACCATTATTCATGCTACTTAGAATTACCTAATGTTAAAGCTAGGAAAAATTTTAAACATCACCTGATTCACCACAGTAATTTTTTGCCTACATATTATGTTTATAAACTGGATATAAGGTTACATAGATGTTGTCAAATACGTGTGTTAGTCACTCAGTCGTGTCCGACTCCTCGCAACCTCCCTTGTCATGGAATTCTGCAGGAAAGAACACTGGAGTGGGTTGCCATTTCTTTCTTTGCTGTCGAATATATATGTATATATAAACCATCTGTGATGTCTATAACAGAATTCAAATAGTATGTCCTGGTATAGTGCTTTTACAAGATACAAGATATATCTGCTCTGAATTTCCCATAGGATTTTGACATTTCTATTTTTTTTTCAGAACAAGTCAGAAAATATCTATATGCAATAAGAGCAAACCTGGATAAGTTAATGTCTTCTTCATTTGTTAGGAACAATAATTCAGTTATAATTTGAAAGCTCTTATTTTCCAAGAATATCTTTTTACTGATGATACTAGTTGAGAAATAGATTGTTATTTGTTATACCTTCCTGAGATACAAATTGTTCAAAGCTTCCCTACATCTTCCACTTGCCCTGTCTCATTTGTTGAAAAATCAAAACTATTTGAGAAAGTTAGAAGCTGAGAAAACATTCTATCTGCTCTGCAGTGTCCTACATTAAAGTTCCTATTACAGTTCTTCTATCAATGTTATCATAAACTTTAGACACAACAGAGGAAAAAAGTAATAAAGTAAGGGATGTTTTCAATAGTATCAATATTTGAGTTTCATATGTAAGGGAAGGGAAAAGAGTATTTGCTTAGAGCCAATCATTTGTTCAGCATTATTTGTTACAGCCGTTTTGAGGAGTAAAATATCCTCAAATATCCCCAAATATGAGTGTCCCATATTCCACTCATCTTTCTGGGGATTTATTTTTAAAGAAAGCTCTCCTTATGATGTAAAAATATAAAAGTTGACCTCCCCCCAAATTAACAGCTAGACAGACTAGAAGTGGTAATAGAAATCCTGAGTGCTGTTATTGTCTCTGCAAAGTCCTACTCCACTAGACAACTGAAATTCAGAAAATATATGAATCACTGTGACATAAATGCTGAAATTTAAAGAGAAAATCACTTATGAGTTAAAAAAATTAGAAGTAGAGAAGTAATTCATTGGAAAGCAAGTGTGTCACATTCAAATTAAAATCACCTCCCATTTTCCACTTATGTACCCATCTTTAGAAAATTTTTACTATTGTTTTCAAGGCAATTTCATGTACATTTTATTAGCCCATACTTCATGACTTTAAATCAATCTCCTTTTCAGGTTTCACACTCTTAAATGCAGTGTGGCAAACAGATATTGCTAGAAGTAAGTCAAAGTATATGGTAAAGGATCTTAGTCAGTAATGAAATAATAGAATAAAACAGCTTTGAGATAAACATGTGTGTGGCTATGTACATACACACACAACACATATCCATATGCACATGTATTTGGGTGAGGGAGCTAATTAGACATTAAAAGTGCATATACATATTAATTACAAATAAAATTTATATTAGTATGACTATATTGGAAGGACTGATGCTGAAGCTGAAACTCCAATACTTTGGCCACCTGATGCAAAGAACTGACTCATTTGAAAAGATCCTGATGCTGGGAAAGATTGAAGGTGGGAGGAGAAAGGGGACAACAGAGGATGAAATGGTTGGATGGCATCACTGACTCAGTGGACATGAGTTTGAGTAAATTCTAGGAGTTGGTGATGGACAGGGAGGCCTGGCGTGCGGCAGTCCATGGGGTCGCAAAGAGTCAGACATGACTGAGCGACTGAACTGAACTGAACTGAACTGAATTTTAAATATTTGGTTCTAGTACCTAAAAAGTTTAATTACTTGCTAATTATCATTTTGAAAAGTGAAAAAAGAAAGAAAGCGTTAGTTGCTCAGTCATGTCTGACTCTTTGTGACCCCATGGACTGTAGCCCTACCAGGCTCCTCTCTCCATGAAATTCTCCAGGCAAGAATATTGGAGTGGGTGGCCATTCCCTTCTTCAAGACCTGACCCAGGGATCGAAGCCAAGTCTCCTATATCTCAGGCAAATTCTTTACCATCTGAGCCACCTGCAAAGCCCAATCAATACCTATTAAGTTCCTACTACTAAATATTATACATTTTATATCATTTAATCTTTACACCATTGTTTGAGGTAGACACAATTTGATCACTCCAATCTTACAGACAGAGAAAATGAAAGCACAAAGAATTTGGTGACTTGATCAACATCACATAGCCAGTAATAGGCAGAACTAGATTTGAACCTATGTGTTGTTAATCATTATGCTATACTGTCACTTGGAAGCACTGCAATGCATGGTTTTGCCCACAGGAAGCTAATTCTTCATTGGGTAGAAGATATATATAAATAAACCAGTTAGAGAGTAACTCAAGAAATTAACTGATGTGAGGCATAAAATTCCTTCTATATTAATATTAAACCAAGACCACTTAATTCTTACTGCTGCTGTTGCTAAGTCACTTCAGTCATGTCCGACTCTGTGCGACCCCATAGACGGCAGCCCACCAGGCTCCCCCATCCCTGGGATTCTCCAGGCAAGAACACTGGAGTGGGTTGCATTTCCTTCTCTGTAATTCTTACTAAAAGTTTCTAATTCATAGTCAGTACATAAAATAGAGAGAAAGAGGAAATTGTGGCTTGGGTGAAATCATCAGTTACTTTTGTGATCTAAGATAATGATGTCTTCACAAGTCCACTAATAGCTTCCATGATCTGACATGGTGCCATCAGACCTATCTGATGTGAAATTCCCACCACTAATCACTTTTTTTAAGAAAAGAAAGAAAAAGCAGAACTGTTTTCTACAGGAGCCCATATGACATTGGTAAGACAGTTGCAGCAAGAGTTAAAACATCTGACATTAATATACTAGCACTGGTGAGAACATTAGCCTGGCTTAGTTGATCAGATTAGCTCACAGTCACCTTGGAAAACACAAGAAGGCAAAGATATAAGAAGATGTATGGTTAAAGGTAAGAAAATGTAGAACATGAAGCCCTGCATGGATGTATCATCCTTATGGACTACAGACCAAGACATAGAATCTAGAATTCTATCAAAAGTGAAGGTGAAGGAGAGTATCTGTAGACTTTCCTCACCAAGAAGTTTTGCTTGGTTTTATCCACCTAATGGCACAGTATGTTCTAAGTATGCCTTAAAGATAGATAATTTGGTATATCCCACTTCAGATAAGTTAAAGAATTATTTTAATCAAGCACTTCAGTACTTTATTCCCAGTCATTTATTTATATTTCATGGCTAATAATGTTCAGACATAATAATGCCATTTTTAGTACAGCACCTTCTCTGAAACAGCTTCTTATTCAATGTGTTTTCCAAAGGGAACATATGCATTCATGTATAAGAGAGGGGGAAGGTTATTTGTTTTTAATAGTATAATAACAAAAAAAAAATTTCAAAAATTTCACAGTGAAGATTCTTTAATACTCTGTGATTTTTACTTTTTTGATGTTCATGGAAAGATGCCATATATGTCACAACAAGATCATTTTTATCTTTGGTTGTTGGATCTCTTTATTTTGTACTTAGAGAAACCAGTGTCAGAATACAGCATCTAAAACTTTAAATTACAATTGAAAAAAAGAAAAGGAATGAAAACACATTTACCTGGACCTCAGCCCTAGTAAATAAAATGGAATATTTATATGGAGGCTTCCCCCTGCTCTGGCATTTATGCCTTTTATTTCTCAACAACAAATAATACTTATTGAAATGCTTAAAACAATTTTTCTCTCTGTATGGAAAATACTGATAAACAGTGTATTCTTAAATGCACTATAGTTACTTAATCTGACCTAGACCAAGGTGAACCCATCCATTCTGAACAAAGTCTGTGTATCACTCTTCCGATCTATTTTTTAACACAGTAGATTGTATTGTATCGTACTGTAGTTTGTGTTGTAGTTAGCATGTGGACTGCAGCCCTGCAGGCTCCTCTGTCCGTGGAATTTGCTAGGCAAGAATACTGGAGTGGATGACTATTTCCTACTCCAGAGGATCTTCCCAACCCAGGGATCAAATTGGCATCTCCTGCACTGGCAGGAGATTCTTTACCACTGAGCCACCTGTACCATTCTTTACCAGCTAAACCCAATGGGTAGTTAGCATAGAACATCAATATTTTTCCACAGACATCAGAACAACCCCAAGACTGGCCAAGAAAATAACTGGCACTTGAATTATTTGATATGTAGGAGTTTCCTGGCCTATATTTTTAAAGGACCTTCTGTGGCATCCCAGGTATGTGGGCCCAGAGCAGAGAAAGAACTAATAAACAGTCTAAACAATGGGCAACATAATCCTACTATGCCTCATTTCCCTACCTCCCATTCTTAAAGGATAGTTGGGGAAATCTGAGAAATGCTGAGGCTCCAAACCAAAGCTTTACAAAGTAAGGAAAAGACAGGCCATATAGAAGTACAGAAATAGTGGCCAGAATCTATATAATTTAGATAATGCTTTACAATTAAGAGTCAGGTGCTATGGACTCAACTGTATCCCTCCAAATTCATATGTTGATGACCTAATCCCAAATGTGATGGCATTTTGAGATAAGTAATTAATAAGGAAATAATTAATGGTTAAATGAGGTTATGAGGGTAGGGCCTTGATCCATAGGACTACTGTCCTGACAATATGGGATGTCAGAACTCCAGCTCTCTGTATCATTTAATAACACAGGGAGGTGACTTTCTGCAAACCAGTAAGAGAGGCTTCATGGGAAATCAATCCTGCCAGATCTTAATCTGAGACTTCTAGCCTACAGAAATGTAAGAAAATAAATTTCTGTTGTTTAAGCCTCAAAGTCTGTCACATTTTGTTATAGCAGTCCTAGCAGACTGTCACCAGTAAACTAGGTTCATATGTGATTTTTTACAAGTAGAAAAGTGGTATAAAGTTTTAAAGACTAAAGTGTTAGCTTGTAAACATATGCCACACGTTGAGAAGATTTTATATAAAAGTTATATAAAAGTTGAGCTACCTAAAAACAGGACTAAGAAACAGGCTTAATTTTTGAATTTGCTCTTAAAGATTGCTGAAGCCATAGAACTGTTTCTTCAGTTACATCTAAAGGGGCTTCCCTGGTGTCCAGATGGTAAAGAATCTGCCTGCAATGCAGGAGGCCTGAGTTCAATCCTGGATTGGGAAGATCGTCTGGAGAAGGGAATGGCAACCCACTCCAGGATTCTTGCCTGGAGAATTCCATGGACAGAGGAGCTTGACAGGCTACAGTTCGTGGGGTTGCAAAGAGCTGGACACGACTGAGCAACTAACACTTTCACTTTCACATTGAAAAACTCAAATGTCATTGTTTGGAATATAGAATTAATTATCTTAAAATGGTTGAGATGAGTCTTTGAGTGAAGTATCTATCTCACTTTGCCACACAAATCTCAATACAAAGATCAGTGTAACATTTCCATAATTTTGCTACACAAGCAAGAGTAGTTCTATAAAGAGCATTTTGCAGTTTTATTTTGATATGAAATTGATGCATATTGCCTATTACACTTGCTTTTATCAGTGATCCAGAGACATAGGATTGATGATAAATTCTCAGGCAACATGTATGACTGTCAAGAACCAACAGCAGGCAAAGCCATTTTGTCTTCTGCATTAACTTTCCAGAGTCATTATCAGTCATTAGAATTTATTCAGAAAACTTGAAATAAACAGACTCTTCTATTACATTTAGTATAAATGAATGAGGTTTAATCCAAAGCAGATAAATATATAATTCATATAAATACTATCTCAAGAAATATATCATTAGAATAAGTATCATCTCAAAGAATAAGGACTTACTGATTTGTTATTTTCATATTCTCATCTTGGTTTTAATGCTTATACAAAAATTAGGTGGATTTGTTTCATTAATTCATTCACTCATTGAGCATGTTATTGAATAGTGGAAAAAAACAAGGATTTTAGAAATTTGGAAGTCAGAGAAACCTGGAATTGAAATTGAGTTCTATCTACTCCATACTACCTCTGTGAGCTCTGGCAAGTCACTGACTCTCTTAGAGCCTGAGAATTCACATCTGAAAAATGCAGAAAGGGTTTTGTGAACATTTAAAATAGTGTATATATAAAGTGGACATACCACTTAAATTCTTTCTAAATTGCTGCCGTCATTTATGGACTTTTTTTACAACATGTGAAACAATTATCAGAAGTAAGACAGTGACAAGTAAAGACAGTCTTTGTCCTGGAAGAACTTACAGTAATGAAGCATGTAAGATAAGTTCTAGAAACCATTGTGGATGCTAGGACAGAAATGAGTTTAAGGTTCAGTGATGAGACGATCACACTATTTGAAAACTCACCAGTAAATTACAACAGTTAGTATTGAAAGCAAAGCTCTTCTTTAGGAACACTAAAACTCTATAGTCAGTTCTAAACTAGATATTTTGATTAGATTAAATCAAAATATATGAAATGACTAATGAATGTCATCACAGTTTCATGTGAACCGGAGTAATGATAACAATGAAATATTCTAAGGGTGGATTTGGGGTTTTTAGAGAGATTTTAAAAGCAAATATTTAAGAATTTTACTCACTTCCTTTCTATTCCAGATCACTATTTTGTGCAAAACAGGAACTAAAAGAAAAATTATTTTAAATTGTCACATTTTATTCCTTAGTAATTACTAAACCATGGATGGGGGGGTGTTAAGAGTTTTGAAGACAGTTTGAAAAATCTTATCCCATATAAGCCATTATTTTAACATACTATTAAATCCTAAACTAAGAGAAAAATAAAACCTAACTTGGTATAATTATACTTTTAAATTCTATTTCTCACCAATATTTAGTTTCACTTTTAAGAGTTTTGCAGTACTCATTTGAATGGTAGTCTGTCAAAGGTCATCCAAACACAATTTTTACTTAACACAGATTTTATTAATTGAAACAGTATTATAAATGTCTGAAATAAAAAAGAACACTAACACAGATTTTTATAATATATCATATGGAAAATAGAGTAATTCTTGAACCACAGTAAATCTTAGGGAAGGTGGCAGATTTTTTTGTCTTCTTGCTCAACTTTATCACCAATTTCCAATCACATCTGTTATTCCCAATAACATCTATAAATCATCATGTAATATTATATTATTTACAATAATGATTGTATTTACAATATCATTGTATTTACAATAACACAGTCTTGTAAAATCCTATTATTACTTTAAATCCTCTTAACCTAAAGTAGACATGGAATTTTTTAGCTACTAATAATACCACTGTAAATTAAATATTGATCATATTTTTAAATGACTATTATACATAGAAATATAGAGAAATTATTTTATTTTATAGATTTACATAGCACTTACTATGTGCAAGCATCTAAGCACCTTCCAAATACTAATTGGATTAATTTTAGGATACAAAAGCAAATTTTGAAGAGAACAAATTATTTGAGATATCAGAAAACCTCAGAGTAATTTGATGAAGGGGATATTAACAGGTGTTTAGCTCAAACTTATCAATAACTAATAGGCTTGTGTCTTCCTCTACAGTGTCTTCAAGCAGTGCAAGCAAATACACCTCTTCCAATTTTTTTTCCAATTTCTGTCTCTGTTGTAAATTTTACCAATCTATGTGAAAGTGAAAGTGAAGATGCTCAGTCATGTCCGACTCTTTGTGACCCCATGGACTGTAGCCCACCAAGCTCCTCTGTCCATGGGATTCTCCAGGCAAGAGTACTGGAGTGGGCTGCCATTTCCTTCTCCAGGGGATCTTCCCAACCCAGGGATCGAACCCTGGTCTCCTGCACTGCAGGCAGACGCTTTAACCTCTGAGCCACCAGGGAAGTCCTCTAACTCAAATGGAGGCATTAGGTAAGGAATGGACTCTGTCTTTTACTACACAGGCAACTTGGCTTACTTAAGTTTTAGAATTTGTGAATGCCATACTAGATGAGTTTTGTTCTTCACGTAATTCAGAGTCCAGAGAAAAGGCTGGCCCATAGTCTCTTCTTTTCTTTTTAGCTGCGCTGGGTCTCAGCTGCAGCCCACAGGCTTCTCTTTAGTTGTGGCAGCCAGGCTCAGTACTTGCGGTGTGCAGGTGTGTGGGCTTAGCTGTCCTGCAGCATGTGGGATCTTGGTTCCCCAGGATCAAACCCAGGTCTCCTACTTTGCAAGGAGGATTCTTAACTACTGGACCACCAGTGAAGACCCCCACAGTCTACTCTTAACATAGACTAATCCAATCAATGGACCAGGTTTTCCTCCAGGTAACTGGATTATCTTTTCAGTAAAAGAATTCCTTGAAATTGGTGAAAGTCTTTTTGAAAACTGAAATTTCTTTTTTCTCCACTAGATTGCCAACTAGGTTGGCAAGAAACAGGTTAAGAAGCAGGATGCTTCTCTCTCTTCACCATGTGAAGTAAAATTTCACATAGGTTTTCTTAAACTTATGTACATTTATTGTAAATAGTAGCTATCCCAAATTATCAATTTACTTTTGCAAAATAAAAGACTAGCCTTTTCATTGTCATTCATTTGAAATACCAATTTTAAAAGAAGAGAAAAACTAGCTTGAAACGAACTTTCTGAGGACTAAATAGCTATTGAAGTTATCAAACAGTTTCCATTACTTTGTTCTTCTGAAGAAAATTTATATTAATTTTTCTCAGATGCAAAAATTATTTTTAAGTAATTCCAGTAGGTAATTAGTGGATTCTTTTGTCCAACAACATTTACTTACTTCTGTTTTCTCTTATTTTCATTTTCTTTTATTCTTTTTCACAACTAAATTTATTCAAATTTAAAATTATCTATTATAGTTATTTACTTATTTTTAATTATTTTAATTGGAGGCTAATTACTTTACAATATTGTGGTAGTTTTTGCCATACATTGACATGAATCAGCCATGGGCATACATGTGTCTCCCCATCTTGAAACCCTCTCCATTCCCCTCCCCATCTCATGCTTCTCGGTTGTCCCAGTACACAAGCTTTGAGTGCCCTGTTTCATGCATCGAACTTGGACTGGTCATCTATTTCACATATGGTAATGTACATGTCTCAGTGCTATTCTCTCAAATCATCCCACCCTTGCCTTCTCCCACAGAGTCCAAAAGTCTATTCTTTATATCTGTGTCTCTTATGCTGTCTCGCATACAGGGTCATCGTTACATCTTTCTAAATTCCATATATATGCACAAATATACTGTATTGTTGCTTTTGTTTCTGACTTACTTCACTCTATATAATAGGCTCCAGTTTCATCCACCTCATTAGAACTGACTCAAATGTGTTCTTTGTTATAGCTGAGTAATATTCCATTGTGTACATGTACCACAACTTTCTTATCCATTCATCTGCATGGAAGCAACAGCTACGTTGCTTCCTTTCCTAGCTATTGTAAACAGTGCTGCAATGAACACTGGGGTACACATGTCTCTTTCAGTTCTGGTTTCCTCAGTGTGTAAGCCCAGCAGTGGGATTGCTGGATCATATGGCAGTTCTATTTCCAGTTTTTTAAGGAATCTCCACATTGTTCTCCATAGTGACTGTACTAGTTTGAATTCCCACCAACAATGTAAGAGGGTTCCCTTTTCTCCACACCCTCTCCAGCATTTATTCTTTGTAGACATTTTGATGGTGGCTATTCTGATGAGTGTGAGATGGTACCTCATTGTGATTTTGATTTGCATTTCTCTAATAATAAATGATGTTGAACATCTGTTTGTTAGCCATCTGTATGTCTTCTTTGGAGAAAAGTCTGTTTAGTTCTTTGGCCCATTTTTGGGCCATTGGGTCATTTATTTTTCTGGTATTGAGCTGCATGAGCTGCTTGTATATTCTGGAGATTAATTGTTTGTCAGTTGTATATTTATAGTCACATATATACTGTGGAATAGACTGGCATCCCCTTGACTGCTTTTTCTTAAAAGTCTTTTCTTGTTCAAATTGGCAATCAAACTGGCAAAGACTTTTGACCTCCAGTGATTCTGGGTAGGAATTGTAATGAGGAAAACAATAAAATTAAGATACCAGTCCAAATGTTGGGGGCAGAAGTCTCAGCAAAAAAAGAATTGAGACAAAGAGTTCTGGTTTACCATTCTGTGCCTTGGGAAAGCACCAAACAGACCAAGCTCAGTGTCTATCAACAAAAAATTAAGAGGGGATCAACACATAAGCTGGATGATATCACTGCTTAAAACTGACTTTGAAAGAGAAAGACAAGGGGAAAGAGTAGAAGAGGGAGAAAAAGTAAAAAGAGAGTATATCCCCTGTTAGTTTACCCTCCCCTGACTTGAAAATTTCAAGAAAATCACAACTATAGAGACTTTCTTAGGGTATGTGTTAGTATGTATATTAGAGTTTTCCAGATAATGGAAAGATAAATAGGCAAATGAAGTTGGATTTGAATGTAGACTAAGAATAAATAAGTTCTACACAAGAGCATCAAGGAGGTTCCTAAGAATAAAATTCCACACGCTTTCAGTGGATTTTGTGACAATTTATTTTAGCTTCTCAAAATACTATGGGCATAGTTACTGGTTGCTTTCGTTTGCTTGGTGGGTGACACCACCGAAACATGCTTTATGGCATGGAGAGCAGTTACAGTAGAAGGCTTCAAATTACACTGTTCCTTAAGATCAAAATCTTTAATGCCGGTTTAGGAGCTGGATTCGTCAAACCATACTGAGAAAAAATAACACAGTATCTTAACTTCCATTTAAAAGTTCAAATTACACTGTTCCTTAAGATCGAAAATCTTTAATGCCGATTTAGAAGCTGGATTCGTCAAACCATACTGAGAAAGAATAACACAGTATCTTGACTTCCATTTATTTATTCATTTATTTATTTTATTTATTTTTTATTTTACTTTACAATTCTGTATTGGTTTTGCCATACATTGACATGAATCCACCACGGGTGTACATGCGTTCCATTTAAAAGTTTAAATTACACTGTTCCTTAAGATCCAGAATCTTTAATGCCAGTTTAGGAGCTGGATTCGTCAAACCATACTGAGAAAAAATAACACAGTATCTTGACTTCCATTTAAAAGTTTAAATTACACTGTTCCTTAAGATTGAGAATCTTTAATGCCCATTTAGAAGCTGGATTTGTCAAACCATACTGAGAAAAAATAACACAGTATCTTAACTTCTATTTAAAAGTTAATGCTTTAAGACTCAGCTCTAAAATCAAAAGTGGATTCAAATCCTTGCTCTACCACTTACTATGTGATCTTAAGCTAGTAAAACTTAAACTCCTTGTCCTTTAGCTTCCTTGCCTGTAAAATGGCATTAACAATGTCCCTGCTACATATGGTTTTGTGAGAATTAGTGACTTTTGACACATAAAATGATTGGTACAATGCCAGGCACATACTAGTGATCATAGTAAGTATGTAATTATCATTAATTAAAACATTATTACTATAAAATGATTATAATTTTATGAAATTTGGTAACAGTAATAAAATAAATCAGTAACAAATAATACTCACTAAGTACACAGACCTAAACTGAAGATTTTTTATGTAAAGACAAACTATAGATTATGTAAATTTCTTAGGTCAAAAGATCTTTAATGACCCACATATTAAATTAATGTCCTTTTACAAGGCAGGCAGAATGCTATGCACTATATCACTTAGTGACAACCCTTAACTCACGTGGAACCTGGCAGCAGAATATATATACATCTATTTCTCCTAGAATTCATCTGTCATCATAACTTCTTTGTTCATCCCATAGATCATATCAAAACTAAATCTCTAAAATGGAAGAAGCAAAAAGCCAAAGTTTGGAGGAAGACTTTGAAGGACAGGCCTCACACACAGGTAAGGAAAGTCAGAAGAAAAAAACAATTGTAAAATTAAAATTAAGTTTGCTGCTGCTGCTGCTGCTGCTAAGTCGCTTCAGTTGTGTCCGACTCTGTGCGACCCCATAGACGGCAGCCCATCAGGTTCCACCATCCCTGGGATTCTCCAGGCAAGATTTGGAGATCTCTTATTGTCATTGCTCACTATGAAACTTAAGTAATACCTTTGAATGGGTTGATGGAATCATCTAAAAAATATTTGACTGCGTAAATTAATGTGAAATCAAATACTTAAGAAAAACACTGATGATTGAGAATTTCTTGCTGTCTGTCATAAAACCTCTCTATCTATACTACAATTAAGTGACTTTTCTTCTCTCCTAATTTCCCCCACTATGGGCTATCTTTGCCATTGTAAACAGTAGAAAACCAAAATAAAAATAAATAAATAGAGTTTTTAATTTTAGTTTTTTGAATCTAAAAAAATACAATAATTTTAAAATATAAATTTATTTGTTTTAATTGGAGGCTAATTACTTTACAATATTGTATTGGTTTTGCCATACATCAACATGAATCCACCACGGGTGTACACATGTTCCCCATCCTGAACCTCCTGCCCACCTCCCTCCCCATAAAATCTTAAATGAAATTTATTTCAGTATTCTTCCAGAATAACTAAGACTTCATTTTATCCAAAGCCTGTTTTGTTGATCTGTTAAATTGTGTATGGCTGTCTATATACCACTAGAAAGAGTTTAAAAGTCAAATAGCATGGTTTAAATTTTTAAATTCAAGTTTCTTTTAACTCTGTTGAATCTTATTTAAGTAATACTCCCTTCTCTGTTTAATAATCATATAGAATTTTTAGATTTAGTCAGGAGTTTGAACGAATTTATATGAATACTAAATAAAAATCCATGAAAACTAATTTCATAATGACAATGACCTTCTAAGTATAACACAAAGCCAAGAAATCATAAAGGAAGATTGATAAATTTAGCTATATAAATGAGGAAAAGAAGGAAGGAAGAGAGAAAGGGAAGAAACACGGAAAGGGAGACAATTTGCTTTAAATTTTATTCCAGGACCCAAAGGAGTAATAAACGATTGGAGAAAGTTTAAATTGGAGAGTGAAGATAGTGATTCAGTTCCACCTAGCAAGAAGGAGATTCTCAGACAAATGTCTTCTCCTCAGAGTAGAGATGACAAAGACTCAAAAGAAAGATTCAGCAGAAAGGTAAGATAAGAAAAAAATTATTATTTATTATTAATAATCTACAAAAGTTTTTATCAAAGTATTGTTTGTATTAGCAAAAAAAGAGGGGGGGGATGCAACAAATCCCTTTGCCTATGAAGTCATCATAGGCAACTGTTAAAAGAATGAGTTACAAATACATGATCTGACTTAGAGGTAGTTCCACAATATGAGAAACCAAGATGCAGAAAGTTATGTGATACCATTTTCTAGAGCAATAGAAAACAAACACTATATTTGTATTTATGCTGAAATGATTATATGAGCATATATGTAAAAAAGTACGGAAAGACACTGACCAAACTGACAATATTGGTTAAGTGGAAGGGTGAGGTTCATTGACTGTTCTCAGCTTCTTCCTTCCAAGGAAGAGGAAGAAGGTAAGCAGAATAAGCTGCAATATATCCATGGTTTTTTTTTTAAAGGAACATTTTAAAAAATTCTCATTTGTCTCTTATTATATAATGTGTATGTAAATCAGTATTTGTGGTTCAGTCTGTTTAACAGAGAACTATGATAGCAACTTTGGAGAAGGCAATGGCACCCCACTCCAGTACTCTTGCCTGGAAAATCCCATGGACAGAGGAGCCTGGTAGGCTGCAGTCCATGGGGTCGCGAAGAGTCAGACACAACTGAGCGACTTCACTTTCACTTTTCACTTTCATGCATTGGAGAAGGAAATGGCAACCCACTCCAGTGTTCTTGCCGGGAGAATCCCAGGGATGGGGGAGCCTGGTGGGCTGCTGTCTATGGGGTCGCACAGAGTCGGACATGACTGAAGCAACTTAGCAGCAGCATGATAGCAACTTACAAATTATACAAAACATTTAACAATGGTTAGGGTTAAAGTAAATTAACTTGGAAAGATAAACTTAAAGCAGAAAAAATAATATGATAAGAAGAATGAGATTAAAAAAAAGAGAATGAGGACATTAGAAAAACAAATATAGGAGGAAGAAACAAGAGAACAATGAAAGCACCAGATATTTCTACTTAATCCTCGTATCTTCTATAAAAAAACCTACCTCATAGGTTTATTGTGAAGATTAAGAAATAATCTATATAAATTATCTAAGACATAGTAAATTTTCCATAAATTTGGGGGTCATCCAACTTCCATGGTTCTGGGCTGTTCCACATCAATTAATCACACTACATCCCATCAACACTCCTTTATATCGTGTGTGTGTGCACATGTGTGTGTGAAGGGGGAGGGTGTTTAACATTCTATTGCCTAAATCATAATGACATTGCCATTGAGAAAGGCTCTGCAGGTAATTTTATATTCCAGCTGCAGTAAAAAGTAGCTGTCTTGCAAATAGAAGTTAGGTCTTTTCTCATTTTAGCCTAAACCAGTGCATACAAATCACCTGGAGGGCTTGTTTAAACATGGCTCACTCAGCCTCACCCTTCCAGGTTCTGATTCAGTAGATCTGGGGTGGCGTCCCCAAATTCGCATTTCCCAGAACTTTTCAGCTGGTGGTGATGCCACTAGTCTTCTGGCTAATCTGGTGAACTCCAAATATTAGTAAAAGCTGTCTTGCTTAAATGCCATCCTACAGATTCCAAAAATATCAGTAAGTGATTTGACAAAATCTTTTAAACAACGTTTGTTGAGGAGGCAATAATGTCCAAAGGCATTTCTTGGGGACACATTTAAATGAGTGTGCAGGCACTTCTGTGCACATGTGTGTATTTACAGTTTTATGGAAGTCACTCTAAAGTAGACCTTGTTGGGTTTTTTTCACCTAAACTGGAACATTCCATGACCATCTCACAGCTCAACTATATTCAGCAACACTAATGTATGCATTGAATCATGAAATAATTACTGAACCTCTATTATGGGCCAGACACAAAACATATTAGAGAGTGATGAATGACACACAAAAAATTCCTACCCCCACAGAACACAAAAGTTAGGAAAACTAATATTAGACAAATAAATATATATAATAATATCAAGTATTATTTATTACTATAAAAAATAAAGCAAAAGGGGTACTAAGTGTGGGGCAGGGACACTTTTAGGTAGAATAATCAAAGAAGGTGACATCTGAACAAATGAGGTGGAAGAAAAGGCCACCTCAGGAGGTAATGAAAGTGAGTCACTCAGTCACGTCCGACTCTTTGCAACCCCATGGAGGTAGAGGAGATAGCAAATGCAAATTCTTAAAGTTGAGAACAGGTTTGTTATGTATAAGGAATACAAATTTCTGACTGATTGATCTCTATCATTTCTTTCATCTATTCCCAGATGAGCGTTCAAGAATATGAACTAATCCACAAAGGCAAAGAAGATGAAAACTGCCTTCGAAAATACCGCAGACAGTGTATGCAGGATATGCACCAGAAGCTGAGTTTTGGGCCTAGATATGGGTTTGTGTATGAGCTGGAATCTGGGGAGCAATTCCTGGAAACCATTGAAAAGGAACAGAAAATCACCACTATCGTTGTTCATATTTATGAAGATGGTATTAAGGGCTGTGATGCTCTAAACAGTAGCTTAACATGCCTTGCAGCCGAATACCCTATGGTCAAGTTTTGTAAAATAAAGGCTTCTAATACAGGTGCCGGAGACCGCTTTTCCTCAGATGTACTCCCCACGCTGCTTGTCTACAAAGGTGGGGAACTCCTAAGCAATTTCATTAGTTTTACTGAACAGCTTGCTGAAGAATTTTTTACTGGGGATGTGGAGTCTTTCCTAAATGAATATGGGTTATTACCTGAAAAGGAGATGCATGTCCTAGAGCAGAGCAACGTGGAAGAAGATATGGAATAAAGATTCACTATGTCACTGTCTCGTATTTCGTATTTCTCCTTTAAGCATTGAACAGTGATTTTGGTAGTATTCACATTCTTTTAGGGAATACCAAACATAGCCCTGGCTTCTCTAATTTGGGGAAGAAAAACTCCAGACTGACACTAAAATTATATGATTAGCATGTCTTAATATTAGTTACTCAAGTTGATATAACACTTTACCTCAAAACATTGTAGTCTTCAGCAATATGTTAGTAGACAAAGAGGATATGAAAAATACTGTGAAAGTTTTCAAAAATCCCTTTCAAGTTATATGTTGGCTTTTTTATTCCATGCTTTTCCTCATTGTTATTACTAGGTTTTTCAAATTATATTGTTAATTATAAATTTGCTTGTGTAATAAGAATAAAGTCTCATAAGGAAATACATTCTCTATTTGAAGTTTGTTCTCTCTCAAATATTATATTATCAAGGCCCTAAAACATTATATAACCCAAAATACAAATAAATTTTCATTTGGTAAGATAGTTTATATTCCAAATAAACTAATACATAAGAAACTTAGAAACACTGTGGCACATTAAAATTATTTTTTAAAAGTATTCATTTAAAAATACAGTTTCAGAGTTTCAGAAAATAACTTTAAGAAAAAAAGCATACAGAATTGTAAAGTAAAATAAAAAATAAATAAATAAATAAGAAAAAAGCAAGTAGAAGCAAGGTCTTTTTTTTTAGACAAAAGAATAATATTTAGTGGTAATAATAATTACAACTATCATTTACTGATTGTGTTTTAAGGGCCAATATTTTATACATGTCATTTCTAATACTTAACTACAATTCTGCAAGTAAATCTTACTCCCATTTCATAAATGATGAAATTGAAATTCAGAGAAGTAGAAGTTCTACTTCCATGTCCCTTGAAAACACTTGGAAAACTCTCCTGCTACACAAACACATGGAAATGCAAAATAAAATATAATTTGAAAAAATGTTTTTAAGTGCAGGAATGAGATGAAGAGCAAGATAAAAGAAATTTCTAGGTATCTGAATCAGAGCAAAAAATAACCATGAGTGAGAGCCAAAATATGTCCTATTATTGAAGGCATGGTGTTTGGTAAATAATCAAAAATGTGCTCTCAGTGACAAGTGTGCTTAAAACAGGCTGGCACATTTTCCCCTGATGAGACAATGTTGAAGCCAGACATATGTCAGAAGTTCTAGTCTCCACTCTCCTAGATGACTACTTTATGGCTTCTCTGCTTTCCTTAAACCTTTTTTACCCAGTCCAAACACTTCACCTTGTCCATATTTCATTGAGAAAACAGAAACTATCAGATGAGCCCTGCCTCACCTTTCCATCACCAATCTAAAACGTGCACCTGCATGTAAACACTGTTTCCACTGATGTGAACACGGAAGAAGTTTATGCAGCCATCTAAGGTCAACAGAGAAAACGATGCTGTGGATCCCATGCTCACCTGCACGGTAATTTTACTCCTGAAAGTATCTCCCTTCTACTTGCATCATCTATTTCTCACTTTCTCTATGTTGTATTCTTCATATTGGCTTGTAAATTAGTTTTTAAACTGTCCACTATTTAAAATATGCCCCTTAAAATTTCCAGCTATCCTTCGCTTCTCTGCTTCCCTTTAAAATCATGTCTCCTGAAAGAAGGGTCTAAGGTCATTGCCTTTATTCCTCATTTCCAATTTTTTTCATCCAACTCCTATCAGGTCTTTGCCCCAAGCACTCTAATTACAGTTGTAGTCAACTGGTCAAACTTAAGCTTATTTCTTATAAGTCGTATTGCAATAGGGAAGAATAAACCTGACTCCATGTTGGATCTGTTTCTTCTATGTTAACCTTTGTATTATACTGCTTTTGCTATAAGCTGATCACTAAAAGAATGTTGCCTACAACCTGAAATATACAGGACAGCCCATTCTCAAGGCTGACCATTAAATATGAAATACTTTCCATTTGTATAGAAATTAAAAAGTTGCACAGCTGAGAATAACATTTGTCTTGCTGGAGGTTTATAGGAACACTGTCACCAGGATTACATGGACAGCTGCAAGAACAAGGGATTCCAGCACCAAAAGTTTGCAAAAGTCAACCACAATCCCTTTCCTTTTAGTATAAAAGACACTTGAATCATAACTCAGATAAGATGATTCTTTGGGACACAGTCCACCACCTTCTCAGCGTGCTGGTTTTCTGAATAATGAATTCCTCGCCCGCAACAACTCCTCTCTTACTTTCTTGGCCTGTTGTGCAGCAAGCAGTATGAGCTTAGACTCAGTAACATTATTGCTTATTTTATTCTATCTCCTATAAGCATGTGTCAGCTCTGATCACCTCCCCTCTTAAGTCACTTCTTCTAGCTTCTTTGAAACTACAGTCTGTTTATATCCTACTGACTATTCCTTCTAAATCTCCTTCTCTAACTTCTCTAAACAGTCATCCTAGATAGCCCTCTCCCATCTAGAGTCTTAAATACTATTTATGTTCAGACCGCTTTCAAAATCCCATTTCCAGCTCTATGTCTCTTCTGGACTCCAAAATCTCATTTCTCAATTGGAGGAAAGGAGGAAAGAAGGGAAAGAAGAATGGCAAAGAAAAAGAAGGTCTGCAATTACCTTAGATAATGGTGACACAAATGTGGGTGAGACAGAATTCCTAACTATGACTAGCTTACAATGACCAGTCTCTAGCATATAGTTGCTACAATAAGTAGTTTCTGCTTATGAATCCAAAATTCCATCTTTTATTCCTCTTTATAAATTGGGAAAGGCATTTTAAATACTCTGTGGCCTATTTCTAACTTGATGAATGCTAGACACAACAAAAGATAAAAAGTGCTGGGAGGGAGACTGAAGGGTAATTATATATAAAGTGAGGAGTCTTTAAAAAATAGTTCCACATGTTTTCTATTATCAAGTAACTGCTAATGAATTTATTAATCTCTTACAGGGTTCTCTGTCAGGGAATTATTGGACTTAAAAACCATAGCAAAAATAGGATCTTTATATGTGTATTTATAATTTAAAAACTCCTTAGTAAAACAGCTCTTTTAGATTGATATTAATTCCATGGACTAGAAGTAAATATTTAAAAAGATGACTGCAAGGCAGTGAGGCAGAATAGTCAAACATGTATCTCAAAAGAAAACAATATTTTAAGATTAAAGTATAAGTTCTTTTCAATCATCAGTCATTATTAACTGCAGTGTAGTGTAGCTTCATAGGGCAGAGGGAGAAAAGCACCACTTAATGGGGAAAGAAGACTCTCATCTATGGAAAAGAAGAAAAATGAGTGCTTTGAAAAAATTCTTGTTCAATGAAAGCTTTACTCTTTTCAGAAAAAACCCACTGTGCATTAATTTAAAATAGAGAGCTAGCAAGCTTAAGCAGGACTAGACCCTGGAATGTATTTAACCCATAACTGCCAAAACAAAAGTAACTAGGTGGCACCTATGTAAAGGGAATAGTGATGATAGCAACCATTCTCAACATAAGCACTCAGTGACTAACAGATGCCAGAGTGAAGCTTTGATGAGTGCATCAGGAAGAGTCAGACAAAAGGCAGGATTTGACTAGAATATTTGAAGCCCGCTGCTGCAGAAATCCTGGATTACAAACTCCCCTCATGTAAACACTTAGTTTGCTATGATATTTGGCAGGAGGAGAGAAAAAGAAAATTTTTGTCTCAGCAAAAGAATGAATTTTTTTAATGTAAAGATTTCAAATGTCATAACACGTCCCAAATCAAACCACCCAAATAAGAACTGGAATAGACTTGAAAAAAAAGCCAAGAGCATTAGTTGGAAAATAATAGGAAAATCTGTACCAAATAGCAGAATTATCTTGGAAAGTGAGAAGCTTATTCACTAGTTTACAAATTTTATTGATAAGCTGCAATGTGCCAAGCAGTGTCCTTGACCTTAGGGAGCTCAAGGTAAAGAGATATTTAAACAAGCAGTAGATGAATAATGCACCTACATTTGTATATAAACCTATGTCTGTATTAGCAGTGGCAGTTAGTATTCTGAGCACTGGTGCCAGACTTTCTAGGTTTGAATCTACTCACTAATTCTGTGACCTTAGGCAAGTTAGTTAACCTTTTTACACCTGTTTCTTCATCTATAAAATAAGGAAAATAACAGCACATTTTGGAAAAAAAAATAGGTAAATTATGTAAACTACTTAGAATGGCACCTGTCACATAATAAGCATTACCCAATGTTAGTTATTATTGTGATAATTATACATTGTTATATATAATTATTTATGAAGTAAAATGGTAATATGGTACATAAATATAAGACCTCAAGATATGCTTACATAAATAGAAGCTCATTTATGAAGAAGTTGGAATGTGATTATCTACCCAAACATACCACTCATTTCTCTAAATAAGACCTTATTTTTAAAATCTATATATTTGAACTGAAACAGAAAGATTTTAAAAAACTGTCATTTCAAATTGACTACAGATACCACAATAAATATAAATTAATAGTTTTGAAAATAGAAGTACCAAATAAACACTAGCACACAAATAAGAAAGAAAGCTACACAATATTGGTGGTGCTAGTGTTAAAGTACCCACCTGCCAATGCAGGAGACATAAGAGATATGGGTTCAATCCCTGAGCTCAATCCCTGGGTCGGGAAGATCCTCTGGAGGAGGGCATGGCAACCTACTCCAGTATTCTTGCCTGGAGGATTTAATGGACAGAGGAGCCTGCCAGGCTACAGTCCATAGGGTTGCAAAGAGTCAGACACAACTGAAGTGACTTAGCACACACACACATACTGAATTTATCACAGAATATAATTACGATCATACATCTAGCTGCTCAAATAAATCTAGTAAGCTATTATCTTACAATAAAAATTTGATCTGTTTTTCTTTGTTCTTTTTCCAAATATACCACAAATATTTGAGTGTCTAATATGTACAAGGAATTATGTTAGATAACAGAGGGGTGGTGATTAAAATGGGAAACATATAGTCATTTCTTCTTCTCAAGAGACTTGAACAAAGAGCACACATTTCTGAAATTTAATTTAAAAGATGGGTATTTATTTTTATTTATTACTGAGGCCTTCTCTTCTGGAACCCAAGCTGATACTGAATTTCAGTGAAGAAATTGTCATTCACTCAGGCCCCTCCTAGATAGCATATTCAAAAGCAGAGACATTACTTTGCCGACTAAGGTCTGTCTAGTCAAGGCTATGGTTTTTCCAGTAGTCATGTATGGATGTGAGAGCTGGACTGTGAAGAAAGCTGAGTGCCGAAGAATTGATGCTTTTGTACTGTGGTGTTGGAAAAAAACTCTTGAGAGTCCCTTGGACTGCAAGGAGATCCAACCAGTCCATTCTAAAGGAGATCAGTCCTGGGTGTTCTTTGGAAGGAATGATGCTAAAGCTGAAACTCCAGTACTTTGGCCACCTCATGTGAAGAGTTGACTCGTTGGAAAAGACTCTGATGCTGGGAGGGATTGGGGGCAGGAGGAGAAGGGGACAATAGAGGATGAGATGGCTTGGATGGCATCACCGACTCGATGGACGTGAGTTTGAGTGAACTCCGGGAGTTGGTGATGGACAGGGAGGCCCGGCGTGCTGCGATTCATGGGGTCGCAAGGAGTCGGAAACGACTGAGCGACTGAACTGAACTGAACAGGCCCCTCTGAATACATAACACACTGTTGTATCTACTTAGTTACTCCTCTTAGTGTCACTGCTGTTGCTGCTGCTGCTGCTAAGTCACTTCAGTCGTGTCCGACTCTGTGGGACCCCATAGACGGCAGCCCCCCAGGCTCCCCCGTCCCTGGGATTCTCCAGGCAAGAACACTGGAGTGGGTTGCCATTTCCTTCTCCAATGCATGAAAGTGAAAAGTGAAAGGGAAGTCGCTCAGTCATGCCCGACTCAGCGACCGCATGGACTGCAGCCCACCAGGCTCCTCCGCCCATGGGATTCTCCAGGCAAGAGGACTGGAGTGGGTGCCATCGCCTCCTCCATTAGTGTCACTACTAACCTCCTTTTTGAATCTTCAATTTCAATATACCATTCTCTGATGATAGCCATCTACCCTTCGATGCTTTCAATCCTCTACTCCCAATGCATATTCTTTAAGACCTCCACTTTCTCAGCCTTACCTTTTTAACAGTGTCTCCATGTTCACGTTTCTCCATGTTTCTAGCCTTCCCATGTGGCCTAGACACTCGGCAGATGACATCAACCACCTTCCTGCTGGCCCATTCCGTATTTCATCCTTTCATTCTTCCAAAGCACTTCTCTTTTAAGTCCCCAAAGTTCTGAACATTTCAACCGGAGTCCATAGCTTGTCCAGTAAAACAATTCCCTTTTCCATTTCTCACAACCAACATTTCAAACATTTCTCATTCTCCCTCAGTTCTCCCCTTACAAATCCTTCCTCCTCCTCTGAACAATGACCTTGATTTCAACATTGCAGAACAAATTGAGCCTCCTTAGCAAGAACTTCCCTAATTATTTACCTCATATATATTAACCCACTATTTGCCATTTCATTGTTCTCAAAGATGTCTCTCTTTACAAGGCTAATCCTGGTATCTGTGATTTTTAATCAGATTATATCATTCAAATTTCACAACTTTTTTTGCTTATATTATATACTTTTTCTTCTCCTTCTAATTAATTTCTTATTCACAACCTAAAGTCAAGTATGTATCTCTGATTACAATTTTTTTCTCTAGGTCTTCAGAATTCTCACCAGCTGTGATGCTCTCTAACATTCTCCTTCTCTTCATTGCCATATTCTTGATAAAAAAAAAATCCATGTCCTTATTAATCTTTTCTTTCTTTCCATTTACTTCTCCACCTCTCTTTCTCAATCGCTCCACTAAAAGTGATTCTGACAATGACCTCTGTGTCAGGAAGGTTTCTAGCAAGGAACAACGCAACAGAAAGGTATGACTGAAGGAATTTTAATGAAGAGACTACGTGTATATACATACATATGTGCTATATGTATATATACAAGGATGTAGGCAGGACATTAACAAGAAACGGTACAGCACCACAGGGCCAGCAACAGATGAAAATGACTACTACCCCCTCCAGGCCTTAAGGAAACCAGTGAGACATATCAATAGTATAGGAAACTGCTGCCCAACAGGAGCTTTATCTGTTGGGAGAGAATACTGCCCCTGCCAGTCTATGACCCAGGAGGGAGAGATATATCAAAATAAATAACTGGAGCTCTCTTCCTTCTGTTCTATCTTTCCTTCATGCCTCCCATTGTCCAAACCTAACCAGAGGCCAGAGGGCAGGAGAATCTTCTTTCCATGTGTCTTAAGTCAGCTTTCCCCAGGCACAAAGCAGACTGCAGAAGGTCAGAAAGTGGTTCTTAAGAGGTAAATGGGGGAATATACAACACAACCATCTAACCACTAAACCCATTAGACTCTATAATCCTCATCTTGAAACAAATATAAAGGCAAAAACACCACGTAAGTCATGATTACTAAAGAATCCATGTGAAGGCAGTACTAGCCATGTTATCCAATAGCAGCTTTGGAGACTCCAAATAACATAACTAACATTTTTATAATGTGTTATAGTATCAAAAGATTTCACATACACTATCTTATTTGACTCTCACAATTCCTCTATAAGATAGGCAGAGCAATGGCTTTAATATGTCTTGTTCAAGGATGGAGACTTTTTTTTTTTCAGCTTTACTGGGGTATAATTGACAGAGCTATAAGACATATAAAGTATACAACATGATGATTTGATACACGCATACATCGTGAGAGGATCACCCCACCACCAGTCATGTTAACCAACACAGAGGATGGAGAAATCGAAGTGTTTATGCTCAGTTAACTTGCTCAGCTTTATACAGCTATGAAGAGGTAGAATTTGAACTTAATGCCCAGCACCTACACTTTTCATATTACATCATACTCTTTATCTAGCAGTCACCAACACGAAGAACACATTAACAACCAAATTTGGGATTCTCGGGGATTAGAATATCCGTTTTAATACATTTCAAGTCCACGTCTCAATTCTACAGAAAACAAAAGTTACCTGGAATCCAGACAAAGCTTCAGTATATTTCACAACTCCAACAACAAATGCAGTGGCCGTGGCCCTGGGAAGAAAGAACAAAGGTAAGTATACAGTAATCTCGGTTTTCAATTATGGGTTTTCTTTATGTGGCCAATAGCATTTAAGGAAAACATTGCATTTTATCTTTACTTGAGGTTCTCAGTTATAACAAGTATCAAAGTCCTTTTATCTTTCATGGCTCTTTTATTTTTCCATAGTATGTAAGACAATGCTGCTTCTTGCATACTCAGTCATGTCTGACTCTGCGACCCCATGGACCGCAGCATGCCAGGCTTCCCTGTCCTTCACCAATACCCAGAGCTTGCTCAAACTCATGACCATTGAGTCAGGGATGCCATCCAACCATCTCATCCTCTGTTATCTCCCTCTCCTCCTGCCTTCAATCTTTTCCAGCATCAGGGTCTTTTCCAATGAGTTGACTCTTCACATCAGGTGGCCAAAGTTTTGGAGCTTCTAAAAATTAGTTTCCATAAAACTAGGTATTTCACCCTAAGCTATTTTACTTCTCAGAGTGTCCATCCCCACTCCCAGTCTCTGAACACATACTACCTTAATTCAAATATGTTACCTCAAAAATAGTAATGTTTTTAAATGCTGACATTTATTCATTGACAACACATAGTTAACTTCCATACACTGTTCCTGTTCTAAGAAATTAATGCACTTTCAACAGCAACAATAATTACACTTGAAATTCAACTTGCTAGGCAACTTGAATTATGAGACTTACATAATAAATTACAGAAGTCCCAAGAAGTTTAGAAGCATAAGAACATGGCTTTACACTATATTTATTTTTTATTAAAAATACAGATGACATTTTTGCCCATCATTTTTCCTACTTTGAGTATTTAAGGAGAAGAGGAACTTAAAATTTTTTTTTGCTGTAGTTTTTGTTTTAGTGGGGGAATGGAAAGGAATTTTAAACTTGTTTTGACTTTTCCTCAGGTGAGCAGCAGTGAACTACTATCCATTCGAAACAAGAATTACTTTACTACTCTTCTCAGTTTCACAGTGAAAATTTAAAGTAGAAACAGTTTCAAACATAACTATAGTAACAAGAGTATAAATGATTTAAACCCATTAGTTAAGGGGCATGCATGCTAAGTTGCTTCAGTTGTGTCCAACTCTCTGTGATCCTATGGACGGCAGCCCACCAGTTTCTCCTGTCAGTGGGATTAGACTTTAAAAATCAAGATACTTTCTGTTTAAAAGAAATACATTTAAAATATGAGGACACAGAAAAGTTGGAAGTAAAATGATGGGAAAGATGTAACAAGAAAATAATTTTAAAGCATGAATCACTAAATTAATATTAGACAAAAGAAGCTTAAAGAGAAAAGCATGATTAGATATATAAATGGTCATTACATAATGATAATATGGTACATTTTAACAGGAAGATCTATCAATTTTAAGCTTACAGATACCTAATAAAATGTTATCAAATATACACAGTACAAATTAATAAAATACAGGTGAAGGTCCCTGGCAGTCCAGGGTTTTAAGACTCCACACTTCCATTGCAGAGGACACAGGTTCAATCCATTGTCAGGGAACTAAGATCCTGCGTGCTGCAGCCAAAAAAAACTTTTTAAATAATGTTTTAAATAAAATTTTTTTTAAATAAAATACAGGAAGAAAGTGATTAATTCACCACCAGATATTTCAGCTCAGTTCCTTTGATCCTTAATATATCATTATCAATGTAGCTATTAACCACATAATTAACAAGTTTGATCTAAGGGACATATAAAACATTGCAACCAATAAGTAGTGAACTAATAATTTTCCCCTATCTAGCACACAAAGAATATTTTCAAAAGTTAATAAGCTATGTCGCTGTAAAACAGACTAAACTTTAGGACACTGAGATTAAATCTGCTCTGATTCTTAACCTTGCATTATCACAGTCAACATCCAAAGTGAAAGCTCTCCCAGACTCTTCACACTCACTACTGCTTGCCCACTCCCAACCTGCTGTTTGCCATAATATGCTACTATACCATTATCACCATTCACTTCCATTTCCTCTCTAAAAGTAGTATGCTTCCCTTTATTTTCAACCTTTTCTCCAAACATTCCTTTCACATCTTCGCCTTAAGTGGAACTTAATTCTTCAAAGAAAATCCTCTCTTTATTGCTTTCAAGTGGTAATTGTCTATTCTTTCAAAATCCAAATAGCATTGACACTCTTCTTCACTCTAGATCATTGTTCCCACTTTCTTCTGTAAAAAGTATTATGTGCTTTTCAAAAGACTCACGTTGTTTGCATCACTTTTCCTTCCCTCTTGAAACTTGTCACTTGTCAACTAGTGACATTCCAATTATTCTCCTTCATTTATCAAAAATATCATACTCAACTCACACAGCCTTCTCTTATGCTTCAAGTTCTATTATCATGTTGAGTATTATCATTATTCTAGCAGATCATCCTTCCATAATCTGAACTCAGTTCCTTGACTGCCTCATTTCTTTATCTCCAATAACCTAGTTTACCACAATCATGCACTTCATTTGCTATCATCTATGTGTTTCTTCTCAAATCACTATTCCAAGCATTTGTGCTTATGATCACAATCATGTCTCTGTATTTACTCAACTATCAAAATTTTTAGTTATTTTTTTCTCAATCTTCAGTGCACTGATACAATTCACCAGAACATTCTCTTTCTCTATCGCATTGTTTTTCCCCCTTCTCTCTCTTCATTTTTTTATTCAGTTTAGATTCATGGTTCCTTATTTAAATAATATCCTTTGAACAACACTTTTGGCAGTATCTTAAATTTCTTGGCCTTTGCTTTCAGCTTATCTGTTGAACAAGACCCTTAAATCTGCCATTTACTTTTTCTATTCTTAAATCTGAGAAGTCAGACTACTTGGAGGGGGAATCATAGAAGTTCATTTACTTATTATTATTAACCTCAAATGGGGTTTACCAGTATCTGGTAATCCTACTGTGTTTGATTGAGTTCATCTCCCATTCTTTGCAACAAGCCTGTGAAATCTTATTCATGCTCATCTTTCTTCACTCACAGTAGATGACCTTGCCAACTTCATAAAGATCTGAAAGCATCAGATGAAATTAACTTTCCACTACTGAATCTACAAGCCCATATACACCTGCACCAATTTTCTTCTCTCTCTGACCTATTATATTAGAATAGATGTTCCTTCTCCCAAGACCAATAGCTGCCTATGCTTTAAAGAATATCCCCTCCCTCCTTCTCAGGAATCTTACCTTCATGTTTTCTTCTGTATAGTTATCCCTCTTGCTTCTGCATATTCACTCTCTTTCATCAGCATCTTTCCCCTTAACATATATATGCTCTACCAACTATTATGTTTAGTAAGTTATTGATACTTTCCTGAACCTTAATTTCTGAATTGTTTTTAAAAAGTAGGATAGGAACTTCCCTTGTAGTCAAGTAGTTAAGAATTCACATTGCAATTCAAGGGAAGTGAGTTTGATCCCTGGTCCAGGAAGTAAGATTCCACATGTCATGAAGTTGCTAAGCCTGTGTGTCACAACTACTGAAATCCATGTGCGCTGCAACTACCGTAGCCCTGTGCTACAACTAGAGTCCATGAGCCACTGTGAAAAATCCCACATACCGCAACTAAGACCCAACGCAGCCAAACAAATATTTTTAAAGTATGATAAAAATGAAATAATAAAGGAATGAAAATGGTAAAAATGAAAATACTCTGTAAACTGTGGTTGGTGGTTTAGTTGCTAAGTCATGTCCAACTTTTTGCAACCCTATGCATTATAGCCCATCAGGCTCCCCTGTCCATGGGATTTCCCAGGCAAGAATACTGGAGTGGGTTGCCATTTCCTCCTCTGTTGTAAACTGTAAAGCAATATATAATGAGAGAGTTTAATGTTAGAATTTGTTTCAATCTAAAGATCAAAACAATTAAGTGACTTCCTGTGGTTTTGTTGTTTCCTAACTGAAAGATCTAGGGATACAACTCTACTCTCCATTATCATTAGCTATTATTTCATTTATAATTAAAATATAGAAAATTATTATCAGTAGTACTAACTTGAAAGCATAGAAATCTTTCTTAGAAATATTTTTAAATGACACAGTTTTTGTGTAGATGTAGATATTGCAGTCAGCATCTTAGCTTATTGACATTCAGAATTTTAATCATGGGCAGGCATCTGGTGTATCCACAACTAAACTGGATTTAACTAAAATAGAATCTGAGCTGATTAAAGTACCTTCATCCCCATTATCAAGTTTCTCTTTACAGTTCTGTAAACATAAGAGCCCCTTAATAAACTAAACAAATTGAGTGAAAAAAATCTTTTTCTAAAAAGAATATGTATATATTTATATTCGTATATATATATTCGTATATATATATTAGTATATATATTATATATATATATATACTAGATAAGGCAATGGCACCCCACTCCAGTACTCTTGCCTGGAAAATCTCATGGATGGAGGAGCCTGGTAGGCTGCAGTCTATGGGGTTGTTAAGAGTCAGACATGACTGAGCGACTTCACTTTCACTTTTCACTTTCATGCATTGGAGAAGGAAATGGCAGCCCACTCCAGTGTTCTTGCCTAGAGAATCCCAGGGACAGGGGAATCTGGTGGGCTGCCGTCTATGGGGTCGCACAGAGTCAGACACGACTGAAGTGACTTAGCAGCATATATACATATACGCACACACAAATATAACTGAATCACTTCGCTGTACATTTAAAACTAAAACGACATTGGAAATCAACTATTGTTGTTGTTCAGTCACTAAGTCGCCAAGGGTTCTATGGCCAAAAACTGAACATGAATCTTTAACTTTGAAACTGAGAAGGAAATGGAGGCTGTAGAACCTTCAGGAAACAAGGGTGGCTAGAGGAAATTGTCATTAAATGGCAACCCTTGTTGTGAAAGGTGGCACTTTCACTTGCAATATTGTGAAATGTAGAACTAATAAACTTGTGAAACTTGTAATAAACTTGTAGATCTTGCTGAGGAGATTTCCGGGCAGAATACTGAAAATGCCAACTGATTTCTTGTAACTGGCCATGACCAAATATGAGGAGAGAGAGATGAACTGTTCAGTTTCGGAGAAAAATTTATAAAAAACAGAAAGGGCCCAGAACACCTTGTCCATATAGCAAGAGTTTCTCAAGAAGGAAATGTCCTGTGGGCAAAGATCAAAGCCAGGGAATTGCTAGTGAAACATGGCATCAAGGTAAGTTAGCATCAAGGATGCAGCTATAATAATCTTTAAGACTTCGGAAATATTTAAGTCAGTAACTCACAGATCTCTTAGCCAAACAAAAAGACTTCTAAGAATCATATGAGCACAGACTGTAGTCCTCTAAGCTAGACAATGGGTATCTAAGATTTTCAAGGGTATTGTCCTTCAGTGCCCTCTCAGCTCAGAGAGAGAGATATCCATCTTGAACAGATTCGTGGGCATGCCTTGGAATGGATAATTTGCTTCACAGTAAATAAAAGATATTTTTAAAGGAATTACATCAGTTTAGTCGGAGAAGGCGATGGCACCCCACTCCAGTACTCTTGCCTGGAAAGTTCCATGGACAGAGGAGCCTGGTAGGCTGCAGTCCATGGGGTCGATAAGAGTCCGACATGACTGAGTGACTTCACTTTCACTTTTCGCTTTCATGCATTGGAGAAGGAAATGGCAACCCACTCCAGTGTTCTTGCCTGGAGAATCCCAGGGACGGGGGAGCCTGGTGGGCTGCCGTCTATGGGGTCGCACAGAGCTGGACATGACTGAAGCGACTTAGCAGCAGCAGCAGCAGTCTTAAAAGGAGAGATAGTTCAAAACAAAAAGAGGCTTCTGAGCCTTAAACCTTCAAGAACAGGGAGCAAGTTGAGAAAGCTTCTCAGCTTCAAACATTTGCTATGTCTCATGGAAAAGGACTCAGAATAGAGCCACAATTTTGAAAATCACTCCCAGGGAGAAGAATTAGGTCCTAATTACACACATTCTCTGCTCACAGAACGCGATGAATTAGACATATGCCCAACTGAAGTTCAGAACTACTATGGAGCATTCACTGCACGACCTCCAATTTCCCTTCTTTTTGAACAAGACTGTCAACTGCCTGTCTTGCCATTGTATGCTGGATGAGCAGGGGCAGAAAAGTCGGTTCTTTAGTTTATGCATCTTTAGATTGCTGCTGCTGCTGCTAAGTCGCATCAGTCGTGTCCGACTCTGTGCAACCCCATAGACAGCAGCCCACCAGGCTCCTCTGTCCCTGGGATTCTCCAGGCAAGAATACTGGAGTGGGTTGCCATTTCCTTCTCCAATCTTTAGACTGAAACTGCAGCAATGGTTGCTCATGTATACCTGAAACTGATTTAGAAGACAAAATTGTGAGCCTTGAGCCTGAATCTTATGATGTAGGACTTTAAGGTATTTGACGAAGTGGTGAATGCATGTTCCACATGTCAGGAACATGAACTGCTATAGCCAGGGGTATATTATGGTAACTAATTTCCAAAGATGGCTGCCATCAAGCCTTTCTCTTCTTGCATATACATAACCATTGAGAGGTAAAATTTCTTCTTCCTTTTCCCCTTTAATCCAGGCTTGTCCTGTAGATTAGTTTTTTGAACAGTACAATATAGAGAAATATAATGTAGAGAAAGTGATGTTCTAAGACTTCCAAGCCAAGACCTCAAGAGAACCTATAGCTTCTACTTTTCTTAGAACTCTTACTTGGGATGTTACTGCTTGGATTCCGGCCATCATGATAGGAAGAAGTCCGGCCATCATGACAGAAGAACTACAGCTACATGGAGAATTGAGGTGGGAGAGTTGAGTACCCAGGAAACAGCTGGCATCAATACCCAATCATGTGAATAAATTATTTTGGATGTTTCAAGCCTGATCAGCCTCCTAGAAAATTGTATGTGTGTGTGTGTGTGTGTGTGTGTGTGTGTGCATGCACATGCCCAGTTGTCTGATTCTTTGTGACCCCATGGACTGTCGCCTGTCAGACTCCTCTGTCCATGGAATTTTCCAAGCTAAAATACTGGAGTGGGCTGCCATTTCCTACTCCAGAGGATCTTCTCAGCTCAGGGATTAATCCCACATCTCTTGCATCTTCTGCATTGGCAGACAGATTTTTTACCACTGCACCACCTAGGAAGTACTAAAAAACAGAAGCCTGGCAGGCTATATAGTTCATGGGGTCATAAAAGAGTCAGACACAACTTAGTGACTAAATAAAAACAAATACTGTGCTACTGTACTGGGGTTTCCCTGGTGGCTCAATAGTAAAGAATGTACTTGCCAAAGCAGATGTCGGTTCTATCCCTGGGTCAGGAAGGTTTGTTGGAGAAGGAAATGGAAACCCATTCCAGTATTTTCACCTGGAAAATCCCATGCATAGCTCTAGACACCATTTAGAGCAGAATCAGCCAATGATACCTGTCAACTCAGAATTATTTGAAAAATGAAATGGTGGTTGTTTCAAGTCAATTATGTTTAGGGATGGTTTGTTAGTAATAAACAAAGCAACCCATGTGCTAACATCATTAAGGAAATAAAACGATCAAGAAACTCATTTCAAAAAATAAATATATATAACCTAATCAAACTTAACAAGCTTTTGCGCAGCAAAGGAAACCATAAAAAGAAAAAAATGAAAAGACAACTTAAGGAGTAGGAGAAAATTATTTGCAAATGATATGACTAAGAAAGGCTTAATCTCCAAATATATGCAACAGCTCACAAAACTCAACAAAACAAACAGCCCAATCAAAAAAATGGGTAGAAGACTTGAACAGATATTTCTCCAAAGAAGACACAGAGGTGGCCAATAGGCACAGGAAAAGATGTTCAACATTACTATTAGAGAAATGAAAATCTAAACGACAATAAGGTACCACCTCACACCAATCAGAATGCCTGTCATTAAAAAAGTCTACAAATAAATGCTGGAGAGGGTGTGGAGAAAACGGAACCCTCCTAGAGTGTTGGTGAGAATGTAAGTTGGTTCAGCCACTATGGAAAACAGTATGGAAGCTCCTCAAAAACTAAAAATAGAGTTGCAATATGATCCAGCAATCCCCTCCTGGGCATATATACCCAGACTAAACAATAATTCAAAAAGATACATTCACCCCTACGTTCATAGCAGCACTATTCACAATAGCCAAGACACGGAAACAAGCTAAATGTCCATCAACAGATAAATGAATAAAGATGCGGTGCATATATACAATGCAGTATTATTCAGCCATAGAAAAGATAATGCCATTTGCAGCAACATGGATGCAACTAGAGATTATCATACCCAGTGAAGTCATTCAGAAAGACAAATACCATATAATCTCACTTACATGTGAAATCTAAAATATGGCACAGACTACAGACAGAAACAAGACTCACAGAATGGAAACAGACTCACAGAGAACAGATGTGTTTCCCAAGGAGGGGAAGGGAGAGTGAGTGATGGACTGGAAGTTTGGTTAGGAGGTGCAAACTATTACACTTAGAATGGATAGATAATAAGGTCCTACTGTATAGCCCAGGGATAAGCCATAATGGAAAAAACATTTAAAAAGAATGTATACATGTGTATAACTGAGTCACTTTGCTTTACAGCAGAATTTAACACAATACTAATCAATCAACTATACTTCAATTAAAAAAGCTCATTTCAACCCAAGAACTAAAACATCACCAATATTGTCTAATTGGTTCATTTGTTCCTTCTCACCTATTTTGCCTCACTCTCACTCTCACTCTGAAATGGTAACCATGAATTCTTACTACATGCTCCTTTCAGTTCAGTAGCTCAGTAGTGTCTGACTCTTTGCAATATCATGCACTGCAGCCCGCCAGCCCTCCCTGTCCATCACCAACTCCCAGAGTTTACCCAAACTCATGTCCAGTCAGTGATCCCATCCAACCACCTCATCTTCTGTCGTCCCCTTCTCCTCCTGCCTTCAATCTTTCCCAGCATCAGGGTCTTTTCAAATAAGTCAGCTCTTCGCATTGAGTGGCCAAAATATAGGAATTTCAGCTTCACCATCAGTCCTTCCAATGAATATTCAGGACTGATTTCCTTTAGGATGGACTGGTTGGATCTCCTTGCAGTCCAAGGGACTCTCAAGAGTCTTCTCCAACACCATAGTTCAAAAGTATCAATTCTTTGGTGCTCAGCTTTCTTTATAATCCAACTCTCACATCCATACATAACTACTGGAAAGCCTTGACTAGATAGACCTTTGTTGGCAAAGTAACATCTCTGCTTTTTAATATGCTGTCTAGGTTGGTCATAACTTTTCTCCCAAGGAGTAAGCGTCTTTTAATTTCATGGCTGCAATCACCATCTGCAGTGATTTTGGAGCCCCAAAAAGTAAAGTCTGCCACTATTTCTCCATCTATTTGCCTTGAAGTGATGGGACCAGATGCCATGATCTTTGTTTTCTGAATGTTGAGCTCTTTTACTTAAAAAAAAAAAAAAGCTTTTATACAAAGATATGTATTCCAAAATAATATAGCTTAGATTTGTTTCTAAGCTTTATAAAAGCTGCATGTAGGCTTCTAAGGCTTGCTTTATTTAATCATCCCTTTATTCTCAGGTCATTCTCACTGCTAAATAAAATTACAAAACCTACAACTTTTTATTTTCTTGTCAGTGGTGGCTACGAACATAGCTGCCTTAACATTCCCACACATGTACTCTTGCACACATATGCACGAATATAAGGTATACATGCAGGAGTAGAATGGTTAGATTTTAGAATACATGAATCTTTAATTATTCAAGATAATGCCCAATTGCTTTCCCAAGTATACCAGTTTACAACCCCACCTTTAGAAATCTTCTTGATGTGCATCTTCTTTGTACTGTCGTATTTCTTAATTTTTCCATCTATTGGATGTAAAATAGTATTCACTGTAGTCTTTTAATTAGTTGATCACTTGAAATTAAACATCTTTTCATATGTTTAGTCACACCCTCTTAAAATGCCATTTCTCTTTTGCTCTTTTTCTTACAGGACAATGATGAATAGAAATTGAGTAATAATAAGCATCCTTGTCATGTTCCTCATTTTTAATGTATACAACTTCATCATGATGCATTATCCTTTTTACATAATGTTGAATTCAGTTTATCAATAATGCTTTTGACTTTCAGATCTGTGTTAGTAAGTGCTGTAAGTCTGCCATTTCCTTTTCTCCTACCAAATGTCTGATTCTAGTATCAATAAAAACTACATAGGCCTTGTAAATTAAGCTGAAGAGTATTCCCTCATTATCTATTGAGTTTGCATGAAATGTTCAAATAGCACAGTCTTTGAAAGGGAAGTAAAACATTTGGATGTTATCAAAAATTTTTAAAGTATTTTCTATTCATTACTATTGAGTAAGTAGTATGTAGCTTGTCTATTTCTTCTTCAGCCAACTTAAGGGAAAGGTACTTTCCTAGACCTTGGTCTCTTTTGTCTAAGTTTTCAAATACATTAGAAATGCTCCCAGTAGTCTACATTTTCATCTCTTGCTATGGGTTAAGACCCCATTTTCAATCTTCATGTTGTTTAGACTTGTTGTCTTCTTACTCAAATACACCAATTTGTTTTGTCATGAAAACAACATTGACATTGTGATCCTATGGTTTCTAACTCATTGATTTCTTCCCTTTTCCTGTGTCTTCCTGCTTTATAGTGTGTTTATTCTGTCAATCTTTTCCTAAGTTATACACTTAGCCTTTAAGCATTTAAAATCATTTTCCTCTAAGTGCACTTTCTGGTGCATCACTCAATTTTTTCAAATGTAACACATAATTAGGTTCTAAGTATGTTTTTTTCTTTCATCTATGAAGCTTTTTTAATCTTGTAAAGCCATGATTAAAAAATAACTTTTATTAGTTTTTAAAACAACCAACTTCTAATTTATCTCTATTCATTTAATACCAACTTTATGAAATTTATTGTAACTTCTTCATGCCTAATAATGGTCAATTCTTGCTAAAACACAATGCTTAAGAAGAATGTTCTCTGTTGATCATTCTAAATGTGGTCATTGAATCAATACTGTTAATTGCATTATTAAAATCTGTGTCTTCATTTTTTTAGTCTTATTTGTTAGTAACTGAGAGCTGTTAAAATTTCTGATTGCTGCTCCATTTGTTGCTTTAGCCTGGGCTTCCCAGGTGGCACTAGTGGTAAAGAACCCGCCTGCCAATGCAGGAGAGATAAGAGATGTGGGTTTGATGTCTGGGTCAGGAGATCCGCTGGAGGAGGCAACACATTCCAGTATTCTTGCCTGGAGAATCCCAAGGACAGAGGAGATTGGTGGGCTACTGCCCAAGGTCGCAAAAAGTTGGACACAACTGAAGTGACTTAGCACACATGCATTACGCATTTTGAGGCCATTTTATTAAGCATATAGAAATTTAAAATTATATATATATTTCTAATGAGTTGATCCTCTTACCATTATTTAGAGGTCTTCTCCATCTTTAATAATACTATCATAAAGTCTAACTTTGATAGCAGCAAATCTACATTTTCTTTTGCTATTTGCCCATCTTTTATATTCTTTAAAAAATCCAGCCTATACCAGATTTTCAAAAAAACAGAATCAATGTTTTTAACTGGGTTTAACCTATTCATATTTTCATTATTTGACTTGTTATTATTATTATCTTACTAATTTTATCCCTCCCCCACCCCTAATTTCTTTCCTTTTTGTATTGAGCTTGTCTTCCTATTTCACATCTTTAAATTTTTCTTTGGAACTATTCATTTCATATCTATTATTTTAGCATTTATAAATTTTATGATACATGTTTAACATAATTTCAAAGTTAAATGGTATCTTAACCCATTTTCTGAATAATAAAACACTTCAGAACACTTTAATTCTAATCACTCCCCTCCCATCTTATAAGTTATTACTCAATTTTTCAATTATATCCTACATTAAAAGTCCAAATCAATATTGCATAAAATAGTTTTATTTAATTACAATTTTTCTTCTTATAAACACTTCATTACAATTGTTGTATACAAAAAACACTTTTGATTTACATGTTTTTCATTTATTTGCTTACTAGTTTTTCAATTTCAGACTGTCCTTTTGAAATCATTTTCCTTCTTGAAGATCATCCTTTTGCAATGTCTTTAATGAAGTTCCACTGATGGTAAAATCTGTTTTTCATTTGAATGGAGCCTTATTTCAGTTTTGCTTCATACAAATTCCAAGCTGATAATTTTTTTTCTCAGAATTTTGCAGCCACTATTCTACCATCTTTAGAGTCCCTGTTGCTATCAAGAAGCCTTCTGAAGTTCTGTCTTGCCTTCACCGATGATCTTTTCCTCACTTTGACTGCTTGAATAATCTTTTGTTTGTATCTCACAGTTATAATACATTGAATTTAGGCTTAGATTTCATCTATATACCCTTGGGATATATTGTGCTTCCTGAATTTATGAATTTGTGTTTTTCCAACCAATGTTGAAAATTCTGTTACTTCTTCAAATATTGCCACTTCATCCTCTCTATTCTCTCCTGCTGGTACTTCTAGCCTTCATAATTTTTCCTTCCATATATCTTAATTTAATATTAAATATTTATTAATATTTAATATTAAATTAAATTAATAATTTAATTCTTAATAATTTCTTAATTCCTTCTCCTTAATTTTCTAGCACCTTCTTTCTTCTTGCTGCACACTGGGTAATTTCTTTGTATCTAGCTTCCAGTTTATTTATTGACTATTCAGCTGAGTTAATATCATATTCAACATGTCTGTTGTTTTTTTTTTAATTGCAAGTAATATATTTCTTATCTAGCGGTTTCATTTCTTTTCAGATCTGCCTGTGGTTCCATCCTTCATGTGTGCTGATGACGAGACCTTGGAAAAGTGAATGCAAAGTTTATTTCTATGGGTTCTTCCTCATGCTATTAATAGCCAGTTTCCACTTGTAGCTGGTGATCTCCAGTCATGAAATAGTATTGTTTTATCTTAATCTATGAGAATCTTGGACCTATATCTTGTTTCTACCAGGAACTATAGGGTATTGCAAACTGAGGCCTACTTCAGTTGTCCTGGATGGGGCATCTCAGATTCAGATTTATCTCGTTGTTTCCAGTCTGGGAGAACGGCATATGGCAATGCTGCAACTGGTATTTGTCATCCAGGCAATACTGCCAAACTTTAGGCTTAACGGAGTTGTCACAATTTACAGATCAAAATGTGTTCATTTTGTCAGGAAACAGAAAATAGAGGTATGGTTCTTAGAGATTTCCCCTACCTTCTTTGAGCCTATTAATGGATTCAAAGGAGATTTTATTCAAGATCTAGTTGTTCTGCAGTACCTAAAGTACTACTGGAAGCAAAAGTCTTATTTAATATATGATATACCTTTGATAACCTGAGAAAGCTCATGATTTATGAGAATCCTTGCTCATTCAAAGAGGTATGGAGAGGTTTCCTACCTCTCAATCAGAACTCAATCAGTATTTTGGAACTGAGTGTACAAAGTACGAACTTATCCAATAAGTTGTTGCCCCATCTTGTAGAAATTTCTCTTATTATTCTACTTCTAAGATACTCAGACAGCCCTGACAGTTCAAATTTTCAATGTCCTGATCAATATGTAGTTCAGGTCAACAGAACTAAAATCTATGAAAACAAACCATTATTTTGAACATTTTAAAAAACAGACAATAACAATTTGTTATATGCAACTTACATCTAGATGCATAACTTTATTCTTGGAAGCCTGAGCCACCTATAATTTATAGAAGCAAGGCTAAACAAGGCAGCTGGTGATTTCATTTTAGTCAGAAACAGATCTAACAGGAATCTGGCGGCAGATCTGGCTGCTGTTGTCTTAAATGCAGATGGCTTGTTTGCATCTTTATGATTCATAATTGTTGGTCACTGTTCTCTGGATGATCAGGAAGCTCTCTGTGCCTCAACCTAATCACTGAAGTAGTGAAAGGAGATACCCGCAGCAAGGGCTGCAACTGCAAATGCTGCAATCACGCCTAAAAGTGAAACAAACACAAAACAAATGGAAATGGAATGAGCAAAAGAAAGGTTGAACTGCTCCTAGGCTTTGAAATGCAGGTAACTGATGGACTAAACAACAATAACAATACACAAACACAAATACATATGTATACACATATACAGACATTGAAAGCCAGGAAAATCTTAGAGGAAAATATAGCAATAGTTGAAAACATATTTTACAACGGTTGGACTGGTAATCTACTTCTGACCCCTTAAAATAAAACTGTCTTTTTTTTTTAAGTATCTTTTCTTATACACAAGTGCACTCATACGAATCTAAGAGACAATCTAAGAGACAAACTAACACATACTTTAAAAGGCTTCTATAAATATTTATATTGACATTTCAGCCATGCCATCTCATGCAACTTAGCTTAAATCAAAGAGACATCACAATGCAAAGTCATTTATATAGCTATCAAAAACCACAGAAACTAAAATCTAAAAATCATTAAGCTTATGTTGGCAACTTTTATTTTTAATTTTTTCCCTGAGCATTTTAAGTTAAAAAAACAAAAACAAAACTGACCATACTAGTCTAGACACACACAAACACAGGTGCAAAAAATTTAGGTAATTAAGTTCACCTAGTGAGTTAAGTGACATGAAAAAAACCTGAAGTTTCTGGCTTCTAACTCTCAGTTAGCCGAAAGTCTTAACTAAGCAACAGGTCACATGTTCTTTTATCAGTAAGTCTGAAAAATGGTAGTGACCACCACACTTCTTGGAAACTTTAAAATTAAAGTGCATTAGAATTTTCAGATTTGAATTTGACTCTCTTCATAGAATATCTATCAAAATCTTTCATAATAGCCATCCTGGGAACACCAATTTGGAAAACATTGGCACTACTATACTTGATCCCCAAAACTCAACATAATTTTCTTCTAAAAACACCAAAACATTTAATAGGAAGTGTCATTTTTGAGAGCACTTGGGACAATGCTTTTTTTATAAATCTTTCTGCCACTTTCCACAGTAATTAGTACTAGCTTAATCTAGCTCTTTTAAGAAAACAAAATGAAAATAATTTTAAAGTAACAAAAAAATGCAAATCCAAAATATCATCTTTTCAATTTTATAGAAGAAATATAATACCTAAGTTTTGCTGAATTTTCAACACTATTGTAGTTTTAATTGGCTGTTTTGGTTGTTCATCATCTGTGTTGTCCAATGAAGCTTCAGTATCCATAGAGGAACTTATACAGGCTGCAAGAAGATAATAATAATAAATACTAAGTAAGATGGGAATAATTACCATTTAAAAATAACCTTTAAAGAACACTATAAAAAACACACAATGAGATCCATTGTCCTTCAACTTGACTTTTTTAAAAATTTATTTTTTTCACTGGACTTTAAAATAACAATTTGCCTTTTATTAAGTGTAGGTGAACTAAATTTCATGGACTATATGTCAGACTGATATACTTTTTAAAATACTTTGTGTACTTTCATAACTGATTGATATCAAAAAGCCATAGAGCTAGTTCTAAATGATGTCCACAAATTATAATCTGATTACCATATGATAGTAGAGATAAACTGATACGAAAAATCAAACTACACAGACAGGGTAACCTTCTCTCTTAACTAGGATTAATTTATAATATACTTATTGATGGTTCTGGATTAATCATTCTAAGCAATCATATATTAATACAAAAGCAAGGACTGGCAAACTAACCCATGGGCCAAACTACAGTCCATGGGACAGACCTTACATACCTAAAATATTTACAGAAACAAATCACCTGAAATTTGTAATATATAAGCAAAATGTGATCATAAATTCGACCTTAAAACAACTCACTGTTAAGCAAAGTACGTACATTATCTCATTTACAGCTGAAAAATAAAATCTGGGACACTAAGTGAATATTTGAGCATCATAAGCAAAGAATGAGGATTCAAGTATAAGTTTTCTTCCTACTTCATTATGCTGACAATAATTTGTGAGGGCTAGCCTAGCTGAATTTATTTAAAACTGACTAAAAGTTTTGAACTGAAAACATTCTTAGGGATCACACAGACAAGTGGTTTTCTTTTTTAAACTAGTGTTAAAAAATCAGACAGGAAATCCCAGTATGTGAAACATATGAACGCAGAATTACTCTCGTTGAAGCATGGGTGGATCCCGGAGCCATTCTCCCTACTTTGCCTCAAGAGGGGATAGCAGGAGGCTGTTCTAGAGAAAGCAATTGCAGTTGATCCTTAAACAACACGGGTCTGAACTGCATGGATCCATTTAATTACACGTGACTTTTTTTTTTTTCACTAAATATATATTATATGATCCATGGTCAGTTGAATCCATGGATGCAGCACTGCCCGGGTGTGCTAAGTCACTTCAGACATGTCTGACTCTTTGTGACCTCTGTCCATGGGATTTTCCAGGTAAGAACACTGGAGTGGGTTGCCGTGCCCTTCTCCAGGGGATCCTCCCAACCTAAGTATCAAACCCACATCTCTTAAGCCTGCAGGCTCTGGCAAGCGGGTTCTTTACCATTAGCGCCACCTGGGAAGCCCACGGTACCGCCCATACTGTGAAGCTATATGCGATTTTTGACTGTAGGAGGGTCAGTGCCCTTAAATCCCCATGTGGCTCAAGGATCAACTGTACTTCATACTGATCTCTTTATTAATATTTACAAAGATTAGAGAATAGCAGAGTGAGAAACAGTAAATACTGTTTAAATTCAAAGTAAAATATCTTATTGCCTGGGATTGAAATATCTTTCATAGACATTTTTGTATCCCAATATACTGTGCGCTTATATGCAGAGTACATCATGAGAAACGCTGGGCTGGAAGAAGCACAAGCTGGAATCAAGATTGCCCGGAGAAATATCAATAACCTCAGATATGCAGATGACACCACCCTTATGGCAGAAAGTGAAGAGGAGCTAAAGAGCCTCTTGATGAAAGTCAAAGAGGAGAGTGAAAAGGTTGGCTTAGAGCTCAACATTCAGAAAACTAAGATCATGGTATCTGATCCCATCACTTCATGGCAAATAGATGGGGAAACAGTGGAAACAGTGGCTGACTTTATTTTTCTGAGCTCCAAAATCACTGCAGATGGTGATTGCAGCCATGAAATTAAAAGACACTTACTCCTTGGAAGGAAAGTTATGACCAACCTAGACAGCATATTAAAAAGCAGAGACATTACTTTGCCAACAAAGGTCCATCTAGTCAAGGTTATGGTTTTTCCAGTGGTCATGTATGGATGTGAGAGGTGGACTATAATGAAAGCTGAGTGCAGAAGAATTGATGCTTTTGAACTATGGTGTTGGAGAGGACTCTTGAGAGTCCCTTGGACTGCAAGGAGATCCATCCAGTCCATCCTAAAGGAGATCAGTCCTGGGTGTTCATTGGAAGGACTGATGCTGAGGCTGAAACTCCAATACTTTGGCTACCTGATTGTGAAGAGCTGACTCATTTGAAAAGACCCTGATGCTGGGAAAGATTGAGGGCAGGAGGAGGAGGGGATGACAGAAGATGAGATGGTGGGATGGCATCACCGACTCAATGGACATGGGTTTGGATGGACTCTGGGAGTTGGTGATGGACAGGGAGGCCTGGCATGCTGCAGTTCATGGGGTCACAAAGAGTCGGACATGACTGAGCAACTAAACTGAACTGATACTGTGTGCACATCCATGAGGATGTTCTTACAAGGATGACACATAAAATTATTGAAATAATTATCTATGATACAAAATGAATTTTTAAAATTGCTTGCTTCTCATCAATTTCTCATGAAGAAAAGTTTGTCATGTGAGAAATAATCCTCAGTAGCTACACCTCATTAGAATCAAGGGCACAACCACTCCTTTTTTCCTGTTTGAGCATACGACTAAAGTACTTTACAAATGAACATAAAACATTTTTCTATTTTGTTCTACTCCCATATCAGATCAGTCACAAAGACCAACAAATTGTTCTTATGAACTTTCTCCAGAATTATTCAGTCTTCTATATTTCTATAGCTCCCAGTTATCGCTGTAACACTTTACTTCAAGACTACATTAGCTCACCAGCTTTAAAGCTTCCCTAACTTCATCCATAGGTCTAAAAGTTGAATGCAAGTACAACTTTATTTATTTTAAAAACATACACACACCTTTGGTTATTCTATTAGCAAATATCACTGCTTAAAGCTTTTCTTTGGGCCATTAAAATCTTTACCTCAGATACAAACACAAATAATGGATGAAGTATGAAGTGCACTTATTTAACTTATATGTTGGAGACTTTTTTTTACTTTTTTACTTCAGTATTTATAAAGAGCACAAAAATAGCTTTATTTTTCATGACATTACACCTTTAAAACTGAATAGTTATATGTGAACATAATGCTCAAAGAAGTCAAATCCTTTGTATAAACAATTTATATCTCTTTAAAAAAGACATTCCAAGCTCTATTTTCATTTTAAAATCTGTCATACAAAATTATATTGATTTGATACAAATTTGAGACAGTTTTACTAAAGAAGGGCATTTTTCAAGAGTGAATAAATCCTTGTCATAACAATTTGTGTCTGTTTTGGGTGTGGGCATGTAGAATTGTTTTTTAATACACGTTTATTTTATTTTTTGGACGTACTGTGCAGCATGCAGAATCTTAGTTCCCTGACCAGTAACTGAACTCATGTTCCCAGCAATGGAAGTGTGAAGTCTATCTTAACTACTGGACCACCAGGGAAGTCCCTATGAGGGCATATAGAATTTAATTAAAATCTCAGGCACTGTAGTTTTACCAACACCTTAGTGTTATCTGAACTTTAAATGCAAACAACATGTGATTCAAAAGGAAATTAGAACTTAATCATTTCTTAAAACCAGATAATTTTAACTGCAGACAAATTCAAATTATTCATGGGAGAAAGCAATCTTTCTTAAGCAACTGTCAACAAAAGAGAAAATAAGGACATGATGAATACATGCTAAGTTGTAGATATATTCAATTTCATTCCAAGCTGCTGACAGGTAGGACTATTTAGAAGAAAGTTAAAATGAAACGTTAGAACTTAAACTCTTAGCTGTCATCTTTCATCTTCCAGATCCCTAACTCCTAAGTTAATGAGGTTTCATTAGTCAGTGATTTAGCCATGAAAATACATCTTCAGCATTACTTGTTTTCATTATCATTGTTTAACCAAACAACAAAAATTAATTTCACCTCTGATACCAAGACAGAATTACCAAAGATAGGTTCCACCAGATTTTAAAGGTGTGTCTCTAAATTTTTAGCTGATACTGTAAATAAAGTACATCTGAATTATTAAGTTAATATCTACTAGGAGATGACTAATACATTTAAGAAATTTTAAAGCCAGTTATTCCTCACCTTAAGTGAGTCATTTTGACAAACAAATTGTTCTTCATCCCTTAAGTTATTTTAAAATACCTACTGGCAAAATATGTATTTTAAACATAGCAACTACTTGGCAACTATATTATAGAACAGAAATAATTAAATAAGCAAATAACATCAAATATGTAGAGACTAAAGCTAGATACTTATAACAAGTTTAACAATTATAAATGTACAATCATTGATTTCAATCTCTAAATTTGAACATTTGAGCTCTACTTTTCATGATTTTCCATGGAAACCCTAATTTCAAATAATTAGGAAAATATATTCACGTTATATAGCATTAATCTCATACTTATTATTGACTTAATTATAATTCAGAAGGTACATTATTTAAACATTTTATAATAATCCTAGTATCACCTTACATTTATATAATCTCTTTCTGTTCAGAATATATTCTCCCTAACATTTTTAGTAAATTCTAATACCAACCCCATGAGAACCTGGGGTTCAAAGGGGACTTGTTTAAGGTTACACAGCCATAAGTGTTCATCAAGACTGCCGGGAAAATATCAATAACCTCAGATACACAGAAGACACCAACCTTATGGGAGAAAGTAAAGAACTAAAGAGCCTCTTGATGAAAGTGGAAGAGGAGGGTGAAAAAGTTGGCTTAAAACTCAACATTCAGAAAAAAGAGATCACAGCACCTGGTCCCATCACTTCTTGGCAAATAGATAGGGAAACGATGGAAACAGTGATAGACTTTATTTTGCAGGGTTCCAAAATCACCACAGATGGTGACTGTAGCCATGAAATTAAAAGACGCTTGCTCCTTGGAAGAAAAGCTGTGACCAACCTAAACAGCATATTAAAAAGCAGAGACATTACTTTGCCAACTAGTGAAAGCTATAGTTTTTCCAGTATGGATGTGAGAGTTGGACTATAAAGAAAGCTGAGCGCCAAAGAATTGATGGTGTTGGAGGAGACTCTTGAGAGTCCCTTGGACTACAAGGAGATCCAACTAGTCAATCCTGAAGGAAATCAGTTCTGAATATTCATTGGAAGGACTGATGCTGAAGCTGAAACTCCAATACTTTGGCCACCTGATGTGAAGAATTGACTCCTTAGAAAAGACCCTGATGCTGGGAAAGACTGAAGGTAGGAGAAGAAGGGGACAACAGAGAATGAGATGGCTGTATGGCATCACCTACTCGATGGACATGAATTTGAACAAACTCCAGGAATTGGTGGTGGACAGGGAAGCCTGGCTTGCTGCAGTCCATGGGGTTGCAGAGAGTCAGACATGTCTGAGCAACTGAACTGAACTGAACTGAAGCTGTAACTGGCAGATCTGGACTCAGATGTGCAACTGGTAAAGTTATGCATCCAATATTTTTGAATAAATAAATGAATGAATGAGTAAATGCAAAAGTGAAGATAATTCTAAACTAATAGAATGTTTATGTAAAAGCACTTAATTTTTATATTAAAATGTTTATGTTTTTACCTTATTCCATAATTTGGAATATATTTTGCTTCTAAAAAACTAAATAACTAATTCCTTCAAATTCAACAAATACCTGATAAAGCAAAAATAATACATAAATCTTATTTTTGGTCACAATACATCTAATCCAAGTGTTTAATTCCTAAAAAGCTTAGAGTCACTTTTACTGTATTCATCCTTCAGAATGAACTCAGGAGTCACCTGCTCTGAAGCTTTCTCTGAATCACTTATAGGGATAGTTCCTATGCTAAATGTTCTGATAATTCCCTGTTCATTCTCCTATTATAGAACTAACCACTAGTTAAAGTAAAACATAAAAGTAGTAATAATAAAGAATGAAAAAAACAAAAGAATTTACTAAAACTTGAAAACACTCATGTCAAACCTTTGTCACCAAAGATTACAGGTTACTGCTCACCTGTCATCAAAGTATTTTTTCTGACTTAATTATTACAACCAAATCACTGGAGACCCTAAAGTCCTGTCAGTAACCTTGATGTTCTTGAGTTCTTCGTTACTCCTAGGACCTTACTACATGCCCTGCATAATTAATAAAGCATACAATTCTATTTCCAAGTCAGATTACAGGCTTCTTGAGGACAGGAATCTGACCTTTGATTTGTCACCTATAACACTGCCTTGAACAGAGCAAATGCCTAATAAATATCTAATAAACAGACATACTAAATGCTATAAACTAAAATTAACATTTATGGGGCAACAATTAAGTGTTACATGTCACGTTTTAATGTTCTGCATCTCTTAAAACATTCTAAACTATTAAGCCATAGAGCTATGCTATTATATCCTTTTAAAATCATCATGTTCAGTGTAGCACACTACACAAACTTTAAAAACCTTCTATCTAGCTAGGCATATGCTTACAATTTTTAAAGCATACAGTAAGTATGAAAACAGATGTGCTACAGTGTTCAAAATTGACATATTCAGTCTATGTCATTCAGTTAGTAACAGATATTTATGAATACCTATCATGCTTTAGGCATGGAACTCAGAGCAACACTTACTCTCAAGAATCCTACAGTCTTATGTGAAAGATTAACATCATTAAGCATGCAACTGATACTCATCAATAATTATAAGAGTGGAAAATAATGCAAAGAAGCTGCAAAAAACTATAATTAAGCATAATGGAGGAATCCAGGCAGACTGAGCTAGTACGTGAGCACGTAAAAGTATCTACACAGGTTAAAAAAATGCTGTTTAGCTCCTTGAAGACAGGATCAGTATCTTATTGATTTTTGGATCCCAAACTGCAGGACTGACAAAATCAACAATCTGTTCAGTCAACAGATGTTTACTGAGGACCTATGTTATGTTAAGGCTAGATTCTCAGTAAAGTGCTAAACATGGAAGCAGTGAAAGGTGGTAAAGAAAAATGAGTCTGGAAACCGTAATAATAAGAACAGTTAAAGACATCTGGGAGTATTTGGCTTTGAAATATTTAGAACATGACAACTGCCCTCAGTTTAAACTTAAAGCAAGACCTCAGTAAAGAAGCAGTAGAACTGACATTTGAACAACATGGGTTTGAAATGCACAGGTCCACTTATATGCAGATTGTTTTCAATAAAGACACACTACAGTACAAGGCAATCCATGGTTGGTTGAATCTGTGAACTCAGAAGTAACTTACTCAAGTAATCAACATCAGAGGTGACCAAGAACAAAGGCAAACAAAAATCTCTGCCTTCATGATTCTAAGATCGGCTGGCAGAAATAGAGTAGTTGCTCATCTAGAAAAACATATTTCACAAAGTAGCAAACTTTTCTACCAATCTGCCTCAAAATCTATCATTCAGAGAATATGCTATAGCTATACCTTTAAAAATATTAGTTTTCAGGGGACTGAAGCACACCTGCAGCTTTAACATCTGGTACTTAGCAATTTAGAGGTTTTTATTTTTGTTTTGCTTTAAAACAAACTTACTGTTCCACATGATTAATATGAGCCTGGAGCTGTTGAAAAAACAAGTCTGGTGATCACCAACTAGCCTGAGGCTTTACTGACAGATTAGAAATTCATCAACTAAACACTTACTTTATTCACAATAGAAACAAGACTCAATCACCCAACTCTTGTGGGGGGTTGGAATTAGTCAAGCAACAGAAGAATGATATGAAATTTATACTATGATATCAGAGATTTCAAGACTGATTAAAAAAATGGCTACATACTACACATTTATGGATATCTGCAAGTAATATTTTTATCACATATTTTTTTAAATGTTTTGGGAAGACTATATATACTTATACATTTATTTATAGACATGTTTTCATATTCTGCTCTCACTAGAAACAAAAACAGAGCAAGCAGAGCAAAACAAAACAAAATAAAAACTTTTAAAATGTAAGATCAAATGTGAAAGTGATGGTTAGAGACAGAGAATGTGTTACACAATTACTCAGTATGGCAAATCTATGCTCTGTAAAAATAATCTTGATCTAAATTTTGGACCAGCCCATTTTAGCCTGGCATCCCAATTATACGGAGGGGACAGGAAAATAACAGCAAATAGTCTGAAGACATTAAAAAAAAAAAAAACATTTGTGACCTGATGCTTAACCAAATAATTAAAGATAATGGATTCTGAGAAAACTTCACTTAGAATAAAAGAAATCCCTTAAAGCTATACATTTCTACTTATTTAAGACTGAACATTTCTACCTATTTAAGTCTAGGCTTGAAAAAAAATCTAATGTATCGTAAATTCTGATAACAATTTTCCAAAAAAACACTGATGCTTATACACTATGTAGAAGTTAAACAGACACATTTTTAAATGACTTAAAAATATCAAAAAGGACTAGCTTGAAAGAAATCTACAGACATGATGCTTAACCTAGATGTCCCATAAGTAACCTTCAGCTCAGTTCAGTTCAGTCGCTCAGTCGTGTCTGACTCTTTGCAACCCCATGAATCGCAGCACGCCAGGCCTCCCTGTCCGTCACCAACTCTAATCCGGTTCTTAAATAATTTCATATAATTACCTGTGTTTATTTCCTCTGCAACTTCCAAATCTTCTATTTGAATCATACGATCTAACATCTCTAAAAAATGGTCTCTTATTTCTTCAGCTGACTCATCACCAAATTTATAATCACATAACATTACAGTGGATCCCGGAATGGGGACAAAAACTCGGTGAGGGAGAATGTGGAACTCTTTTTCAGAATCTAAAAGGAGAAGAAACAATATTTAGATAGGTTTGTCACTGGTATCAGTGATAACTGTAAGTATATGAAAGTATATGTCAAAAGAAATAAAACCTAAAAGGTCTTTTCATTTTCTAACTGTTCTTATACAAAATTCTTATTGAATTCTTTAATTCAATATTTAAGACCTCCGCAAGGGACCTAAATGATACTCCCATAAAATATCAACTCACCACTGCCTTCAATCCGAGGATGTTGCTGATTATACATGTTTATGTTATTCACTATTCTATGAAAAAATACTCAGGAAACAATTTTGTCCCTGGTCTCAGAACTTGTTGTTTTTCTCATTTGTTTTAACCTTATAAATACTGAAATTTCTGAACAATTTTTCCCTTCTTCATGCAAGTTTAGAGACAAACTAGTGGCTGACTTACATTAAATGTATAGATCATGATAGCGTTCATTTCCATACTAATCTCACCACTGACTTCATCTTACATGATACAGCTCCCCAATCAAGCATGTGTAGGACATCAAGATATACACATTTTCTGTACTAATCTCACCACCAACTCCATTTTGCTTTCATTTTCCCTTTGCCTCATTCTCATAATTAACACTTATTTCGTCTTTTTAACTTGCAATGCCTTCTTGTGAACAGCTTTAAATCATTTTTAGACAAAATAATATGGATGTCAGTAAATAATGAGCATTTCATTCTTTGAATAATCACATCTCCCTCAATTTCTAACATAGTCACTGATCCACATAAACACATACTTATTGTTTGGCACAACACCATGACTGATGAAGTATCAACAAAGATAAGAGATTTTGTGTAAAGAATGACTTTCAGCAATGGATATGCGATTTAAAAAGCTTCCGGTATTCAGATCAAGTAGAAAACCAGGGTTAACTTTAAGAGTAACTCACATTTCATTGTTAAGAAACAAGTGTTAGCTTTATAACAGATGACACTGAAGAATGCCTTAAATGTCATAGAAAATGCCAAGGCTTAAATTAGGTGTTCCTGCCAGATTCTGCTTAATACATTGCTTTAAGATGAGAATTGGGCCAGTTTTACTCTGTGACCAGACTGCCTCCTAGCTGTAAAATTACATTACTGCAATTTGCACTGTAGTATGTAAACCACCTACCCACACATTAATGTCATGACTATTATTTTGGGCCATAGTTTCTTTTGGCGGGGAGAGGGGCATAATTTCTTGAAACAGGTTAAGTTCAAAACTTTCAAAGGTGGTGCGAATGTATATGTTTAAATGGCATGCAAAATTTTAGAACTATTTAAAATTGCATTAATTCTAGGTTTGACTGAAAAAGACAAATATGTTTGCTTATCAAATCAAATGTTAAAGATCTGGTTGCAATACTTAAATAACTTATTAAGTATAAAAAGAAAAATATAATTTTAAAATTAAAGTTAGATTTACCATTTATTACCCAAATAAGACCAAGTTTTCTAGCTGATCTGAGGTTTAAAATGGGAGCGGAGATTTTTTTAAAACAGCACATCTTTAAAAGTACTTAAAAAAAGAATCCTTTAGCATATTCCCATGGCAGAGTATTTAGTTCAAAATTATTTAAATAAGTTCAAAACAGATAAAAACATTTACAGTTAAGTCAATATGATAAGAATTGAGTTTTTGCTGATTAAGTATAGAATCCTAAGTCATACTGGAGTATTACAGAAAATTTTACAGAACAGGTGATATCTAAGCTGACTCTTAATGCATGAAGGAATGAGTACAGTTAAGAGAGTGTAATGATGACTATAGGCAAAAAGGAAATACAAACGTTCTGAAAGGACAGGTAGTACAGATGGATGTGGAGGGAAGGATGGAAGAAGGTAAGAGATTTCATAATCGACGACCTCAGTTTTCATGTGTCATCTACTGAGTAAGTAGGCAGGATTGAATGTAGGCTGATAAGAGAATGAAGAAGGTCTGGGATACTTCTTAAGGGAAAGAGAAGAGGAAGACCACAATAAGTAAAAGGACCAAGTGGAGTCCTTTGTTTTTTTTTAACTGTCATTTAAATTTTAAGTTCTTTCATCTGGATAGCCAGAATTTTAAAACTATGTTTACGTTAAAGATTACAAATGTAATGTTAATATGCCCTTTGCAGATTTCCTTATGCATGCAAAAAATATTCCAGTTTAGGTTAATTTCATAGTATATATTCTAGATCTTACCAGTATATAAGAAAGACAAGCTAAGTAAAATGAGAACTAAACCTAAGATCTAAAATGAAGTGTATATATATATTAAACTATAAAATTTACATGTTGTGTTATTATACTTGCAATATATTTTTTACCTTGCTATCCTAAGATATACTGACATGTTACTGGAATAATTATCCTGTTACTACAGTTCAAAAATGTTTTATTTACACTTGGTTTCTTTTAAAAATATAATCTATAAACAATTGCTATTAGAAAGAGTTAACTTTACTGATTGGACATCAGCAAAAATTTCAAAATACTAACTCACTTAATAAGAAATAATACCAAAGCAGTATTATGATACCCTATTTATGAAGCATTTGTCATGGAAGGGAATATTTAACTAATATATGTAATACAGTAGATCTCTGACATTAATGGTGGGTACATCCTCATGTCCCTGAAAATCCTAAAATTCATAGTTCAGTTGTAACATATAGTGTTACTCAGAAAGTAAAGTAGTGCTTAATATCATGAGAATTAGCATACACATGAAGTCAAGCAGCAAAAACAAAGCCACAGAAATGCTAGACTAATTGGGTGGCTAAGGGACCAGGCTTTACATACTTCCCAAAATAAAACTCTCATTCCAATAGCTCCATGTAAAATTCAAAATCATGTCTCAGGAAAATGATATATTATTCGTGACTGGAATTTCAGTTATTTGTGAAGTACATGAAGGATATATGTTAAATCTGGAAATTCCAGGTATTATCCTACTGGGAATACAAAAAAATTATAAGCAGTCCACCAAATCTGATACACAGGCTTTTAAAACTAAAAGAAGTTATTTATACACTATGTTTTTTTCCTATAAAAATAAACACATTCCCTTAAAAAACTAATATGTATGTTTCAACTATGTACATATTTAACTGTGTACTGCAAATCCACTCACACCTGAATATTGAAAGGTAGATAAACGTGTAGCTTCAAAAGCATACTTACTATGATAACCTTCCTTTTGAGTAAAAATAAAAGATTTCTAATACATATTAGTGAAAAAGTATAAATTGCTCATGTTTCTCAAAAGATGGAATTATATAAGGTTAAGCCTTGACCAGCCTTTTTTAAATTTAATGAAGTCTGTAGAGTAACATGGATGAAAAGTATATAAACTAGTACACATACCAAAAAAAACTGAAAAGAATATGATCAACTGCATATATACCTATTAAAGACTCTATTGTATATAATGCTGAACACTAATACACTAATTTTTTGATCATGAATAAGTTCTTAAAAAAACTTCACAGGTATTCATAAAAAATAATGGTTTTAAAATGTAACACAGGGAATTCCCCTGGTGGTCCAGTGGCTAAGACTCTGAGCTCTCAGTGCAGGGGGCCCAGGTTCAATCTCTGGTCAGGGAGCTAGATCCCACATGCTACAACTAAGACCCAGAGCAGCCAAATAAATAAATAAAATTTAATAAATAAATAAAATGTAACACAGTTTATCCATTCTGACAAAAAATTCACACAGAATTTTTTTTTATCCTCCCTATAATTATTAAATGTTGACAGAGTTGTTATTATTATTATTAGGTGGCAACTGAAATTTTATGTAAGAAAAGTAAATGATGACATTATTTTAACAGAAAAAAAGGTGATATTGACATCCTAGTATATAGATTGAACACATGCAAAAAAAGTACTTAATTTTATACTCATAACTTTTTTTTCTGGAATTTCATTCAAAAGCAGATCCTCAAATAGTATTTCACAACGATCAGCAACTGTATTCAATATATCTCTTTTCATGGCCTATGGAAAAACAAAGAAAAGCACAATGAGAAATAAGATCTATTACTTTAAATTCACATTATTTTATCATCAACCCCTCTCCCACATAATTGACTAGAGAATCCTATGGACAAAGGAGCCTGGTTGGCTATCGTCCATGGAGTCACAAAGAGTTGGACACGACTGAAGCACATGAACATGCACGCATGTATAAACGTGTCCACTAAAATAACTAATACATCATTTCATTTTTTAACGTCCATTTATTTAACATGCTTATCATGTTTAATAGCAAATTTACCTAAACTTCATCTATACAATAAATTTAAACCAAATAAAAATGAATGAAATTTTGCGTCTCAATGATAATGCTAGTACTCCAAAATAGAAAATGTATAACCACAACAAAAGTGCCAGTCATCATTTTTTAAATTTCTAAATTATATAGATTATAGAATACCACCAAATAATTCTTCCTAGGAGCACTTTTCTTGCTATTAAAAAGCTCAATTTCCCTCATAAGAAATGATTTCAAATGCACTGATATGTACAGTATTAATTGTGGAACACAATAAACCTGTATAATCATCACTTTATAAAGGATATTCTATATATGAAAAATAAGACATTCTACATATGAAAATCTTGGGATGAATCATCTGGTTTAGCTGGACTGCCCAACAGATTGGACTTTCATCAGTTAAAATCAAATTAATTATGAAATTTGAGACTGAAAAAAGATTAAAATTTTAGGATTTTTTAATAATTATGTTAACATGCTTCTTTCATATACCAGTTTTCCTTTTGTACCTGCACAGCATCTTTAACCTTGGGCTTATTACTATGAATATAAGCTCTGCATTTCACAGCACCCTTAAGGTTTACAGAGCCGCTGCAGATCTGGACCATGGCTGTGGATCTGTGGTCTGAATTCAGAAGCTGAAAGACAAAATCTGTTTAAGTTCTAATGGCCAATGATTATCAACTATATGAAATATTTAAACATTATATAAGTCATTGCATGAAGCAAGAAGAAATTTTTAACTGACCCAGGTGTCTGAAAATATTCTTCATAAATTTTAGAAGGCCTTTATATTTCTCCTTATAAATTATACGTTATTTTCTGAGTATTTTGAACATACTCTGAAATTAAATACACTACATCTAAATTTTTCTTACTAACATAACTATCTGTAATACCTATATTCTTTCAATATGTTCATTAAACATATATTATTTGCAGATAACTCAGATAAGTACTATTAAGATGAAAAGATATAAAAAGAAAACATGATCTAGTAACAGAAGGTATATAATGCAAGATCTGCAAAAAAAAAATAACTGAAATACAGAGCAGGATGTGATAAATACAGTAAAATTACAAGCAACATATGTTTACATTTATTATTATATGTTCATTTATTTACACTTTTAACTCATAACTTTCATAAATCAAAAATAATGTTACAGACTCCACAGGTCAACTATGTCTGTCACCAGAAAACGATATCAGTGATCATCACTTTCATCTCATAGACCCATTCTTTTCTAATCTAAGTAGTATTAGTTCATGCTTGGCTTTGAGCTTTTTCACAGACATTTTTAACCTTATCATTTCAACAAGTGCCAAAACAAGGAGAGCAGTGAAACTTCAAAAGTACTACTAGAGATCTGTACAATCATACCGGAAACAAAAATCATAATTAAAAAAAAAAAAGAAGGACGTGGTACAAATATATAAGTGCACGTGAAATAAACCATTCAACAACAGACTTCCCTGGTGGTCCAGTGGTTAAGAATTCGCTTGCCAATGCAGGGGACACAAGTTCAGTCCCTGATCCGGGAAGAGCCGACATGCCACAGAGCAACTAAGCCCATCCGCCCCAACGACTGAGCCCAAGCTCTAGTGCCTATTTGCCATTAACTGCTGGGTCCACACGGTGTAACTACCGAAGACCTTGCACCTCGAGTCTATTCTTCAACAAGAGAAGCCACCGCAGTGAGAAGCCCCTGTACTGCAGGAGTGGCCCCCACTCGGCCCACTCGGGAAAGACCACGCACAGCAGTGAAGATCCAGAGCAGCCAAAATTAAGTAAATAAATAATTTTTAAAAAAAACCACAATAGAGTCAACTCTGAAGAAAAAAGACAATTCGTGCAACTTAACCACTGCTAGCTAACCGTCTGCTGGTGACTCTAATGTAATTCAGGCAAAGGCTAATTTTTTTTTAAAGAATGTAAGCCTAAAAAAAAATCAAGGTCTGGGTAAAAAAATCTGTCACAGGCCAAACAGTTCAGAAGGTTCCAGGTCTGCTCAAAACTGTCAATCATTAAATGAAGCAACAGGGTGACAATGCTGATACTCTTTGGAATAAGCCTCCTATGATACCTGTAGAGATCACTGATAAATCAATAAATGGAGTGGAGGAGGAGTAATGAGCTCCCTTCATCCACTAAACATAACTCTACTGTAGAAGAATAATGCCCCACTTTACATATTTAATATCTAATTTATAGTACATATTAACACAGTTGCAACATATATATTATATATGTATATATTTATATATGTATAAATTAGAACATTATTTTCCAAAATTTACTAGACTGTATATACAAAATACTATACACACACACATATCAAGGAGACTTTTTAAAAGATAAAAGGACTTGATTCTCTCCTTTTTGGTGGAAATGTATTTGGGTTCTATAAATGTCAACCTGTCTTGGTTTCTTTGGACTTCGGAACAAACCAGCTAGCAGACTTTGAAAATCTAACCTATTCATAAGTGGAGGAATTTCTGTGATGCTGATATTATATTCTGGAAAAGACAAGATCCCTCTGGTTATGGTAACCAAGTGAAACCTCACGAAAATGGTAACATTTTGGCTCTATCTTAATGTACAGGTAGGACTTTGACAGTCTGGATAATAAGGGAAAAAATGGCACTGATAAGACAGATGACTTGGGAAATACACAGAACTTTAAAGGTATGGAAAGCATACATCTAAAATAGTTAAGTTAGAAAATAATGAAAAGGCATGCTGAGGCCACAAAAAGCCTTGAATCAGAATTCAAACTAGTACTTATAGAGCAATTAAGGAATTTTACACAAGGGGAGTAACACAATTAGTGTCTGCCCCTTATATACACTTAATATTAATTGGAAAAAAAAAACTAATAAGTAAATGAACAGTGAATGAATGCGAATTGTGATTCCGAAAGGATAATCTGAGGTAATATACAAGACAGATCAGAAATATGAAAGATATCCCAGGAAATATACAAACAAAGGTATCAGGATTCAGAGAATGAATCACTTTGGATAAGAATAAATGGAAAGAGAGAGACTAAGTTCCTTGTGATGAATTAGGTAAAACAATAGGTTGTAAGGCTAATAGCAATGGGACCATAAAATAAAAGATGAGCTATGCTGCAAAGAAAGAGTCAACAAAAATTGATAGAGGGTGAAAAAAGTGGCCTCAAATACTTATTGACTACTTATTATATTAATATATAATAAATTATCTCATGATATTACCTTCTACTCTTCTCTCTATATTCCCACTCTCCAGACATTTTTAACTGCAATTTTATAACTGAAATAATTTTAACTGAACTGTAAATAAAGAGGTCATGTTAGTATAACTAGTAAAAAGCATACAGGTAGAGGAATAAACTTAAAAAACACTTCTAAAACGAAAAAGGAGGAAAACTAAAGGCTAAAAATACTTTTAAGGTCCTGAGAAGAGAAATTGAGAAATGCTTAGTGGCATAAGTCTGACAATTTAGTAATGTTCTATTGCTAAACACAAAGAAGGAAAAGCAGCAATGAAAGCACCCTCCTGTGACAAACGGCTTCTAAGTCTATTTTATTAAGTTAAAAAAAAAAAAAATACAAGTCCTGGTAGCATTTCCCTGTTTCAACATTTTCAGTATAATATTGAAATGAAAAGTTTTCTAAAATCATGAATGTACTTTACCTGCTATCAGGCTTCAAGGATAATTTCAAGCAGGACTAAAATCAAATGTATACATACTTTTAAGAATAATTATCCAAATTTAAATTTCTGAGAAGACATGTGTAAAGTAAAGCAACAATATAAAAATAGAAACCTCGCTAATATTGTGTGATTTTTACCAAAACAGAGATATAGATTTGCTTCAAATTAGGTACGTAACAACTCTTCACACATCACTGCACACATCTTTTAACTTAAGAAAATTACAACTTTGCTCACAAAACTTACGATACAAAATATTACACACACATATGTATGTATATATACATACACATATGTACATTTTTTCCCTAACTGCTAGCTACGTGATGTCAAAATTTTAATAGTCTTGAGGCAATACACTCCAATAGATTTTATTACAATAAACAACTTGGGAATCAATTCTTGGAAATAACTTTCTTTGAACGGAACATTTTTTATAGTCTCTTTTACATCTCAAAAATTTTTTGACTCTCTAATCACAAGCATAAAAAGAGAAACAGAGCTTCCCTGGTGGCTCAGCAGGAAAGAATCTACCTGCCAGTGCAGGAGACACAGGTTCGATCCCTGACCCTGGAAGATCCCATGTGCCACGGGGCAACTAGGCCCGTGCACCACAACTGAGTCTGCGCTCTAGAGCCAGGGAGCCACAAATTCTGAGCCCATGTTCCCTAGAGCCTGTGCTCCACAGCAAGGAAAGCTATCGCAACGAGAAGCTCGAGCACTGCAACTAGAGAGTAGCCCCCGCTCAGCGCAGCTAGAGAAAGGCCCATGCAGCAATAACAAAGACCCAGCACAGACAAAAAATTAATACACACTTAAAAAAAAAAACACGATTTCATTAAGCTTATGCTAAGAAATACTGCATTTAATTTTAGATAAGGAGTATTTAAAAATATTTACCAACTGTGTTAGCACTCTAATATCAAATGAATGATTAGCTGCTTGAGTATTTCCTCTAGAAGATTTTTTCTGAAATGACACAGAAATTAAAAAATTAGACTGTTGAGATTGGAGTGAAACATAAAAGATAATTTAGGAGCTATCCAACATACACTGAGAGGAGAAAAAAGTCTTACTATTTGTTTTACGGTCGTCTTTTCTATAGGTACATTATTTTGTGTATTCTATATTCTACAAATTTAATGTATACCCTTAAAAACCATTCATCTCCTACTTTTATTCCTCTAAAGCAAGGATTCACAAATTATGCCTATGGATCAAATCCAAACTACCTCTAGTCTTTATAAATAAAGTTTTACTGGAACACAACCAAGATTGTTCATGTATGTATTGTCTGTGGCCATTTTCACACTACAGCAGAAGAGCCAAATAGCTGTAAGAGAGAACACATGGCCTACAAAGTCTAAAATATTTACTACTTGGTTTTTTACATTAAGCTCACTGAGCCCTGCTCCAAAGCGGGAAATCACCAAAGTTTCTCTTCAGACCAAAGATATTTTAGAAGACCTCCCATACACACTCCCTATAAAATGGCCAAACTTAGTATGTAAACTGTTATCAGGGCAGAACATATGACTTTAGTTTTAAGTAAGCACATTGCAAAGTAGAAATCAGATGAAATTTAGATGACACCCTCTCCTGCAGGTTTCAAAATTCTTATGATTTCAGAAATAATCTCCTATCATTTTCTGAGATAATCATTTGCCCTTTAGTTTCAAAGACCTTAGAAATAAGAAGTAGATAAAAATTGTTTTCATGAAGGTAAGGCCTAAATACCTAAAGGTAAGTCAGCTTTTATTTTTCCTTAAGCACAAATAATTTCATAAGATGACTTTCTCATGACTCACCTGTCCTTCTAATAGGTCACAATCTTCATCTTTAACTTGCCCATTAATCAAATAAATACCATTTTCTATCTGCTTGGCCCAGCGTGCAAGTCCATTCTTAAAAGAAACACAACATGAACATCTTTCAGATATAATGCCATCTCAGTTAAACTCCCTTGAGTCTACTTTTTCCCACCTAGTACACTAAAATATTAATGATAAATATCCTTAAATTTCAATAAAGTGGCATTTAAATTCAGTACCATGAACAACAAAAAAGTATATCCCCAATTTTTAGTACCTTACCCATATTAAATAATAGTTTTTCTAATCTTTTTCCCAAACTAACATACATATCACAGATTTAGGTGGCTTAATAACCAGTCAAATAAAATTCAGTAATTTCTGTTAAAAAAAGTAAGAAAAGAGAAAGCGCCTCAAACAAATATATAAAACAGTAATAAAGAGGAAACAATAAACCAGCTCCATTTACCTCCTCAACAGGAAAAAAGACAAAAAAGCTATGAACAAAAGAATGGTACAGAATTACAAAACATAACTGGAAGATGGAAAACAAAACTAAAAGGAAGATAGTTCCCTGTGCTATACAGTAGGGCCTTGTTTTTGTCCATTCTATTTATAAAAATTTGCATCTGCTAATCCCAAACTTTCAATCTATATGCAATATCCTATGACAAATCATAATGGAAAAGAATGTGAAAAAGAGTATATATACATGTATAACTGAATCACTTTGATGTACAGTAGAAATTATTGTTTAGTCACACAGTCGTGCCTGACTCTTTGCAACCCCATGGACTGCAGCATGCCAAGCTTCCCTGTCCCATACCATCTTCCAAAGTTTCCCCAAATTCATCTCCAGTGCATCAGTGATGCCATAGTAGAAATCAACACATTGTAAATTAACTATATTTCAATGAAAAAAAAATTTTTTTAAACAACTAAGGATGAAAACAAAAAAGACCAAACAGTGTATCTTCTTACAGTTATATTTTACAATGTACATGTGCTCAGTTGCTAAGTCACATCCAACTTTGCGACCCCATGGACTGTTGCCCACCAGGCTCAGACTTTGTCCATGGGATTTCCTAGGCAAGAATACTGGAGTGGGTTGCCATTTCCTTCTCCAAGACAATGTACATATTACATGTTAATTAACATATATTTATGAAGCATTTATTATTATGCTAAATATGGTAGTATGATGACATTGTCCCATGTCTAAATTTCTAATCTGGCTAGACTAACAAATCAGTTACCTGTAACAATATTATAATTAGAATGCAATTTCAAAATTCTAAAATGAACAGCATAGACAACCAGAATAAAGGTAGATCATCTATTCAGCAATCACTAAAGAAAATTCATTTTATTCTGATACCTTTGTATTTTTCTCTAGAGTATAGCTGACAGTAGTAGTAGACAGCGGGACGTGAATATTAATATAAACTGTACACTCTAAGGAAAGCCATGAAGCTGATAGTCCATTTTGATACTTCCAATCTGCCGGTTTTGCAGAACTCTTTAGCAAAGGAGAAGAAAACATAAAATACGTGATTAATGTAAAACACACGGAGCAATAAAACATCATAAAATGTACAGCCTAGTAATTCATACAAGTTGTTATCCAACATATTTGGCCAAATTCCTTCATCAAAGAGCAATAGGTTAGAACTAAATAAAAATAAAGCATGCATTAAAAGTCTGGTGTTCTTCAACACATCCCAGGCAATCCTGGCAACTCCCTCCCCCAGTGAAAGGCTGGTTTAAAATTCTGGCAAGTCCTCTGGTCCTGTAGTTCTCCTCTGCAGCTTCACCAGAGTCAATTCTGAAGCTTCTGATGTGGCATCAATAACCACTGAGCAACTACATGAGGTGCGAGATGTTTTCCTTCTGTCCTATCCCCACTAACAAAATACTGCAGCCACTTTTCCACTTTGTTTTTTCAACACCTTAGCAAAGGATTAGTTTGGATTCCTCTGAGTACAGACAGTTTGTTCAGGCACTGCGGCTCCCACAAGCCTAGAGACTCTTACTACAAGCCTCTCAAATATAATACTGGACCCATAAACAAGATAAGGAGAGCTTAACAAAAATATTCTAACAGTAAAACAGAACAAAAATTTTGCTGGTCTGCAAAGGAATTAAGCATATTTCAAAATAAAAAAACTATGGGTGCTTGTGGACATCAATAAGAGACAGCATTGAGAATTATTAAAAACAAAAATTTGATTTTCATTTAAAAATAGTCTGCAACACAGAAAAGTCTTTATAAAGAGAACTTTTTCTTACCTTTGGATCATGAATATCATAAGTTCGACAAAATATTCTTTACTAATTAAGGATAGAAATAACCAAAAAAGTAAAAAAAAAAAGCAATTCTTAATAATCCAAAAAAAGACCCATCCAAAAATAAAACCAAAATATATGCATCCAAATTTTTACAAAATTACACCACTTCATGGAATGACACTTAAAGATAGGTATACACATACACATATATATGCATACATGTGTTTGTGCAAGTATATATACTTTTATATATATAAATTCCTTTGACTATAATACTTTGGATACTTTATTTCCTACTGTTTATAAGTCCTGCTCATCCCAATGAATAGAATGATAGCTCTTACAAAATTGTCCTCATATACACACGCTTTTTAACAAACAGGAGTGCTGTTCTGAATGGAGTCAAGCCTGGAATGTTTACTGGGTCAAATGGTCTGTACAGGAAACATTCTAGTTAAATATCAAAGGAGTTAAGAGCTCAGCTTCGGCAGGAATGACCACTTATTTGAATTTTGTCTTTGGCAGCTCCTAATTTACTGGACCCTTACATTGCTTCACTCCCTTAGCAAAACTGCCTCATGCTTGGGAGGTACTTGCCCTGTTAACATGTAGAGGAAAGAAGCTACTGCTGCTGCTCCTGCTAAATTGCTTCAGTTGTGTCCAACTCTGTGCGACCCCATAGACGGTAGCCCACCAGACTCTCCATCCCTGGGATTCTCCAGGCAAGAACACTGGAGTGGGTTGCCATTTCCTTCTCCAATGCATGAAAGTGAAAAGTGAAAGTGAAGTCGCTCAGTCGTATCCAACTCTTCGAGACCCCATGGACTGCAGCCTACCAGGCTCCTCCACGCATGGGATTTTCCAGGCAAGAGTACTGGAGGGGGGTGCCATTGCCTTCTCCAGGAAAGAAGCTAAGAAGGCCCTAAAACTGGCTTCTAGAGTCACCTGATCTTGGCCAAAGAAACAAAAATTTCCAGCTCAGTGTAACTGGGCTTTGAGTTGAACATTTTATCTATAGGAACTGGAGGTAAACAATATAAAAGCAGTACTTTGCTTAAGCTATACCTCTCTGTAGGGGACCTAGTGCACTTTAATGTACAGGGGTAGACAGCTGGTGAAGAACTCAGAAGGCCTAGTCCCTGCCTCCTCTCTCAAACTCCTTACAACATGCGACACGATTAACAACCATTAACATTGTTCTTATTGGCAGTCCTATTTACATGTTATTTACAGAAAACTTACAAATGATTTAAATAAACATTTGGGTAAAAAAGTTGCAGGAACGTTACACTGGTATCATATACTTTAAAACATGAACACCTAAATAAAAGATACTTTTTTGTAGAAGAGCAAAAGTGAAGTACAACTCGTTCGGAGACATCCTCTTCTGTGAAATTCCACAGTCTCTTTTTATTCACAGATTTTTCCACAGCAAATACTAGCTGAAAAAGAGGAAAACACAACTGAATGCAAAATAAAAGAAGGAAAGTGCAGAAAAAGACAATTATAATAATCCTAAGGTCCCATTTAGCTTTAAAATTTCATGATCCTATCATTAAATTTTCTTTCTTTCAAAAGAAAGAGTGCAACTGATTATTAATCATTTGAATGCCATTTCTAGAGATAAATAAAAATTGGGTATTAAATAAAAAAACATAATTCACTGTCATTAATGATCAACAGACCCCAATTTGGGGCAACTGAGCTTCCCAGGTGGCGCTGGTGGTAAAGAACCTGCCTGCCAAGCAGGAGACGTTAAGAGACACAGGTTCGATCCCTGGGTCAGGAAGATCCCTGGAGGAGGGCATGGTAACCCACTCCAGTATTCTTGACTGGAGAATCCCCTGGATAGAGGAGCCTGGTGGGTCACAGTCCATAGGGTCACAAAGAGTCAGACACGAGCACACATGACTTAGCACCCATGCAACATTTAAGTGACGTATGAAGATTTTGTTTAATTAGAATGAGAAATGACAAGTGACTTTTAGCCTAAAACAACAGAGCATATCACGCATTTGGCCTTTTCTTTAAATATCACCAAAAATGTAAGGCAATATACAAGGGTACATAAAATACAGACTAACACAAATTATAAGTGAGAAAATCAGAAATAAGGACATAAATCTATGCCACAGGTAAGAATGATAAAAATGCATACTCGATATGGGGAGAGGGTTCATAAATTTAGCTCTAAGCTTTCTAAAAATACTGTGCACGAAGAAACCTAATTTGTTCCTTAATTCACATGGTCCATAAGCTAAACAGTTGATCAGAATAGGCACAACTTTTTTGATAATGATATCAAAAGAAATTTCCTCAAAGACAGTATTATGTAATACAATGAATAAAGTTCTCGGCAATGACCTTATGGGAGACTGTGACAAGTTTTACAAGCTTACTTCATATCATATTCTCAATGCAGGCCAATGGAAAGAAAGAAACTACAATGCTACAGTTTCTGAAACAGAGCAATTCTAAAATCGTATATGTTTCTTAGAAACAAGAGATATAGAAGCAAGAGGAAGGAGGATCGGTCTCTCTCTAGCACTGAGCCATTCAATCCAATGCAAACCACAAAATGATGCACAGTAGTGGATATAGGTTACATTTCAAAATGCCAAACAGGGTGAACAACTGTGAAAGAGGTATACTTATTTAAAATGGTAAAAATGGTACAAGGTTGAATAACTTGCCAGGGGGAGGGATTATCATCTCTTTCTTCCTTTACTCCCATGGGTACAAATATCAAAGGTTTGAAGGTGGGATTTTTGACGGGAGAGAAAGTTACAAAACTGGAAGAATCTGTAGCATCTGGATTCTGAGCAGTACGCTTTTTACTAGAGAAAGGGTTTTGGGGATTCTGGTGGGTTTTGCACTTCTCAAGATAATGAGGTCCCCTTCTTTCTTGGGGTGGAAAATAAATTTGTGAAGGCTTATCTGGATTTTTAAAATATATTTATTTGGTTGCTTTGGGTCTTAGTTGCCCTGCAGCCTGCGGGATCTTAGTTGTCCAACCAGGTACTGAACTTGCATCCTCTGCATTGGAAGGTGGACTCTTATCCACTGGACCTCAGGGAAGTCCCCTTACCTGGATCTTGAGTACTAAAAGAGATGCAAGCTGGCTGTCCAGAGCTTGCTTCAGGTTTGGGCTTAACGGGAAACAGTTTGTGGACCCTTATATTTACTGGTAAACTATGTTACTCAATTGACTGACACTGGAATTAAACAAAAAGTAAGTGATTTGTGATAGATACTCTGTCCAGAAATAAAGAATAAGTGTCTGATTGCCGTTACTTTATGTCTTATTCTCAGGATCCTGAGAGAACTGAAGAGATGAAGAATTACAAAACATTAATTTCACATTAAGGTAATCATTTGTAGCTAAATGGGAGTTCTAGCAAAATACTGCTATTGCACAATAAAAATTGTTAACCCTCTATAACTTGTTTCACAATAGTAAAAAATTATCTTTAAAATAAGGAATATTTTTAAAATATATAGCTTTGATTGAAAATATATATTGACATATATTACAAGATACTAAGCAAGATACTAAGCAATTGGGTGGAAAAGGCTGTTTGAACATAATCCCATCATAGAGAATTAATCTAAATGTGTCTGCTGCTGCTGCTGCTGCTAAGTCACTTCAGTAACGTCCAACTCTGTGCGACCCCACAGACGGTGGCCCAAGAGGCTTCCCCGTCCCTGGGATTCTCCAGGCAAGAACACTGGAGTGGGTTGCCATTTCCTTCTCCAATGCATGCAAGTGAAAAGTGAAAGTGAAGTCGCTCAGTTGTGTCCAACTCTTAGTGACCCCATGGACTGCAGCCTACCAGGCTCCTCTATCCATGTGATTTTCCAGGCAAGAGTACTGGAGTGGGCTGCCATTGCCTTCTCCACTAAATGTGCCTAGGGTCACTGTAAACATATACAACAATTAAGATGTAACTTTAAGAATGTTTGACATTTCAGACTTACTCTACGCAGGGTATTTTGAAATTCACTTCCCATTTCTAAAGCTGTAATAATAAATACTCCAAGAACTAAAAGTCCCCCTGGTAGCATCCTGGATACCTAAAAACAGAAATAGAGCATTAGCTAACAAAAGCATTTGACATTATATGCAACGTGTGTTTGAGAAGCTAAATATTAGATCAGTAAATGCCTACCTAGTACCAACTATATGCATAGCACTGAGGTGAGGGCTTTGAAAAAATGGTTAAAATATTGAGAAATGGATGATAACCAAGATGAATGAGGTGTCAATCTTCCTAGAATATTCTTAACTTTCTACCTTAAAACTACCTTATAAATAAAACCATTTAATAATGACACCCTTTAGTTACAGCAATAAACGAACTTCTTTCTCAAAAGATCAAAGACTGAAATCTCTACTGAATTTTTCAGTGACTTCCACTATCAGCTAAATAAACAGATTTTATCTTAGGCTGGTACTCTAGACTCTCTAAAACCTGATATATCTGATATGCAGAGCCTCATCTGACACCACTTCCCATGAAATATTCAAGCATCAATCACAAACTTCTCACTGTTCTCCACACATATGGCTAGGTTTTCTAACTCTGTATCTTTCACTCAGCCTGGAAGGACTTCCTCTTGTACATCTACATGTTGGAACTCTACTGCACACCTCAAAGTCAGCTTGAGGAAGCTGTCTTCCTTGATCCTTTGATCTTCAAACCCATACAGGATTTCACTACAGTTTTCCCATGGAGCTTATCTCATGAACCTGTGCTGTGGTTATGTGTGTACCTTACTTGTTGATCTGGGAGCTCCTTAATAGAAGAACTTAACTCTCAACTACCTCTGTATTCCTATAATATCCAGCAGAGTCTGGGATTTGAAGAGAGGGAGTGCAATTTAAAAATCCATTGTTTCCTATTGTTTAGATTTACCTCAATTTAAAAAATCTTATTAATATTGGGCATTTATATTATTTATAGCTTTTCCATACACTTAAATAATAAATGGTTAAAAATCCTAGCAAGTTTCTGTGTCCACAGGATTATCTGCTTATAATAAATCTCTTGAAGTGGATAACCAGTCTAAAAAGTTATACATTATTTTTCAGGATTTTGACACATACTACCAGTTTGTCCTTTATAATATCTAATTGTCCTTCCATCTGATTGTGGCTAGTTCCTCATGCCACAGGTATTGCTTTCTACCAGCCATACTCAAGAGATCAGAGTGCTCTGGTTATCTTTTATGTACTTAATGTATACGCAAAGTTTTCTGAAAATTAGATACCATAATCTAACTCCTAATATATTTGTATTATGTCTGCTGATGTGGGAGAGCTGGGTTTGGTCCCTGGGTGGGGAAGATCCCCTGGAGGAGGGCATGGCAACGCACTCCAGCATTCTTGCCTGGAGAATTCCATGGCGAGAGGAACCTGGCGGGCTATACATCCATGGGGTCGCAAAGAGTCAGACATGACTGACAACGAAGCACACAGCACATGTATGCTGATAGCGCCCTCTGATTTCATAAATTATAAATACTATAGACACACAAGCTTGACCTACAAAAGCAATGAAATTTTCATTTTAGCAGGGGGAACTTGCATATCTTTTCAAAATCATAAATAAATAAAATTAAACATTTCTTTCTAGAGGCAAAAAGGCTATACACTTTGCCCTATAAATTTTATGTTTATAGATGCATATAGATTCTTTCATTAGAAGATCATATTAAATATTTAATGGATTAAAAAAAGAAAACCTAAACACTATCTCCCAAAATAAATGCAGATAAACAAGTATGTGTGTTTGAAGATTTAAAGCTAAATGGAGAAGGAACTAATTCTATTTTTACCTTACTTTAACACTGTTCATTGGATAATATAATCCAATTCACTTTTAAGTGAATTTACTCATTGTTTCCTTTACCCACCCCAAATCTGCTGCTTCTTTGTGTAATGGCAACACCACTTTCCTGGACACCCTGGAAAAAAGTCTCAGTAACCTTCTTCTACTCTCACAGTCTCTCTTTACTGCCAGTCTAGTTGGTCACTAAATCATCTTAATACTAGTTCTTTCTCTGAAATGTTTTGGCAATGAAGTTTAGCCCTCTGCTTCAGTTTGTTTATTCATCCATTCACTTATCCTTTATTCTGGTGTCCTCATCACACATCATGGGAATACTACGCTTGGCACTAAGGATACAGCCATAAGCACAAGAGACATGACCCTTGTCCTCATGAAGCTTAAGGGTCTAGTCACTAGGTAATGTCATCTTTTCTTGAACTATTACTATAATTATGTTTTCTGCTCTCTTTCCAATCTCCCTACTCTCCATTTGCACTGTACCAAGGCACTGAAATTACTTTCTCAATTATTGGCACATCAATCCTCCAAATAGGGAGCTCTGCAAGTCTACCACAGAGCTACTGGCTCCCAAATGAACTCCTCCCTTCCCAGGATGACTGACACTTCAAACCATCCATAAACTGACCCCATATAGTCTTAAGTCTAAACACATTCTTTAATATACACCATGCTTCAATTACACCCAGTTACCTGCTATTCTAACACACCTTTAAATTTCATGCCTTTGGGTCACTTATCCACACCTTTGTGCATTCAATGTCCTCTGTGACTTCTACTAGCAAAGTCCTATTCATCTTTAAAGTTCAGAGTCTTCTGTGAAGCTGTTTGAATCCAACCACTTATAGATATTTGATCATCCCCAACTCTATACTCCTATAATACTGTTCTATTGAATCTCATTTGGTAATAATGTTTTTCACTTTGGTTAAAATATAAATTCTACGGACATTAAAAAAATTTTTAACCATCATTTTACTTTCTCAGTACTTAGCTTAAGTCTTTAAAACAATCTGACCAGCAACAATATTATCAATAACTAGTATTATTTTAAAGTATAGAAAAATTAGAAATAAGCTAAATTAAAAAACACAACAGATAAAAGTCAACAATGGAAAAGCATAGCATAATAAGATCAAAGGTTTTCAAGTCATGTTGCCTGGGTTCAAATCCCAGTTTCACTACCTGTTATACTAATCTTGGGTGAATTGCTTAACTCCAAGTAAGAAAATGCTTTTTTAAAAACTAGATACAAGTAATCAACAACAAAAAAATATAATCGTGAATGAAACACAGCAGAAAATTCTCCTAATTTTTGATATACTACTCAAGTTTTAAAAACTTAAGAATGAGTATCTGAAATCCTAGTCTAGTACCCTGAGAATAAAGTATTTTTACTTTGTTAGTAAACACAAACTTAACTATATAAAGAAACAAACATGATGACCTGGTGGGCATGTTCTGTGGCCCATTCTTCATCCAAGTTATCCAATTTGGCTTTGGAATGTTTGGGGCTCTCATTCTGTTCTTCTTTGGGTGGTGTTCTCGTGGCAAGAATCACATAATCCTTTTGTGAGGAACACTTGAAAACAAATTAGGAAAGCTTACTAGAGGGAAATGTCACCAAGGAATGCAAAGCCTTCATGATATGCAAAAACTGAGCAATATTCATAGCAGCTTAAATTGTCAATACCTGTATTATAATGGAATGAATCTACAGGGAAACCAATTTTGATGGATAGCCCTACAATATTTACCTCACATGTTATCTTTCAATATACTTAATACTAGCTCCTTATTTATTTGGCATCATGAATACAAACCATGTAGTGGTCCTTTAAAATGGTTTACTAGATGACTGAAAGAACTGCATTTTAAAAATGTATTTATTTAATTTTGGCTGCGTTGGTCTTCTCTGCTGTGCGTGGCCTTTCTCTAGTTGCAGTGCACAGGCTTCTCAATGCAGTGGCTTCTCTCACTGTGTAGCACGAGCTCTGGAGCAGAGGCTCAGCAGTTATGGCACACAAGCTTAGTTGCTCTGTGACACGGGGGATCTTCCTGGACCAGGGATCAAACCCCTGGCCCTTGCATTGGCAGGCGGATTCTTAACCATTGGACCACCAAGAAAGTCCCATAAACTGTACATAAACTAAAAGATGACATGTTTGGTCAATCTTCTAGTTATTTTATTTATTTTCTAAGTAATCTCAACAGATTAGATAATTCAACAAATATAAAATCCCTGGAAAATAAAGTAAGAAATGACCTTGTGCATCTTACTTTCACTGAAACAATGGTAGTGGGGAACTTGCTCATGTGGTCCACAGAAAAACAAAGCGGGTGTAGGACAGAGAACCGAAGTGTTATTAGATGGATGTTCCTCAGTTTTAATAGCAATTAAATGCTAACCAAAAGTGGGAATCCTGAAGATAAAATTGGGGAAAATTTACTAGCTCAGACTCATGACAGTGAAAATCTCCTACAAAGAAAGAGTAAAAGTACAAGGTAGCATGATGTTATCCTCACACATGACCTGAAATCCTAACCGTTAGTGTTACCCTGGAACAGAAAAGAAAAAATGGAAGAGAAATTATTTCAATAAAAGTTATTTCCAGAATGTTACACTGAAATGAACACTGGGAGCAGGTAGGCACTGATTAAGAAAACTCTTTGCTTTCATAAAATCTATGATTTTGAAAAGAAAAAGAAACTGACTCTGAGAATAGGAAACAGGCAATCCTGAAAGCTTGAGGGGAAGGAGAGAATAGTGATGAACCTGGAAAAAAAGAGAAAGAAGAAGCAAGTAGAATACTGGCAGGAATGAAAAGGCAGCATGAAGAGAGAGTGGAATTCTCCCTAAATTGTGGGAGATTTACATGTGAGATGGCAGTTTTGCTGAGAAATGGGCTACGTGCAGTAAGGCAAGTCTGGAAAAAGGTATTTCTTCCTGACCTTTTACCTTTACTGATTACATCTCTGACTTTTCTTCCCTTCAGTTTTTAAAATAAAGGGAAGTCAAGATCCTTAAATAAAGGTCTCTAACAAAGAGAATCCCATATTAGATGTTAAGTAACCTGAATCTGAAAGAAGTTCAGCCAGAGAGGCTATCTGGCTGTCTGGTGAGAAGCCTCATGAGGCTATGAGAAATCAGATTTGTGAAAACTCTTCAAATGTACCCGTCTCTCAGGGCTACACTGACTCTAACTAAGCACATTCAGAATGATGTTGGAAACGAGCATACCACAAAGGGGTATGAGCACATGGATCCTCTGCAGAGTGCATTCTTTCTAAGTAGACAACAGAGGACATTCAATTATAAGAGAAAGTAGCTTAGGAATGTGCACAGAATCAGAACAAGGAACGTTAATTATGCAACCTGAATGTTCCAAAGCATCATGCTAAAATATCCAGGAGGAAACCTGTCCCAACAGACTTTTATTTGTTATTAGGCCTCCAAATCAATCCTTGGAACATAGTGCACTCTCCCCAAATAGAGTGAGGATGGAAGCAGCCAGTGCGCCTGCGTGACTCTCTCGTCTGTTCACTGCTGGGTACTGCTGACAGTCCTTTCTGCTGATGAACAAACACATCCTCCCATCAATTATAAAAAGCCAGTGGGTGCTTACGCTTTTTAAAGTAATTCTCTAAACAATTGTTTCATTTTGTGTTGCTTTTTAAGACTTAACTCTAAGAAGAAAATAAAATCTGTCTAATTTCCAAATTTCTCCCAGTCCCTTCCCTCCCTCTCCAGTCAATCAATATTAAAAAAAAATATTCAGTAAATGAGTGCCATGGTATGTAATAAAATACATGAGCTGTATTTGTTACAGGTCTGAGATGAGACAAACCCAAAATAAAACTGTCAAAAGCTACTTGTAAAGAATTCGACAACCTGGAATTAAAGATTAGAGGGGAGTAAAAATCACTTTGAAAAGACAATGAAATGTGAATAATCTGGTCAGTAAAATTCTAATTTTGGAGTTTTTACCTTATAAGTTACTTTTACATTATCAAAAGGGAATGTGTTCTGACTTGGGCAAACCTGGGTTACAGTCTTCTTCTTCATTCCATCCCTTCATCACCTAAGTTGGGTTTACTACTAAATAGAATATTTTAACTTTAAAGTAAACAAATTAGTTTCATCAATAAATGCACAAGAAAAGATACATACCTGTCCTATTAAAAGACCAGAGACAAAAGCTTTTTCCTGGAGATTGATGTTTGAAAGATACTGGCCAACAGTCTCTTCTACAATGTAGGTTCTTCCCATTATTAAGAACTAATTCAACTTCCTAAATTACAAGAAAAAATATACAGCATGTTTAGGCAAAAACCAGACTTTGCAATGGCTTTTCTCACAGGGGTAGTATAAACTGTACTAACCTGACAATATCCCAAACCTTGCAGTGACTGCTTACTCAATAGAGTATTCTTTCTAATTCTCAACAGAGAGTTGCAGGAAATGTCTCCCAATCAACTACAGCTGACATGAGCAATAAGCCTAGTCCCATATCTGAGAAGATATGGAAAAGGAAATGGCAACCCACTCCAGTATTCTTGCCTGAAGAACTCCACAGACAGAAGAGCCTTGTGGGGTCCATGGGGTCGCAAAGAGTCGGACATGACTGAGTGACTATCACTCACATATCTCAGATATAGAGAACACGAAACTAGTAAGCCACACACCAGGTTTCTTATTGAAATCGACCACCCCTTGGTTGTAGCATCTTTGGTAATTTAGTGCTGAGCCTCTCTGTGTTCGTTTCTAAAATAGAAAAGATGATAATTTCTGAGGTGCTCAATGAGAGGTAAGGAGAATCAAATTTATGCATTCAAGAAGCACACTACAGAGACCTACTATGTGCTAAAAACTGTGCTAAAGTGGGATGGCACAAAGACGAATAATACTTGGCCTCTGCCCTTGAGTGACTCAGAGTACAACTAGAATGATGGAAGTAAACAGAAGCAACGTAATAATAACAAAAACATGCAGAGCTTTCACTCGTGTAAGGCATTGTTCTAAGTATTTAACATATGGTGACAATATTCACACACACACACACACACACACGTACACAGGAGGAAAAAAAAAATAAGACATGATTCCAAAAACCTAAAAAGAGCCATAGAGACTCTGAAGAAACACAGTAGCAGCATTCTGAATATAGGTAATAGTCATTACCTGCAAAGAAATTCCAATCTTATTCAGGGCAACAAAGCCCAGGCAATTCTAGATGTGCTGGGGTGTCTTATCTAACACCAGTAAAATCAACTGCCAGTCACAATGATTTTGCATTATTCTAAAACTAAAGCCCAGAGAATTGGTTCTGGTTTGAAATGGTCTATTAGATTATCTATTTTTCTTTTTTTGGTTTTGTCTCAAAATGCATTAAATTTCTTCATAGCTCTCAGATTTGCACATATATTTGCTAAGTTTAGAACTGTCCATCATTAGTACCTCTATAAAGTTAAGGGGCTTTCCACTTTTAGCTCCTTCAGTTCAGTTCAGTTCAGTTGCTCAGTCGTGTCTGACTCTTTGCGACCCCATGAATCGCAGCACGCCAGGCCTCCCTGTCCATCACCAACTCCCGGAGTTCACTCAGACTCACATCCATCAAGTCAGTGATGGCATCCAGCCATCTCATCCTATGTCATACCCTTCTCCTCCTGCCCCCAGTCCCTCCCAGCATCAGGGTCTTTTCCAATGAGTCAACTCTTCGCATGAGGTGGCCAAAGTACTGGAGTTTCAGCTTTAGCATCATTCCTTCCAAAGAAATCCCAGGGCTGATCTCCTTCAGAATGGACTGGTTGGATCTCCTTGCAGTCCAAGGGACTCTCAAGAGTCTTCTCCAACACCATAGTTCAAAAGCATCAATTCTTCGGTGCTCAGCCTTCTTCACAGTCCAACTCTCACATCCACACATGACCACTGGAAAAATCATAGCCTTGACTAGACAGACCTTAGTTGGCAAAGTAATGTCTCTGCTTTTGAATGTGCTATCTAGGTTGGTCATAACTTTCCTTCCAAGGAGTAAGCATCTCTTAATTTCATGGCTGCAGTCACTATCTGCAGTGATTTTGGAGCCCCAAAAAATAAAGTCTGATACTGTTTCCTCATCTATTTCCCATGAAGTGATGGGACCGGATGCCATGATCTTCGTTTTCTGAATGTTGAGCTTGAAGCCAACTTTTTCACTCTCCTCTTTCACTTTCATCAAGAAGCTTTTGAGTTCCTCTTCACTTTCTGCCATAAGGGTGGTGTCATCTGCATATCTGAGGGATTGATATTTCTCCCGGCAATCTTGATTCCAGCTTGTGTTTCTTCCAGTCCAGCGTTTCTCATGAGGTACTCTGCATATAAGTTAAATAAGCAGGGTGACAATATACAGCCGTGACGCACTCCTTTTCCTATTTGGAACCAGTCTGTTGTTCCATGTCCAGTTCTAACTGTTGCTTCCTGACCTGCATACAGATTTCTCAAGAGGCAGGTCAGGTGGTCCGGTATTCCCATCTCTTTCAGAATTTTCCAGTTTATTGTGATCCACATAGTCAAAGGCATTGGCATAGTCAATAAAGCAGAAATAGATGTTTTTCTGGAACTCTCTTGCTTTTTCCATGATCTAGCGGATGTTGGTAATTTGATCTCTGGTTCCTCTGCCTTTTCAAAAACCAGCTTGAACATCAGGAAGTTCACGGTTCATGTATTGCTGAAGCCTGGCTTGGAGAATTTTGAGCATTACTTTACTGGCACTTGAGATGAGTGCAATTGTGCGGTAGTTTGAGCATTCTTTGGCATTGCCTTTCTTTGGAATTAGAATGAAAACTGACCTTTTCCAGTCCTGTGGCCACTGCTGAGTTTTCCAAATTTGCTGGCATATTGAGTGCAGCACTTTGACAGCATCATCTTTCAGGATTTGAAATAGCTCAACTGGAATTCCATCATCTCCACTAGCTTTGTTCATAGTGATGTTTTCTAAGGCCCACTTGACTTCACATTCCAGGATGTCTGGCTTTAGATGAGTGATCACACCATTGTGATTATGCAATTCTGTGTATTAAACTCTCTTCTACTTCTCATGCTATTCTACTGCTTTCCTTCTGCCCTAAATAATTCTTAATTCTTATAAGAAATAACAATGGTAATCACTCCAAGGTAACTTTCTAATCTTACTTTTTCTAGTGTCATACACTAGCCATGTTAATACATAAGAAACTGAATGCAATAGGAAGATGAGAATCTTTGGGTTTTGAAATCTAGTTGACTGCTGGATTTTTTTTCCCTTTAGTACTCCCTCAAATATTTAAAATGTAACCAATCATACTAGGCTAAAGGGTAATACTAAAAATGCAGATCTCCTCTTACATAGTTCAATTTTTCCTGAAATGCTGCATATCAGCAGAAGCTTTGGAAGTTGCTCAAAATCAGATTGAAATCATTCAACTTTCCTGGAGTCTAGTTTGTTAGTATTCAAAATAAAGAATTTGGATCATAGCACATCTGAAAACCTAATTTTAGAATCCTGTAAGTCCAAGTATAGAACATCTGTGTTTTCCAAATAGTAGATCAATAATGATGATATTTTGGGCCCAGGACATAATACAGGCTTCCCAGATAACTCAGTGATAAAGAATCTGCCTGCCAAGCAGGAGTCGTGGGTTCCATCCCTGGGTCAGAAAGACCCCCTGGAGAAAGAAATGGCAACCCACTCCAGCACTGCCTGGAGAATTCCATGGACAGAGGAGCCTAGTGGGCTACAGTCCATGGGGTGGCAAGGAGTCTGACATGACTTAGCAACGAGCACATTTGCAAGACATAATACAGTACTGCACATACCAGTAACCTTATTTAAAGTGCTTATATAGACTATTTTAAGGTTTCCTTGGTGGCTCAGATAGTAAAGAAACTGCCGGCAATGCAGGAGACCAAGGTTCGATCCCTGGGTCGGGTAGATCCCCTGAAAAAGGAAATGGCAACCCACTCCAGTATTATTGCCTGGAGAATTCCATGAACAGAGGAGCCTAGTGGGCTACAATTCACTGGGTCACAAAGAGTCAGATACGACTGAGTGACTAACACACACAGAATATTTGAGGGGAAAGAAATCCGAATGAAGCTCCTTTCTGGTATTTTCAAAGGTGGGAGGACGACACTAGGAATCCTTCATTTTCAATAAATAATTTAGCAAATTCTTTTCAAGAATAATCAAACATGAAATAATTCCCAGATTCAGCTTGCTGCTGCTAAGTCACATCAGTCGTGTCCGACTCTGTGCGACCCTATAGACGGCAGCCCACCAGGCTCCCCCGTCCCTGGGATTCTCCAGGTAAGAACACTGGAGTGGGTTGCCATTTCCTTCTCCAATGCATGAAAGTGAAAAGTGAAAGGGAAGTCGCTCAGTTGTGTCCGACCCTTGGCATGGACTGCAGCCTACCAGGCTTCTCCATCCATGGGATTTTCCAGGCAAGAGTACTGGAGTGGGGTGCAACTGCCTTCTCCCAGACTCAGCTTAGAAGCCATCGAATTACAATCTGGAAACTCTGTTACGGTGTCAGGACGGTTTTTAAGAATGTGTTTACAAATTTCTGTTCCGATAGTTTTTCAATTTAACAATATAAACACAAGGCAACATTTTCCACAACGCTACCTTAAAACATACAAATAAAAGCGACACTCAAACTCCACTTGGTTTCTTCCTGGAAATTAAACGAACTCCTTACATTTCTGTTAAATCACTGTTACCCACCCCTGCCACCGAAGATAAAGAAGAACACCTAAGTAAGACAAATCTCAAAACTGGATCTGTGTTGTGTACGTGTCCGTCCATATGTTTCCTATAGTCTGTCCCTTTCTTTTCCCCCTTGAAAAGGCAGCTCTGTGTCCGAGGGCACACATTACACACACACACATGAATTCCACCCTCAAGCTGACTCACCTGTACTCAGACTATGCACACGTGGCAGACAAATCTGACGAACTGTCAGACCACCTGAGGAGGGGGTTAGCGTGTAAGTATAAGTCTCCAGGGACCAGACGCCCGTCCGGTCCCAATTCCACAGTCAGTGAATTCATCAGAAAGCGACGGACTTCCCGAAACCCGGGGTCTCCGGAGTCAGGTGGCGCGGGTTGATGACGTAAGCTGCCCCCCTCCGCCCCCCCCCCCCCCCCCCCCCAGCTTTTACCGCAGCATCTCAGCCAAAGCTACTGCGGTCGCCACCCCGCCCCCTTCTGGGCGCCATTGAGAGCGTGGCAGTGGCCCAGCGCCTGCTGTCCGGCCCTGCCAAGACCGATGCCCTCTAGTGGCTCAGTGTCTAGAAACCGCCAAAGAGGACGACCCATGGCATCCCGAAGCTTTGATGGTAAGGTTGCCTTGCTCTTCGGGGAGGAGCGTGGGTTAACGAGTACGATGTGGCGCCACCTCGCGGAGGAGTGGTCCACGCGCAGGCGAGAGTCGGGGGCCGGGGGTGAAAGAAGGAAGCGGAATGGGTGGTGCGGAATAGGACTGACGGAAGGGATTGGAAAAAACTACGTTTCCCAGAAGCCCGCGCGGCTTGAAGCTGGGCGGAGAGACGGGTGAAAGAAAGCCGGATAGCGGCCTGCAAGACAGGGTCAGAGGCTGCCTCTGAACTCGGATTCCCAGGGTGCACAGCTTCCGGCGGCTGCGCGCTCTTTGCGAGCGCGGGCGCTGTGGCGCGTCTAGTGCCGCGGCTAACACAGAGTTCTCTTTCCCAGGGTCCCGCCGCGGGAGTCTTCGGCGGGCCGGCGCGCGCGAGGCACAGAGTGAGGAGGCCGAGGCGGCCGCCCAGACTTCTGGGTCCTCTGGGTCTTCGCCTTTCTTTTCCGTTTCTGCCGCGTCGACCGCTGCCGCCGCGGTCCCCGGCCCAGTAGACATGGCGGCGGTGTTGCAGCAGGTCCTGGAGCGCACGGAGCTGAACAAGCTGCCCAAGTCCGTCCAGAACAAACTTGAGAAGTTTCTTGCTGACCAGCAGTCCGAGATCGACGGCCTGAAGGGGCGGCATGAGAAATTTAAGGTGGAGAGCGGTAAGTGCGGCGCTCTTCCCGCCCTTGTTTCTGGGCCCGACTCCACAGCGATGGCTGGTCTCCCCTTGCAAGCTCGCTGTGCCCACAACTTCCCTGGTAGCATCGCTTCTCCGGCTCGGTGGGCACCGTAGGCCTTCTCTCAACTACCCGCCCTCCCTGTTTGATACAAAGGAGCTTTTTTGTTTTTAAAATCTGACTCTACGTGGAGTTTCCTTTTGTTTGTAGTTAGAGTGGTCGCATTTAGGAAAACGTAACGATGTCCAGCAAACCCATTGTGGTGATTTGAGTCTATTTACTCGTCTCTGAGAGTGTGCGACTCTTGACTCTTCTAAGCCTATCTGTATGTTGCACGTTAAATGACGGTAGTTTTTGCTGTTTTCTAGTAGTCTATGTTCAGAGGCCTGTGTCTAATTGATAACTTCCTGAATTTGTTCTGACTGTCGCTTTGGTCCTGTGATGAACTAAATGTACAAAAAACGAGTAGGTGCCTAAGACAGCGCTGGAAGCACAGTAGACGTGCAGATGTTTAATACATCTGACTCCTCTCAAAAGTTGAAGTTTGATAGAAAATATATTAAGTCTGTTTCCAAATACCTGTAGTAAACCTACAAATAAGAAAGTTCTTGACGTAGTGACTTGAACAACGTTTAGGAAAGATTTAGATCATAGTAATTACCAGTGGTAAAATGTCGATACAGAATTGATGTTGAAAATGAAACCGTTTGTGTGTCTTGGTTTACCAGTTTTTTGGGGGTAGGTTGGGGTCGGGATTGTAACTGGTTTTGCTAAGTGGATTGAAACTCCTTAAGGTTTCGTTTAAAAAAACAAAACAGTTGTAATTGTCAAGCAGAATTGATGTTGAAAATTATCTGAATCTCAACACTGAATATAGTACACTGCATTGTATTTGTTAATTTACACAATAAATATTGAATGTCTTCTATGTGACTGATACTTTGCTAAGCAGTAAGTTTATCAGTTGCTTTCCTTGGAAAGTTAACAAATATTTTTACATAAATTTAGTAATTTTGTATGTTTAGGTGTTATTTTGGCTATTTTAATACAAGCCTTTTTAAAGCAAAGCAGTTATTAACCTAAATGATTTTTTTTCCATTTAATTTTTTTGTTGTTATTGTTTGCTTTATGCTAAGAAGTCAATTGATGTGTGGGGGAAATACCATGATAAATAAGACATGTTGCCAGCCTTGAAGAATTTCATAATCTTGTGGAATAAACATAAAATTTATTTGTTAAAACCCTATTCAGGCTTTATTTTCTTATATACATATAAGTCAGCTGGAAATGTTGCATTGAAGTCCTTTACCGTACTGGCTATTTGTCTTTACTCAGATTCGCTCTTACATAAAGTGTGGGTTCCAATATTATGTCCTAAATCTTAAATCAAGGTTATTAAAAATAAGTAGCAATGTTGACAGTGTACATGTGTGTGTGTGATTTTTTTTTTTTCCTTCTGATCATCTGTAGAACAACAGTACTTTGAGATTGAGAAGAGACTGTCCCACAGTCAGGAGAGACTTGTGAATGAAACCCGAGAGTGTCAAAGCCTGCGGCTTGAGCTAGAGAAGCTCAGTAAGTATTTAATTATGTCTTTCTAATATTCTTGGGATATTGAGGTCGGCTACTCCTTTAGACGCTTTGAAAATATTTAATTACTATATATGAAAATTGTCCTTATTTTAATTTATGGTAATATTAGGGTTTTTCTTTTTCATTCAGCAGTAAAGACATTGAAAGAGTACAGGGCTTGTTGGTCAGGAGGTATGGGTTCTAGTTCTGACTGCTGTTAAAAGCTCTTTTGTCGTATAAATCATGATAGTGTTTATTGTTTACAAAATGGCTAGGACCGCTTATCTGTCTACTTCCGACAACTGTGTATGTCAAGTGAGGTATGTATGAAAGCATTTTGAAAAGGCTAAAGCGCTATGCAACTGAAAAAGTGGAGAGTGACTTAATATGTTGAAAAATTAAAGCCTATTAGTTCTATTATAATATTTGTGTTTTAACTCTCATAATTTTTATAAATATTTATAAATCTAAGGATGTAATTTCAGCTTTAATGTGTAATTTCCTTGAAAGCTGAGCAGCCAGTTTTCTTCATAAGTTTTCTTACATCGCTGCTGTTGCTGTAAGTCCTGAAAATACATAAGATCTCAAAGATGATGTGTTTTATGTGCTTGGTTTGCAGTAGAAAAAAAGTAGGAAGATCTTTATAGAGTAGGGACATCATAATATTTATTACTAGATACAGCTGGATTTTAATTTGATTGGGAATGCAAGAAGCTAATAAGAGAAAAGCTGAAGCATCAGTCTTCTTAACTGAGTCCATGCCCACTGGCTGTATGTTTGAGTTGAAATTCTTTTTGGCTAATTTTGGCACATCTCATTTTTTAAACATGATGTATACATATGATGGTATGTATACATTTGTAATGAGAGTATAAATAGTTACTGAGTAGCTGCATGTGACTCATCACCTGTATATTGTTTTATCTTGGCATAGAAAATAAAAGGTTTGTAGAGCAATAGTGCTAAAAAATTTCAAGAAAATGACTGATCACAGCTTATATGAAATCTGGAAAGGGGAGAGGGAGGAGAAGATGGGGATAAACCTAGATAGACACACTTTGCTGGTTGTACAGGTTTTTTGTTTTTTTTTTTTTGTAGGTTATTCTGAATTTGTAAGTTTAGAAAGCTGTAAATAGCATTAAAATTATATAGAAAATCTAGACTAAATTAGCAGAATTTTTCTTTCTTTTAATAAGCCAGTTTAACTTGGAAATAGTAGTAACTGCTCATTAAATCACTAGTACATAATAGGTGTTTTAGTGGAAGAAAATTTCAGAACGTGTATTCTTCCTAATTATCGACATACATTTAAAACAGAAACTATAAGGGGAGGTAACACATTATGGGTGGAGATCCTAGGACTGAAAATTCAGTATAGCTGCATTTCAGTATAGCTGAATTATATATATGTAAAATTACGTGTAGCTCTTCCTTCTTAAGGCCATAAACCAGCTGAATTACACTTATCTGTTATTGTGATGTATTCTGTACACACTTTATGTGGTTTAAATATTTGGTCTCTTGACTTTTGTCTTTTTGTACTTAATTATTAAATTTGTAAATATAGTTCAGTTTTTTATGATTGACTTAGAAGATGTCATTGAAAAATAAGGAAATGAGTAATTGCAAATACTTTCTCCTAAGAATGTTGGCTAGAATGATTGCAAATATGATTTTGGAAACAGGATAGCTTATTTTAAAAGTTGTGCTAGAAATGCAGTAAATTTGGGTTGTACTTAAGAATTTGAAATGCAATGCTGTACAACTCAACCTTTCTGAAACTCAGTTTCTTAATTTCAAAGTGTGTATGGGTGACAGTTGAATAAAAACTGTCATTGCAGATTCTAAGCTTACGTGTGTGACATTCATAAAATTCCTTTTATCCAGACAGTCAATTGAAGGCACTTACCGAGAAAAACAAGGAACTTGAAGTTGCTCAGGATCGCAATATTGCCATTCAGGTAATAGTTATTCCTGTGAATAAAGCTAATTGTGAACATGATACTTGAGGAATTTTTCTGTTCTAATTGTGCTTATTGTTCTTTTAGTCAGTGGGAAGATGAAATATGTTCAATTAGGAGAAGCTACTAACAAAAATGTGTATACATAAATTTCTTAGTGGGATTTTATGTTGTAATGATTAATTGGACATTCCTTTTACATATTGGAAAATATGAGCACTTGATATGAAAAAAAAAAACACATTTGCTATTAGCTGTGTAGCTCTTAAGTCATGATTTTTAAAAAGCGGTTCTTTTTGCATTGTAACTAAAATGCCATAAATTTGTAAGTAGGGTAGACATTCAGGCTGTATGTGCCTAGTTGCTCCGTTGCCTCCCACTCTTTGTGACCACATGGACTGTAGCCCACCAGGCTCCTCTGTCTATGGGATTCTCCAGGCAAGAATACTGAAGTGAGTTGCCATGCCCTCCTCCAGGGGATCTTCCCAAACCAGGGATCGAACCCAGGTCTCCCACATTGCAGGCAGATTCTTTACCCTCTGAGCCACCAGGGAAGCCCAGGCGTTCATAGAACCATCTATATCCATCCACCCACTCACCTACTTACCTACCGTTCTTTTGGAAATTACCTATTTAACGCTTACTGTTGCCCAGGCATTATTTCAAGTATTTCAGTGCAACTGGGGATATGGGTGAATCTACACTGATAATCATTTCTTTAGAGTAGTGATTAAGAATAACAGATTGATGGTGATCACAAGGATTGCAGGCCAGTTTGTTTAATAAAGTGATCATACGCAGTGATTCTTTGACCAGATAGACCTTCAGACTCTTGCCATTGCTTTTTTAAAAATTTGCTTTTGATTTGAGGTTAAGAAATACATACAGAAAGTATTTATAGTCGGAAAGAGTAATAGACTTGATTCAATAGAAATGTAAAATTTTCTGCATAGAAAGAACGAATAGAATCACCAAAAAGTATTTTCTCATTAAAAATATGACTATATATATATATATATATATATACATACACATATATATATATATCTTTAATACATGACTACTTTCAAATTATAAGAAAACCATTCAAGGGGGAAAATGGGCAAGGGAGTTTTTAAAAACATAGGAAGCTGTACAAATAGCCAATAACAATATGATATGTTATTCTGCTTCGCTCATAATCAGGAAAATGCAGATAATGTAACAGGATATTATTGTTTTTCACCTCCCCATGTTAACATTGGTTTTTCTTTTTTTCTCTGTTTATTTTTTAAGCATAATCTTCAGTTCTGGCATAAGTGGCTTGAAATGGGCAGTTATGACTTAAATGCCTATAAATTGCCATTGTCTTGCTACCAAGTAATTTGTCAAAATATATTAAGGGTTTTAAGATTCCATTTCTGGGCCTATTTCTTGAGAAATAATTTGAACCAGGATGCAGTGATAGTCGTCAGTTTTATTTTATGACAGAAAAATTAGAAGTAAATCAAGTTTCCTATAAAGGCTTGTTGAAGTAATTATATAACTATATGACACTTCCAAGTGATTAGAAACTGACATGGAAAATTTTTTTTTTAACTTTTTATTTTGTTTTGGCATATAACCGATTAACAAACAATATAGTGATATTTTCAGGTAAATAGCATAGGAATCCAGCCATACATAAACATGTACCCATTCTTCCCCAAGTCCCTCTCCCATCCAGGTTGGAAGTTATTTTTGTGAATCTAGGAAAAGTAATTTAAAAAATCTAGAATATGAACAGAAGTGTTGAGATTGTGGGTAATTTTTAAACATTTTGATGTATAAGCCACGAGGAAGAAAATCAAGCAAATTTAAACCACAGCTAATGATAATTAAAATGCCAATTTCATGTTCATTTCTTTATAATTGATCAATTTGATTTTCTTATTTAAATATATTATGCTTATTCCTTTATGTAACAGAGCCAGTTTACAAGGACGAAGGAAGAATTGGAAGCTGAGAAAAGAGATTTAATTAGAACCAATGAGAGACTATCTCAAGAACTTGAATATTTAACAGGTATGAAGAAATACCTTTAACTTCTAACTTCACTCTTTCTCTTCTAATAGAGCTAAGATTTAATGCCCAGTCCATTTCTATTGGCTGGTGTTTGTCATAGCTAAGAGTACATTTCAGAGTAATGTATCAGATCATTCTAAGTACTTAAAGAATGCCACAGACAAGTACGCAAATGAAAATCATCTCAAAGAATTTGGACCAAGGTTTATGTACCACAATATGGTTTATAGTATCGAAACTGGGAACTTGTTTAGATGTTTGGTTGTAGAGGCTGAACGCCTTCATTTTGTACAGGCATCCTTACTGATAAAGCTGTCCACAAGCATTCAATTTAGGGACCTAAAAGGAGAGCCCATATTTGAAAGGGCAGACCAAAGGAATTAGGAAGCAAGAATATAGAATATAATATATAATATAGTTGATGTATTTAAATAAATGTGACTCTTAAGCAGTTTAATGGTATCCAGTTCCCTTTGGGTGCTTTTTCTAAGAGTTTTGAGAAATTTTATTTCTCCCAAAGAAAGAATAAATATTTATTTTACTATATAATAATAGTCAATTTGGTAACCAGTCTCAGAAAAAAAGTTACTTTTGATCAATTAGTGGGTAGGTAAAATTAAGTTTTCTCATAAAAACCTGATGTAAGGAATATAAGAAAAATTACACATATATCCTGGCTGGTTTTGAGTATAAATTTTTGATATATATAGTTGCTTTTTAACTTAAGAAATGGCTAATTTGTGAATTTTTAATAAACTTTTGGTTAATATGAGGAAATTAATGTTAATATTGTATATTTAACTTTACACATTGCATTTAATATAACCAGTATAATTTGCATATTTGGTTGGATGCATGAATTTGGTTTCATTTAAAATTAAATTTGTGATTAAGCTTGGCAAAAGCAAGTTAAAATAGTAGAATTGAGAACTATTTATTTAAATATTTATATTCCTAGAGATGCATCTGTGATATTTGGTTCCTCTGAGCATTAATTAATCATCTTCCCGTTCTCTCCTGACCTTTCTAGAGGACTTTAAACGACTAAACGAAAAATTTAAGGAAAGCAATGCAACAAAGGGTGAGCTTCAGTTAAAACTGGATGAACTTCAAGCTTCTGATGTTTCTGTTAAGGTGAGAAACAAGTAATTTCTAATGTAAAAAATACAATGTTTGCTTTATACTCACCTAAATTATATTTTAAGTATAGGCAAATTAGCTATAAAATAATTAAAAGCTATATTTTTTTAATATCAGAGGATTAAGTTTTAAGACAATTTTGATTGAACTATTTTGTTTATGGGATATTTAAATTTCATATAGTGTTTATCTGGTTCTGTTTTCTGTTAAGAATACATGCATATACTTATTTCTATTGTAAAATAAAATTCTGCTTTTGTCCCTTAGCTACACACAAAATCTTTTGAATAACCATATATTAATCTTTCACCATAAACCTTTTTTTCTCGGATTTCCTTAGTATCGAGAAAAGCGCTTAGAGCAAGAAAAGGAGTTGTTACATAATCAGAATACTTGGCTCAATACAGAGTTGAAAACCAAAACTGATGAACTTCTGGCTCTCGGCAGAGAAAAAGGAAATGAAATTCTAGAGCTTAAATGTAATCTTGAAAACAAAAAAGAGGAGGTAAGTTAGTAAACTTACCAAAATGTAAGTTGTTGGTTACAACTTAGGTTTGTGTGCCAACTTATAAAAATTTATTTAGTGGAATACCAAATTAAATATTTTGTAAGATTAGGGATTCAAATGTGGAAGATATAACACATAAACAGTTGGCCTCAAAAATTAACCAAGTGCATTTAAATAAAGAACTTAAGATATTCTTTGATGAATTTTGATAATATCTTCTGACTTATAGTGTATCTTCCCTAGCATACATGTTTAAGAAGTGGTGGTTAGATTCTGTGAGCTAGATCCAAACGTGTTCTTGTATGAGCTGTTACTTTTCATTTTCTTAAGCATTCATATTTTTCATTTTCTTAAGCATTCATATTTTATATTAAATGCTTTTTTAAAAAATAATTATTCATTTTGGGGGATGTTGGGTTTTCATTGTTGCAAGCAGGCTTTCCCTAGTTGCAGCTTGTGGGGGCCACTCTGCTTGCAGCTCACAGGCTCTAGAATGTCAGCTTGGTAGTTGTGGCCTATAGGCTTAGCAGCCACATGGCATGTGGAGTCCTTCTACACCAGGGATCAAACCTGTGTCCCCTGCATTGGCAGGTGGATTGTTAACCACTGGACCACCAGGGAGGTCCATTAAAATGCTTTTTTGGTAGGTGGGGATTATTTTGCTTTTACTTTGCAGTGAAACTTTATATCAAATTAATTTCAGTTAATACAGTATCCACTACCACCCCCACCACCCACCCAACTCTGCATTTTTGTTTCTAGGTTTCTAGAATGGAAGAACAGATGAATGGCCTGAAAGCATCAAATGAGAATCTTCAAAAGCATGTGGAGGATCTGTTGACCAAACTGAAAGAGGTATCAGTTCAGTTCAGTTCAGTCACTCAGTTTCTCCGACTCTTTGCGACCCCATGAATCGCAGCACGCCAGGCCTCCCTGTCCATCACCAGCTCCCTGAGTTCACTAAGACTCGCATCCATCGAGTCCATGATGCCATCCAGCCATCTCATCCTCTGTCATACCCTTCTCCTCCTGCCCGCAATCCCTCCCAGCATCAGAGTCTTTTCCAATGAGTCAACTCTTCGCATGAGGTGGCCAAAGTACTGGAGTTTCAGCTTTAGCATCATTCCTTCCAAAGAACACCAAGGGCTGGACTCCTTTAGAATGGACTGGTTGGATCTCCTTGCAGTCCAAGGGACTCTCAAGAGTCTTCTCCAACACCACAGTTCAAAAGCATCAATTCTTCTGCGCTCAGCTTTCTTTATAGTCCAACTCTCACATCCATACATGACCACTGGAAAAACCACAGCCTGACCCCTTTAAAAATGTCTCTTTTATGAAAACACTCCAGAACCTGTTAATTTGTAAAATGATTGCATGTTTTGCACTGTTCCTAACACCATAAAATATCTAGAACACTTTTATATGTTATAGTTAGGCTAAAATCACTAGAGTCAGTTGTATACCACACCTAAAGTACTATCTAAAAATAAGTATGGTTAATTTTAATGACATTTAACTATTCTGCTTTAAGATAAAAATATTAAAGATTTTATCCTTAAGGTAATTCATCCCTATCATGACAACTGATTTTAATTTTAGTGGTGTTTTAATCTTTACCTCTACTTTCAAAACTGAATTTTTTATCTTGGCATTTGGTAAGCATTCTAAATTCAGTTTAGATGAGACTCTCATAATTGGTTTTTTAGGGTTTTGTTTTTGTTTTTCAGGCCAAGGAACAGCAGGCTAGTATGGAAGAGAAATTCCACAATGAATTAAATGCTCACATAAAACTCTCTAACCTTTACAAGGTAAGTACTTTACCATGCATTTTTGTGCCCTAATGTTGCATTAATGGATATTGGGTAACTCTTTTAAGATTAAATTTTAGAGTGCTGCTGATGATTCAGAGGCAAAGAGCAATGAACTGACCCGAGCAGTGGACCAGCTACACAGACTTTTGAAGTCAACTGGAGAAGGTAAGACTTTTCAATCATGGAAGATTTTGTTTTTAGAAAGAAGGTACTGTTTTCTTTGCCCTTGTGTAGATTTAGAGGTCATATTAACTTTATTAGGGACAAAATTTGATATATAAGAAAGATGCTTAGATCAAATTTTAAATTCTGTTTCAGCAAATAGTGTATTTGAAAACATAGGTAGCTAATGTTTTCCTGTTTTTTGCATCTACTAGCCTTACATGTGTTCTGATTTCTAATAGGAAGTTTTTCTTCCATTTTTGAAACATTTACTTTGATAAATGTTAATACATATGGGTTTATAGTTTGGATACTGTCTTAATCCATAAGTAAGTATTACTTTTTAAGTTATAAAGTGTATTTTAAAGTCTTTGGGGTGCTTTTTTAAAAATGTAAGTTATTTATGTATGATCTTTCCCAGTTATTTCTTGTGTTCTATACATCTAAGATCAGATTAAGCCAAAGAAATACTTAGAGCCATTGTTTTACAGTTTGAGTTCCCCTAGTTTCCCACTTTTACAACAGAGATAGCAAAAGAAGAAATAGATTCACTAGGCTACACACCTCAGGATTTATAAGTACATTAAGAGCTTCCATTGAGTAATAACTATCAACCACAGCATCTGTAGAATTTAATATTGTCTGCTGAAGGGAAAAATAATGACTATTCTATTACATTTTATAAACTCTGTTTTTGGTAATTCTGTCTCTATCATGTTGTTAGCCAGTAAAGGATTTCAAGAACATATCATAGAGGTGGAAGAATCTAAAGATCGAATGGAAAAAGAAATGCTTGAAAAAATAAGGAAATTAGAGAAGGAATTAGAGAATGCAAATGACCTGCTTTCTGCCACAAAACGTAAAGGTACGGGTTAATAGATGGCTTATTACAGGCTAGAAATACTGGAACTTTCCTACGTAGTCCTCACTTAACTTCACTAATAGTGTTTCTCATTCTCAGGTGTAAGTACCATTTGATCACACATGATTGTATGTTAGTTTCCAGAATAGTTTTAACTATTAATGCTGCATGGTCTTTAGAATTGTGTTAAATGATTATTTGTTGTCATATTTTAAAGTCTTCATAGGAATTGATGCATAATGTACAATAGGTGTCACTTTTTGCTTGTTTTGTGAGAAACATTAATGGCTTTCAGTTCAGTTCAGTTCAGTAGCTCAGTCGTGTCACAACTCTTTGCAACCCCATGAATCGCAGCACGCCAGGCCTCCCTGTCCATCACCAACTCCTGGAGTTCACTAAGACTCGCATCCATCGAGTCAGTGATGCCATCCAGCCATCTCATCCTCAGTCATGCCCTTCTCCTGCCCCCAATCCCTCCTAGCATCAAAGTCTTTTCCAATGAGTCAACTCTTCGCATGAAGTGGCCAAAGTACTGGAGTTTCAGCTTTAGCATCATTCCTTCCAAAGAAATCCCAGGGTTGATCTCCTTCAGAATGGACTGGTTAGATCTCCTTGCAGTCCAAGGGACTCTCAAGAGTCTTCTCCAACACCACAGTTCAAAAGCATCAATTCTTCGGCACTCAGCCTTCTTCACAGTCCACCTCTTGCATCCATACACGACTACTGGAAAAACCATAGCCTTGACTAGACGGACCTTAGTCGGCAAAGTAATATCTCTGCTTTTCAGTATGCTGTCTAGGTTGGTCATAACTTTTCTCCCAAGAAGTAAGCGTCTTTTAATTTCATAGCTGCAATCACCATCTGCAGTGATTTTGGAGTCCAAAAAAATAAAGTCTGACACTGTTTCCACTGTTTCCCCATCTATTTCCCATGAAGTGATGGGACCGGATGCCATGATCTTCGTTTTCTGAATTTGAGCTTTAAGCCGACCTTTTCACTCTCCTATTTCACTTTCATCAAGAGGCTTTTGAGTTCCTCTTCACTTTCTGCCATAAGGGTGGTGTCATCTGCATATCAGAGGTGATTGATACTTCTCCCAGCAATCTTGATTCCAGCTTCTGTTTCTTCCAGTCCAACGTTTCTCATGATATACTCTGCATATAAGTTAAATAAGCAGGGTGACAATGTACAGCCTTGACGTACTCCTTTTCCTATTTGGAACCAGTGTGGTGTTCCATGTCCAGTTCTAACTGTTTTCATTCCAATCCCAAAGAAAGGCAATGCCAAAGAATGCTCAAACTACCACACAATTGCACTCATCTCACACGCTAGTAAAGTAATGCTCAAAATTCTCCAAGCCAGGCTTCAGCAATAAGTGAACTGTAAACTTCCTGATGTTCAAGCTGGTTTTAGAAAAGGCAGAGGAACCAGAGATCAAATTGCCAGCATCCGCTGGATCATGAAAAAGCAAGAGAGTTCCAGAAGCCTTTGACTATGTGGATCACAATAAATTGCGGAAATCCCAAGGAGTAAGCGTCTTTTAATTTCATGGCTGCAGTCACCATCTGCAGTGATTTTGGAGCCCAGAAAAAGAAAATCTGACACTGTTTCCACTGTTTCCCCATCTATTTTCCATGAAGTGATGGGACCAGATGCCATGATCTTCGTTTTCTGAATGTTGAGCTTGAAGCCAACTTTTCACTCTCCACTTTCACTTTCATCAAGAGGCTTTTGAGTTCCTCTTCACTTTCTGCCATAAGGGTGGTGTCATCTGCATATCAGAGGTGATTGATATTTCTCCCAGAAATCTTGATTCCAGCTTCTGTTTCTTCCAGTCCAACATTTCTCATGATATACTCTGCATATAAGTTAAATAAGCAGGGTGACAATATACAGCCTTGACGCACTCCTTTTCCTGTTTGGAACCAGTCTGTTGTTCCATGTCCAGTTCTAACTGTTGCTTCCTGACCTGCATACAGATTTCTCAAGAGGCAGGTCAGGTGGTCTGGTATTCCCATCTCTTTCAGAATTTTCCACAGTTTATTGTGATCCACACAGTCAAAGGCTTTGGCATAGTCAATAAAGCAGAAGTAGATGTTTTTCTGGAACTCTCTTGCTTTTTCCATGATGCAGCGAATGTTGGCAATTTGATCTCTGGTTCCTCTGCCTTTTCTAAAACCAGCTTGAACATCTGGAAGTTCATGGTTCACGTATTGCTGAAGCCTGGCTTGGAGAATTTTGAGCATTACTTTACTAGCATGTGAGATGAGTGCAATTGTGTGGTAGTTTGAGCATTCTTTGGCATTGCCTTTCTTTGAGATTGGAATGAAAACTGACCTTTTCCAGTCCTGTGGCCACTGCTGAGTTTTCCAAATTTGCTGGCATATTGAGCGCAGTACTTTCACAGTATCATCGTTCAGGATTTGAAACAGCTCAACTGGAATTCCATCACCTCCACTAGCTTTGTTCGTAGTGATGCTTTCTAAGGCCAACTTGACTTCACATTCCAGGGTGTCTGGCTCTAGCTGAGTGATCACACCATCGTGATTATCTGAGTCCTGAAGATCTTTTTTATACAGTTCTTCTTTGTATTCTTGCCACCTCCTCTTAATATCTTCTGCTTCTGTTCGGTCCATACCATTTCTGTCCTTTATCGAGCCCATCTTTGCATGAAATGTTCCCTTGGTGTTTCTAATTTTCTTAAAGAGATCTCTAGTCTTTCCCATTCTGTTGTTTTCCTCTATTTCTTTGCATTGATCGCTGAGGAAGGCTTTTTTTAATCTCTTCTTGCTATTCTTTGGAACTCTGCATTCAGATGCTTATATCTTTCCTTTTCTCCTTTGCTTTTCATTTCTCTTCTTTTCACAGCTATTTCTAAGGCCTCCCCAGACAGCCATTTTGTTTTTTTGCCTTTCTTTTCCATGGGGATGGTCTTGATCCCTGTCTCCTGTACAATGTCACGAACCGCATTCCATAGTTCATCAGGCACTCTATCTAGCAGATCTAGGCCCTTAAATCTATTTCTCACTTCCACTGTATAATCATAAGGGATTTGATTTAGGTCATACCTGAATGGTCTAGCGGTTTTCCCTACTTTCTTCAATTTGAGTCTGAATTTGGTAATAAGGAGTTCATGATCTGAGCCACAGTCAGCTCCTGGTCTTGTTTTTGTTGACTGTATAGAGCTTCTCCATCTTTGGCTGCAAAGAATATAATCAATCTCATTTTGGTGTTGACCATCTGGTGATGTCCATATGTAGAGTCTTTTCTTGTGTTGTTGGAAGAGGGTGTTTGCTCTTACCAGTGCATTTTCTTGGCAAAACTCTATTAGTCTTTGCCCTGCTTCATTCTGCATTCCAAGGCCAAATTTGCCTGTTAGTCCAGGTGTTTCTTGACTGCCTTCTTTTGCATTCCAGTCCCCTGTAATGAAAAGTACATCTTTTTGGGGTTTAGGTTGAAATTTTCCAAAAGTATATTAGATTTCTGTGTGTTGGCACAGGGGCCATCTTATCTGAAGAAGAGCTTGCAGCCATGTCTCCTACTGCAGCTGCTGTAGCCAAGATAGTGAAACCTGGCATGAAGTTAACTGAGGTAAGAAGGATCTCAAATCTTGTTTTTTTCCATCAGCAAAAAGTGTTTAGACCTCTCTGACACCTACTCCCCCCAAAACTTATTCTTGTTGTTAAATGATTAATGGCTCGTTTGAGGGAAGGCTTTCTTGGTTCCTGGTTCTATGCAGCATATAGTAAACATTGCCATCGTGTATAATTGCTGGATGAATGTTTGTAAAGAAGCTATACAGCCTATATTATGCTTGGATTTGAAATGATCTCTCTTCTTTCAGCTGTATAATGCTTATGTGGAAACTCAGGATCAGCTGCTTTTGGAGAAACTAGAAAACAAAAGAATTAATAAGTATCTAGATGAAATAGTGAAAGAAGTTGAAGCCAAAGCACCAATTTTGAAACGCCAACGTGAGGAGTATGAGCGTGCGCAGAAAGCTGTGGCAAGTTTATCCGTTAAGCTTGAACAAGCCATGAAGGTTGGTTCCATTCCTAAATTTTAACTGTAGAAAAAATACAGAGGAGAAATAATTTACTAAGTAGGATGATTCTTTCTTAGAAATAAAGAATTTACCTCCAAAGCTAATTGGTTTTTCAGTGGTAGGGTAATTATATACTTTAAAGTTTGTCATTACATTATTAAACATCTCTAATTGCAAAATGTTGTATTTTTATTCAGCAAACATTAAAAATGTTTAGCATTTTTTAAGACATTTGGGGTGTTTTCTGTATGGTTCTCTAGTGGATGATAAATAGCCACAATCTTTTTTTGTAATAGAACCTTTCTAAATTTAGCAGTGATCATTTTTTGTCAGGCAGTTCTGATATTCTGTGTGGATATGATAATACTATTCATAGAAAAGAACTTTATAAAAATACCATTTCACAATTCGGCAAGTCTTTACATACATTATTTTGTTACTGTTCCTCTGTGTATTAGAAGTACCAAGGAAGTTTGAGAATATTTTTTATTTCTTTAGATTCCTTTTTAATAGATACTGGTTTAAGAAGAATATTTGTTTGTTGGCTTCCCAGGTGGTACTAGTGGTAAAGAACCTGGTACTAGTGGTAAAGAACCTGCCTGTCAATGCAGGATACGTAAGAGACGCGGGTTCAATCCCTGGGTTAGGAAGATTGCCTAGAGAACGGCATGGCAACCCACTCCAGTATTCTTGCCTGGAGAATCCCATGGACAGAGGAGCCTAGTGGGCTAGAGTCCATAGAATTGCAAAGAGTTGGACACCACTGAAGCAACTTGGCATGCGCACGTGCACAATATTGTTTTTTATTAAGATACAGCTGTTAATATTACTGAGAAATCTTTGAGAGTTATTAAACAAATTTTATTGAAGGAAATCACTTAATTTATGTGCTAAATAGTATAAATGTATCTCTGTGTTGTGTGTGTGTGTTTGTGTGTGTGTGTGTGCGCGAGTCACTCAAACTGTCCAACTCTTTACGACCCCATGGATGGTAGCCCACGAGGCTCCTCTGTTCGTGGAATTCTCTAGGCAAGAATACTGGAGTGGGTAGTCATTACCTTCTCCAGAGGATCTTCCTGACCTAAGGATCAAAACCAAGTCTTCTGCATTGCAGGCAGATTCCTTACCATCTGAGCCACCAGGGAAGCCCAAATGTGTCCTTCCTTAATTTGACTTTTATTACTGTTGTTATTACAATTTAGATGTCAGTTTAAATCAGGGTGTATTGTGTCTAACGATCTCTTTTTCCTAAATCAAACCATGTCTAGCAGTCTTGCCTGGAGAGAATATGGGGCTTTAAGACATACCCCTCCCCTCTGGTGTGGTTTAAAAAGAGGTCCTTTGTATCTTCTTGACTTTCTCACTGTTAAAAGTGAGCATTTTACCTGAAGGTTATTGTTTGAGGAGGTGGTAAAGTGGAGGGCTGAAGAATCAGGTAATAGCAGCTGTTCACTGTGGGAAAACCTGTTAATTCATCACTAATGTGCAGGCACAGTAATAAATACAGACTTTTTTCATAACTTCCAAAAGCTTTAAAAATAATTTCAGTATCTTCTTTTGTAGCCAAATCTTCTGTCCATAACATATATCATGTCCAGTCTAGATTCTGTGGTGCTCATTTCTCAGATTTCTTGAATTTAATAACTAAGTTACTTTCTTCCTTGGCATCTTAATTGATCCCAGTTTGAACTCAGTAGGTTTGTGTTATTACCATTTTTCATGAATATTTGTCTGCTTCATCTTGTCTCATACTTATTTCTGCTAAAATTGGTTTATCTTTGTACCTTGAGGGCATTGTGCTCAGAGGCACTTGAAACACCAGGATAAATATAAGCCATCTTTCACTTGTATACTATCTGTAACAGTACATACTTTGTGAAATAATACATGTTATGTGAGAACAGTGCATTAAGAAGCAAAATTTATGTGGATTGGAGATAAAACATAAGATTTTAAAGATATTTTGTGCTTATATCAAGCTCCTTAAAACTATGCCCCTAAATCCCTAATGATACTGTGATACAAAACATTACTGCAATATGTTGCCATTTTTCTTTTTTTTTAACAGCCTTATGACATTGGTTGCTGATTCTTTAAAGTTAGTTCCCGATGTATTTTTTAATAAATCCAAGTCTTACCCAACATTTTTTGCTTTTAATACTTATTTCTAGATGGTATAATAATGATTATCACTGTAATGCAGTCCTTTGTTTTTGTCTTAGTAACAAAGTTTTTTGAGTGTTTGTTTGATCTCCATCATCATTTGATAATATATTGTGAATTTGGTATGGCTGTAACATTTTGATTCACAGTTAACTCGGGGGGAACCCTCTTCATTAGCATACGATGATGAACATTATAATGTTGAGCTTATTTGAAATATTAAATGTATTCATATTTTTAAGAAATTTCTCTTTAGAGGCTACTATATTATATAGAATATTTTAAAATTATAAGTTGATTACTGTGATATTTGAGCACTGTATACTTTTGTTATTTGTGTAACTGCTGTTTGTATGCATCTTAGAAGAAAATACAAAATTTTCACTTGACTTCATTTTTAAAGGAGATTCAGCGATTGCAGGAGGACACAGATAAAGCCAATAAACATTCATCTGTGCTTGAAAGAGACAATCAAAGAATGGAAGTACAAATAAAAGATCTTTCACAACAGGTTAGTTTTTTGTTTCTTTTCCTATTTTATTTTGTTTTTCCTGAACTGACTGCCTAGTAATGTTTGTTTCTAAGTATGTAAGATAGAACTAGTACATATGCAATTCTCGTCAACTGAGAAAACTGCTCTGAATGAATTGCAGTCTAGTCATTGTTTATTCTTAGCCTCTCCCTTTTTTCTTTTCTTTAAGCATTTGATAAATTTTCAGTTTGAAGATAACTGGTTGTAATTAATGAAATAATTCAAAGATAAAAGAGTTATCTTCCCACAGTTCAAGTCCCAGAGTTAGCAGACTGGTGTGTATTCTTTCACATCTTCTTTTATGTACAGATACATGTGAGCATATATGAACATATGTAAGCATTCTTTGTTTTTCCTGAAATAAAATCACTTATTTTGTATATGCACCTGTAAGTGCATTCCCCGAACAGTTTTTTTTTAACTGATTAAGTTTGGAGATGTAGATCTGTTTTGTTCATATATTTTACCTTAATTTTTGTATGTAGAATGACTGAACAACAACAAATACGCAAACACAGACATAGATAAAAATTTCGCATAAATGAAGTTAGCATCTATTTCCCATGCTCCCCTTCTGCTCAACTATGTAATACATATCTAAGCATGCAAGTGCAAGCGTACAGACAAAATGGGTATATATTTCTGAGTGTTTTATATGGTCATTGTATTATAAAAATGGAACCATGCCTCTGGAATTATAATTTGACTTCTTTTTAAAAAATAACAGTTTTCATTACATACTTTTCATAGAAATGAGAAATAATTTTTCCGATTAAGATTTTCTTTATTTAGTTCTTAATATCCAAAATAATAAGCTTAAAAATTCATTTTTTCAAGATGATTTAATACTCCATCAAAGGTGTTCGTAAAGTAACCTTGTCATTTGAAAATTTTCACTTTAAACATTTCCAAAGTCAAAACCAATACTATTTGATAACATGTTAAAACTTTTTTTTAGATTAGAGTGCTTCTGATGGAACTTGAAGAAGCAAGGGGTAACCATGTAATCCGTGATGAAGAAGTAAGCTCTGCTGATATAAGTAGTTCATCTGAAGTAATATCACAGCATCTAGTATCCTATAGAAACATTGAAGAGCTTCAACAGCAAAATCAACGTCTCTTAGTGGCCCTTCGGGAACTTGGGGAAACCAGAGAAAGAGAAGAACAAGAAACAACTTCATCCAAGTAAGCAATAGACTTACTTTGGTTTATTCAGCAAACATTTATTGAAAACTTTTTACGTGCCTTAAACAGTACTGGATATTGGGAATATAGTGATTTAGGAGAAAAAAAATCAAGCAACCATATTGCTGAAAAATTCTACTCTCAAGGACCCCAGTTTTTGGATGAGATGGTTAGTAAGTGAGATAGATAATAAGATCAGTAGATTATCTATGAAAGCAAGAAGAATGGAATTTGGACTCAGTGGAATTGGTTTGATTTTTGCAAACAAATTTTTCAGATGACCTTGTTGAGTACCTGCGTCCTATGTAATGGGAGTTTTAAAATCTATTCTTAAAATAGCAACAAAAGAAGGAAAGGATAAGAGAGATGAAAAATGCTTAATGACAGGTGATAAAATGCTTAGTCAATTTGCAGTAGAAGTTATAACTGCCTCTCAGTCTCAGTCCTGTTAAATAGACTTGATTTATTTTCCTGCAGAATTTCTGAGCTTCAGGTCAAACTTGAGAATGCCCTCACTGAATTGGAACAACTCCGTGAATCACGGCAACATCAAATGCAGCTTGTTGATTCTATAGTTCGTCAGCGTGATATGTACCGAATTCTGTTGTCACAGACAACGGGAGTTGCCATTCCTTTACAGGGTAGGAGTTTTTATATGTTATCTTAAAAGTTTGCAAATATTCCTGGGAAATGTTTCTGAAATGTATCTTAGGTAATGGATTTTGCTACATAAGGAATGTCTACTCTAATAATGATAACTTCAAATATGGCTACCATATATGAGTGATTATAATACATCATCAGTTCTAAAATACACCATTATTTTAGGTAAGAAAAATGCTGATCATTGTTGCACAGTATGCATCTGAGAGTCAATGAATTATATTACTTATTTTTGTTAGGTTTTAACATTTAGCCTGCAGAAATTACCTTTATTTAACTAGAAGTCACAAGTCATTGTAGTAAGTTATTTAGTAGGTTCTTTGTTTCGTAATTTATATAATCTTATGGTTTAATTTAAATAAGGCAGCCTGTTGACTTCTAATAATGATGTATTTTGTGAAGAGGCGTTACATCATTCTTTTTACATTTCTGAAGCTTCAAGCTTAGATGATATTTCTCTTGTGTCAACTCCAAAACGTTCAAGTACATCACAGACTGCTTCCACTCCTGCTCCAGTAATTGAGCCAGCAGAGGCTATAGAAGCTAAGGCTGCACTTAAACAGGTAGAATACCCGTAACTTGACACCTTTATCTTGAGTTACGTTTTTGAGAACATGTAATAATTTCATCTAATAATTTCTCTTAATATTTAGCTGCAGGAAATTTTTGAGAACTACAAAAAAGAAAAGGCAGATAATGAAAAAATGCAGAATGAGCAGCTTGAGAAACTTCAGGAGCAAGTCACAGATTTGCGATCACAAAATACCAAAATCTCTACCCAGCTAGACTTTGCTTCTAAACGGTAAATTTTCTTTTCCAAAGTTACGTCTAAACATAATAGTTGGTATTCAGTGGAATCAAATTCAAGGGTTAAGTTTGTGGTGATATTACTTTTTTTGGTGGGTTCTGATCCAGTCTGAGAAGTTACAGGGGTTCATTTTTCACTTTTGATTAATGATTCCTGTGAATGTTATTAAGGGGTCCAGGTAAGTTCATATAAGGAATGTTTCTATTTTTCCTTCCTGAGATTAAAGGACATACTGTTTCCATAGGACTTAATTATTTTAATTAAGGAGGGTAAGAGAAGTATGAGAAATTTCATTCAGCCTTTTCTAATCTAGGTAGAAGAGAAGCAGGCTCTAAAGTTAATTTTGGGAAAATTGACTTTTTTGGTCACTTGCAGAGGAATAATAGTAAATTTCATTCTGTAGTTAACAGAGCCATTGAATAGTTGTTAGTTTATCAAGTTAGGAAAAACATTTCTTTGTATACTACATGATCAGACTGTTTGCAAGTATGACCAGCAGTCTCTGTATTTTCCAACAATTTGATATCCCAGTAAAAGCGCCATTTTTCCCCCATGTTGATATCTCTAGCCAGCCACTTTTAAGTTTTTAAGCGCATAAGACATAAGCACATAAGGCAATAAGGTGAAGAATTGTAGATGGGAAAAAAAGGACTGGCAAAAATCCGTCACTAACCATACATAAATACCTTAAATTGCATACTGCATTGTGATAGGTGTCTTCCTGTATGAACATTATATTGACATTATTTTGAATACAATTAAAATGCTTGTACATGAGTAAGATTACAAAGTTAATTCAGCATGAAATACAGTGCTTATTTAGAATTTGAATTTAACTGCTAAACTTGGAGTTTAGAAAAAAGAATGAAGATTTTTACATTATTACACAAATCATATTTTTCGTATTGTCAATCATATAAAACTAAGCTCTTGTGAAACTCAAGAAATTGAGCTAGGATACAGTATTTCATTTGCTTACAGAATTATTTTTCTTTCATATCAGTTATGAAATGCTACAAGATAATGTTGAAGGATACCGTCGAGAAATAACATCCCTACATGAAAGAAATCAGAAACTCACTGCAACGACTCAGAAGCAAGAACAGATCATCAACACAATGACGCAAGATTTGAGAGGAGCTAATGAAAAGCTAGCTGTTGCAGAAGTGAGGCCAATGTCTATTATCCATCTCATGTTATAAATTGCATTTGACACTTGTTTTTTAATTGTTACTTTGATTTTACTTGTTGGTATAATATAAATTTTTGAGGTTTGTGGATTATACATCCTTATCAAATAGTTTCCTGGCATCCACCCGTCCATCAGAGCAGTTGGGTGATTGTTTCTAGTAAAAGAAGAAAGGGAAAGAAGTTGGTTTTTCTGAGCTAAGATTTCTTTGGTTACAACAAAGGCTATGGATGAATATTTTATCCATTCTTGCTCATTTCTAGTAAAAAAACAATATACAATTTTCATTAGCATTGAACTCTGTTCCTGAATTGCAACATAAATGTAAATGTTGATCAGAAATTGACAGTACTTTCAACTTAAATTCTAAAGTCTTTGATGACAGATTCTCATAACAGTGTTTTGCTTTTTATAAACTTATTTCTCACAACTATTTAATCTTTATCTATGATCTTGGTATGGTTATTCCCTCATTTTACTTACTGAAAAGGACTCAGAAGCTGAGTAATTTGCCCGTTTGGGGGCCATCATGAGATACAGATTGGTTGGGACTTAAAACTTAGCTTTTCTAATTCTGTTGGCTCTGTTATTTCTGTCTTGTCCCCACTCCTTTGTGAAGAATAGACAGCAGCACTGTTTCAAACTGGTAGAGTAAGTTTTATAATTGATAGTTTTTGACTCATCCTGTAAATATGAATACTTTGAGGATACTGATTTTCAGCAAGCCCTTGTATATCCTCTGAAACTCGGAGAGTACTCTTCATGGGGAAATAAAGTTCAAATAGATAAGTCAGCACTCAAACAGATACTTAGAAGCCAAGTTTAGTTTCTAAAACTTGCATAGTTGAATAGTATGCAGGTGTGACTATTGCATAGTTTTATAATTTTGCCTCTTATACTGTGGCATTTTAGATTTTTGTTGTTTTTTAAAAGTCTTGATTTGCTAGACCAAAGATAATATATGTATTTTTGATAATTGTAAGAATTTTTCCTTTGGATTTATTGGTATTTCCAGTAATATTTGTTTCATAATTCAATACATGAAACTTACAATTGTGTTATTACATTTGACACATTGTTTTTCAACATTTTTTTTTAATTTGTACATATCTCAAGGTAAGAGCAGAAAATCTGAAAAAGGAAAAGGAAATGCTTAAATTGTCAGAAGTCCGTCTTTCTCAGCAAAGAGAATCTTTGTTGGCCGAACAAAGAGGGCAAAACTTACTGCTTACTAATCTGCAAACAATTCAGGTAACCAAATAAAAAAAGGATAAGTAGAAACAATTTTTTAAGTTAAATTTGAATAATTTTAACAAAGAAAACTGTATTCTCTCAGTTTTCTTAATGAAAATGTTTACATCATTTTTGTCATGCATTAATGATGATCATTGAACTTTGAAGTTTAAGACATCAGTATTTTAAGTAAAACATTAAAAGAGAACTGACTGAAGCCAGGCAATTGGCAGTTTTGATCCTCAGGTCTATATTTACAGAGTCCTATACAGTTTGTTTTCAAGATTAAATCTCTGGTTTATGTTCTTCAAAACATGAAGAAATCTGGCTGTGGTAATATGGTTCTTATTTTCCCTATTAAATAGATGTTTTACTATGGAAAATGTCAAAATATCTTCTTGGTAAATGTTTTCGATCTTAACTCCTTCATGCAGAAGTAAGCTATATTCCTGTAATTTCCAGTTGCCTTTGATTTTTTGTTGTTGTTGTTCATTTGTTCTTTTTTTAAGTATAACCAAAAAATTTTTTTTTCTATCCTTAGGGAATATTAGAGCGATCTGAAACAGAAACCAAACAAAGGCTTAGTAGCCAGATAGAAAAACTGGAACATGAAATATCCCATCTAAAGAAGAAGTTGGAGAATGAGGTGGAACAGAGGCATACACTTACTAGAAATCTGGATGTGAGTCTTATCAGTGTTCTGAATTTCTGTAGAATATTTCTGTTTAAAAATCAAGCTCATGTTGAAGCACACAGTCTTGAAGAGATCTCTTACAGACTCTTTAAGTTTTTCTTGCCTTTTTGTATGCCTAGTAATTTTTCATTGGGTGCTATAACATTATGAGTTTTATCCTGAGGGGTGCCGGATATTTTTCTTTAAATCTTGAGCTTTCTCCTGGACTGCAGTTAAGTTAACTGAAAATAGTTTGATTCCCTTGAGTCTAGTTTTACAATTTATTAGGCAGACTCAAAGCATGCCTAATAAGTTGTAAAAAATAGGGACAAATAGATTCAAGGGATTAGATCTGATAGAGCGCCTGAAGAATTATGACAGTGGTTCACGACATTGTACAAGAGGCCACCCCCAAGAAAAAGAAGACCACCCCCAAGAAAAAGAAGACCACCCCCAAGAAAAAGAAGACCACCCCCAAGGAAAAGAAGACCACCCCCAAGGAAAAGAAGACCACCCCCAAGGAAAAGAAGACCACCCCCAAGAAAAAGAAGACCATCCCCAAGAAAAAGAAGACCACCCCCAAGAAAAAGAAATGCAAAATGGCAAGATGGTTGTCTGAGGAGACCTTACAAATAACTGAGAAAAGAAGTGAAAGGCAAAGGAGAAAAGGAAAGATATACCCATATGAAAGCAGAGTTCCAAAGAATAACAAGGAAAGATAAGAAAGCCTTTCTCAGGGATCAATGCAAAGAAATAGAGGAAAACAATAGAATAGGAAAGACTAGAGATCTCTTCAAGAAAATTAGAAATACTAAGGGAACATTTCATGCAAAGATGGGCACAATAAAGGATAGAAATGGTATGGACCTAACAGAAGCAGAAGGTATTAAGAAGAGGTGGCAAAGAATACCCAGAAGAACTATACAAAAAAGATCTTCATGACCCAGATAATCACAATGGTGTGATCACCCACCTAGAGCAAGTTTGGTGGGCCTTAGGAAACATTACTATGAACAAAGCTAGTGGAGGTGATGGAATTCCAGTTGAGCTATTTCAAATCCTAAAAGATGATGCTGTGAAAGTGCTGCACTCAGTATGCCAGCAAATTTGGAAAATTCAGCAGTGGTCCACAGGACTGGGAAAAGGTCAGTTTTCATTCCAATCCGAAAGAAAGGCAATGCCAAAGAATGTCCAAACTACCGCACAGTTGCACTCATCTCACATGCTAGCAAAGCAGTGGTCAGAATTCTCCAAGCAAGGCTTCAAGCATGAACCATGAACTTCCAGATGTTCAAGCTGGATTTAGAAAAGGCAGAGGAACTAGAGATCAAATTGCCAGCATTTGCTGGATCATAGAAAAAGCAAGAGTTCCAGAAAAACATCCACTTTTGCTTTATTGACTATGCCAAAGCCTTTGACTGTGTGGATCACAGCAAACTATGGAAAATTCTGAAAGAGATGGGAATACCAGACCATCTGACCTGCTGAGAAATCTGTATACAGGTCAAGAAGCAACAGATAGAACTGGACGTGGAATGGCAGACTGGTTCCAAATTGGGAAAGGAGTACGTCAAGGCTGTATCTTGTCACCCTGCTTGTTTCTCTTATATGCAGTATACATCATGCAAAATGCTGGGCTGGATGAAGGACAAGCTGGAATCAAGATTGCTGGGAGAAACATCAGTAACCTCAGATATGCAGATGACACCACCCTAATGGCAGAAAGTGAAGAACTAAACAGCCTCTTGATGAAAATGAAAGAGGAGAGTGAAAAAGTTGGCTTAAAGCTCAACTTTCAGAATACTAAGATCATGGCATCTTGTCCCATCATTTCATGGCTAATAGATGGGGAAACCATGGAAATAGAGACTTTATTTTGGGGAGCTCCAAAATCACTGCAGATGGTGACTGCAGCCATGAAATTAAAAGACGCTTGCTTCTTGGAAGAAAAGCTATGACCAACCTAGACAGCATATTAAAAAGCAGAGATATTACTTTGCCAACAAAGGTCTATCTAGTCAAGGCTATGTTTTTTCCAGTGGTCATGTATGGCTGTGAGAGTTGGACTATTAAAAAAGCCGAGTGCCAAAGAATTGATGCTTTTGAACTGTGGTGTTGGAGAAGACTCTTGAGAGTCCCTTGGACTGCAAGGAGATCCAGCCAGTCCATCCTAAAGGAAATCAATCAGTCCTGAATATTCATTGAAAAGACTGATGCTGAAGCTGAAGCTCCAATACTTTGGCCACCTGATGTGAAGAACTGTCTCATTGAAAAAGACCCTGATGCTTAGAAAGATTGAAGGCAGGAGGAGAAAGGAACGACAGTGGATGATATGGTTGGGTGACATCACTGACTCGACGTGAGTTTGAGTTGGCTCCGTGAGTTGGTGATAGATGGGGTAACCTGGTATGCTGCAGTCCATGGGGTCGCAAAGAGTCAAACATGACTGAGCAACTGAACTAAGCCAAGGCAAATCTTCCTGAGGTGTAGTTCCAGAGTCCGGTGAATTATGAACTTTTTCAAGTCAGGCTGCTGGAAACAGGCATTATTCCTGACTTGCTCTGAGGACCAGAGAGTCTTCAGTCTTCAGACCACTCCAGTCTCTGATTCTTTACCGTCTGGGGTATTTTCACAGGCATGCACTGATTACTCTTTTGCTCATTATTCAAAAAGGGAACCTGTGCAAGTCTCCACAGTAGTGTGTCTGGGAAGCTCTCTTCTCTCTAATAGTCTTTCTGTTTCATGAATTCAAGCTGGTCTGGCCTTCTTGTATTCTGAGTTCTTTGTTCCCAGTTCATGAAGTCTGTGGCCTCATTTTCCTTTCCCTTTGCTTAGCCTGGACACTCTTAAATCAATAAGCTGAGAAATTGTAGGGTTCATCTCTTCTGTTTCCTATCTCAGTTGGTTCAAAGCATTTTGTCTGTTTTTTGCTGTTGATTTATTTTGGTTGTTTCAGTTCAGGAGGTAAATGTCAGTTCTGTTGCTCTGTTTTAGCCAGTTTAAAGTTCTGTAAAAAGGTAATTTGAACCTCTATTTACTTAAAAATTGAAAGATAGTGTTTGTAGGGTTAATGTGTTTTTTTTCTTATAGGTTCAACTTTTAGATACAAAGAGACAGCTGGATACTGAGACAAATCTTCATCTTAACACAAAAGAACTGTTAAAAAATGCTCAAAAGGAAATTGCTTCATTGAAACAACACCTCAGTAATATGGAAGTCCAGCTTGCTTCTCAGTCTTCACAGAGAACTGGTAAAGGTAAATAATTAAGTAGGCTGACAAAAGTGCCAGGTTTATAACATATCCTGTAAATAAATAGCCATTGTTTTCATAGATACTAGCGAAAGATTTAAACAAAAACTTTACTCTTCATACAGTAAAGCCCAGTTTTCCACCTAAATTAATAAATGCACAGACTTGAAAGATTCAGAATAGTAGCAAGGGCGATACCCCTCTTGCTACTCAGGGTGGCAGCTGACCAAGATATGCTCTTAGTTTTCCAGTTATTGAAACCATTTCATTGATGCTTTAAGAATGTTTCTCTTGTGGAGGGTTAATAATTTGAATTTTTAACTCTCCCTTTTGAGATGAATATGTAATGATAAGGCTCACTTACAGAAATCATGGATTTGTTTGATCTCTTTAGAGCAGTATTCCTAATCTTTGCTCATTGACAGCTGCAGGGAAAAGGTTTGTCTCATTAGGTTTTGCTACTCTTTGTCAATACATTATTTCAAATGTAAACCCATTGAGTCCAAGTAATCTTTCTACATGGCCTTACTTATTCTTAATATAGAAGAGAAATTTAAAACACAAGTATACATGTGTATGTATGTATACATGTGTATGTATGTGATGTATATATATAATTCTCCAGGACTCCTTTCTTATTGTTATCATATGGTAAGAAAACATTCTTTTTAATCTGTAATTTCTACCTTTTCTGTGAATTTTAGAATGAAAATTGCTCTAAATGTTTTAAGCTGTAGCATTTTGGCATAACAGTGGTTTAATTAAGAGTGTTAATTTCTACAAGTAGCTATTTCAGTTTAGTGGAATTATTTTATATTCTCTTTTAAATACCTTTTTTAAAAAATATTTGTAACAGCAGAGTTCAAATACTTAAACATTTTTGTTTTTAAATAACCTACTGACTGTAACCTGTTCTTGTTTTGGTATTCAGCATAGGTTGAAATACACTTTCTAGATAGTTAAATACTTCTGCATCTCAGCCTTAATTCTTATTTCACAAATTCTTTAATAGCAGTCATCTTTAATATCATTTAAAATGTTAATTTTAAGAAGGCTGTTAAATCTATTAGGTCAGCCTAGCAACAAAGAAGATATGGATGACCTTCTGAGCCAGCTAAGGCAGGCAGAAGAGCAGGTGAATGACTTGAAGGAAAGACTCAAAACAAGCACTAGTAATGTGGAACAGTATCGTGCAATGGTTACTAGTTTGGAAGAGTCCCTCAACAAGGAGAAACAGGTATATACAATTTTGAAATCAGTTTGCATGTACTTTTTTTTTAAGTTAGGATGTGTAAGGCACTGTGTAAAAGTGTGGGTTCAACTGACATTGCACTTACCTCTTAAAAGTGCCAGATACAACAAAATAATCACACAAAATTTGTAGAACATGGGACGTATATTGCTATAGAAAAAGTACAGATGAAATGCTGATGTGAGTGGGTGGTAGGTGAGATTGTTTGTCTTTTGAGTATGCATGACTTCACAGGGGAGATGGCATTTTTGCCTGGCCTTGAAGGAAAGCATCATTTGAATAGTAAAGATAGGAAGTTATTTCTTGTAATAGGCACTATCGGCTGATATAGGAAGGCCAGTGTATTCCATTTGTGAATTTTAGTATGTTTTAAATTTAGCTTAGGCCAGTCTTGCCTTCTGAGATGGCCCACACTGTCTATGAACAGTTTCTACATAAATCCCCTTCTTACCTATCTAAATAAATTTAGCTTTGATTTGGGGAAAGGAATTGTGTAATTTTAAATGTGTGTATTCTTTGTACCCTACTGTTTGGTTGATGATAAAGGTGACAGAAGAAGTTCGTAAGAATATTGAAGTTCGCTTAAAAGAGTCAGCCGAGTTCCAGACACAGCTGGAGAAGAAGCTGATGGAGGCAGAGAAGGAGAAACAGGAACTGCAGGATGACAAGAGAAAAGCCATAGAGAGCATGGAGCAACAGGTAAATCAGGTTACTACCATACCGATCACTGTTTCTGTTACAGGGATTTAGATCCTTTTATCTAGCTCATTAGTTACCATTCAGTTATTCTCGGCAGATACTGATTGAACACATACCATATATAACTATTTTAGTTTTGTATTTTACTCTGATCTGTACATGTTTCCTTTGGATACTTGAGACTACTTTATGGTACTAGATATCAGTGTTGCTTTTCAGAAGCCTCTGCCTAAAAATTTACTTTTGTACACATTTTTAATAATATGGAATGAATAAAAGCCTGCAAAATTTGCACAGTATATCAGGTGATAGACTATTTAAACTTAATAAGTCTTGGGCTACTTGTACTTTTAAAAACCTGACTTCGATAATTTTAAATTAAATTTGCAATTAACTCTTGGTTTTAATCTCCTTCAATTTAGTTATCTGAGTTAAAGAAAACACTCAATAGTGTTCAGAATGAAGTACAAGAAGCTCTTCAGAGAGCAAGCACAGCTTTGAGTAATGAACAGCAAGCCAGACGGGACTGTCAGGAACAAGTAAGTGTCATTCAGAGCCAGTTATTGGAAAGTAAGCTTTGATCTTAGGGCACAGTTCTTTGAGTATAGTAATGCATTTGGGGGATTGGTGCATTTTATAAAACAAGCAAGTTATTTCCACTCTTAGGGCACTTGGAATAAGATCAACTGATAAGTATAGATGAAAGCTAAAAGTAAGGCCAGGTTTCCCCTGCTGTCCAGAAGTAGAACATTCCTGTGAAAGCTGAAATGGCATAAAGTGAAGAAACAGTTATCTCAGGTCACATCTTCCTAATGGAAACACAGATTAAATAGAGATAAAACATAGACGCTCACAGTCCAAAGCTATGACGGCTTGATGCTGAGATGCTGAGTGTAGTTCGTGGGGAAGGAGCTTGGCGATACCCCTCTTGCTACTCAGGGTGCTCACTGCCTCAATAATGACATCTACTGAACAAATGCTGAACCATAAAGCAGACTTTGAAGAAAAAAAAGAGATGTCTGTAGAGCAGTATCCATTAACAAAACAACATTGGTAAATGGAGAAAATATATAAAAATAGGAGTAGAAGATTAAACGTGTACTTGATCTCACTTGCGAGCATTCTTTCACTATTGCATTACTACACTAAGGCTAGTTGTAAAGCTGTACTACAGACAAGATAGAGATACTTTTCCTCAGCAAAACAGGGACATTTTGAAAACATTTTTAATGCATTAGTGAGCTTATGCAGATTTCTATACACCACAGTTTATAAGCTTTAACAGTACAGAAGCACATTATTTAAGTATATATACACACATGCACACACATATATACATGATACTGCTTTTTATAGTTTGTTATGAATAAGAGATGATAAAACAATTCAGGAAAATGAGGATTATTGAAATGGTAGAATGGGAAAGGAATACATGTAAGGGTATTGGTAACGTTCTCATTTTTATGATTGGTGGTATGTTAATAGCATATTGCTTACATGCATAACATGTATATGTAACAGGATGATTTTAAAAATGGAGTACAAGGGAAAGTGCTTCACGCTGAAGGTAAATTAGACAAAAATGAATTATCGTTGGCTTATTGCCAAACATTGTAACATTGGAAATTAGAATCAAAGAATGTATCCATGATTCAGTATTCAAATAGATTATTTTCATTTCCGTTTTTCACTTGTGTGTATATATGCATATATTTTATGTAACTGAGTTATATTTAGTCTTTATTTCATAAAGTCTGTTCCAAGTTACTACCTCATCTTTCTAAGTTTCATTTTGAACAGTTGTTTAACACTTCGTCAAATAGGTACAGCATAATTTTTCATTATTCTCCTAGATATTTTGGAACATTTAGATTGTGTTCACGTTTATTGCTGTAAGTAATACAATGTGCATCTTTTCAAAGACTGGCCTTATGGAATTTTAACCTGTGTCAATGGGGCAATAATTCCTTTCAGGCTAAAATAGCTGTGGAAGCTCAGAATAAGTATGAGAGAGAATTGATGCTGCATGCTGCTGATGTTGAAGCTCTCCAAGCTGCCAAGGAACAGGTTTCCAAAATGGCCTCAGTGCGTCAGCATTTGGAAGAAACAGCCCAAAAAGCAGAATCACAGTTGTTGGAATGTAAAGCATCTTGGGAAGAAAGAGAGAGAATGTTAAAGGTATTATTCATAAAAGAATGTTCTGGAGAATTGAAGGATTTGGGGTTTTTTTTAATTGTTTTTTAACATACATTGGAAAATCTGCTATTATATGATAGACTCTTGGCTTATAGGATGAAGTTTCTAAGAGTGTGTCTCGCTGTGAAGATCTAGAAAAACAAAACAGGTTACTTCATGATCAGATTGAAAAATTAAGTGACAAAGTCGTTTCCTCAATGAAGGAAGGTGTACAAGGTCCATTGAATGTATCTCTCAGTGAAGAAGGAAAATCTCAAGAACAAATTTTAGAAATTCTCAGGTAAATCCAATATATTCTTAGTGCTTTACTTCTATGATGAGCAACAATTATGAAGTTACACTGGAAGTGTATAAATTAGGCCAGTAGAATTATGTTATTTAGGTAAGTAAATATAAAGCTCATTTTGTCACATAGAATCAACAAACCTACTACCACACAATTAGTGGTCACTTTTGACATTTAGACATATGCCGATTTAAATATATATGAGTTCAAGTTGAATCTGACAGTAAGAACTTGAATGGCTTCCTTAGAAAAGTAAATGCCTTTCAGATTTATTTTAAAGTAGAAACCACTTTCTGTAATAAAGTATATCTCCTATTATTATTATTTAATGAAAATAGTTTTTAAAGTGCATAATTTTGTTATCTTAAAAATTATCCAAGTTTTTGAATGTTCTGTCACTGGCATTAATCTATTCAAATAACATCTTACATATTTTTGTAGATTTATACGACGAGAAAAAGAAATTGCTGAAACTAGATTTGAAGTGGCTCAAGTTGAGAGCCTGCGATATCGACAAAGGGTTGAACTTTTAGAAAGAGAGCTGCAGGAACTTCAGGATAGCCTAAATGCTGAAAGGGAGAAAGTTCAGGTATGTACCCTAAGCTTTAAGAAGGTACTTGTTAAATCAAGAGATGTACTCATTTCAGTTTCTAGTAGCATAAAATTTAGTTTGAAATAAGCATTCTTCTTAAACTCGTAAGTTCATTAGATGTTAAACGTTGGCGCAGTATAGTGATAAGAGACTTAATGATAAACAAGACTACTTGGTTTCAAGTTCTAGTTCATACTGTTCGATGTGTTACTTGGGCATCTTATTTAACGTCCTTGTCTGTAATATGAGGGTGATAAAAATAGAATTGAGTTAGTGCACATGAAACTTTTGAATTATGTCTGGTGCACACTGAGTGCTTAATAAATTTCAGTTATCTTTGCTACTATAATTGTCATTATAGAAATTAGTCATCTACAAAAAATGGTTGGTTGAATTTGCTATGGAATTTTCTTCTTCTCAGCAGAGGTGTAAAATGTAGTCAAGAGTCAACCAAAGTGGGGAAGAAAGGTGTTTGGTGAATGTACGACCACAACACAAGCTCAACTGAGTCCACTCAACCAACCGAAAGCTTATTACTGCATAACCTCATTCTGAGGAGACGCAATAATATAACTCCGTGTCTAGAAAGAAGGAAATTAAGACCTTGAATCATTTTTCTTCTTTTAACTGATAGATAGTTGGAATGGCTACTAGAGAAAAACCATGAAACAGGAGAAAGTGGTTAATTGAACAAGTAGACTTACGGGATTTACATTTTCAGACAGAAATGAAAAGTTACAGAATTACGTCCTATTGAGAAAACAACTCAAATTCAAATATCTCTCTATGGAAATAATAAACAGACCCTCTGATTCAGTGGAGCTAACACTTGCAGGAAAGAGCAGAATCGGGGTTTCAAATGAAGATTGTATATTCTTTCAGTCTCCTATGTTTTCTTTGCTGTTCTTTTGGACTACATAAAGGCAAATAATACTACAAAATACCCAGCTCAGCCAAGTCTAACATACAAAGGGAGAGAGTCAAGAAGTAACCTAAGTTATATAAAAAATAATGTCTGCCAAAGTCAAGCAGTGTAGCCTGGCAACCATGAACGATAGCTTTAAAAATGGTAAAGGTATAAAGTAATACATGCAAAAACTGGATAATTGTACTCAGAACAGAAAAAATGTTCTTCACACGTGAACAAGTATTCAGTAAAACTGCTCAGAATCAAAGTGATGAAATAATCGAGTGAAATGAAAGAGTTTGTGAAAAAGGGGGAAAACTGAGGACCAAAATAACATCATTTTAGAACTGTAGCTGAATTCAGTGTAGCAAGAAAAAGAATAGAAACAGGAAGATAGAGGGCTGGATTAATGTTTTTACCTAATGTAAATATTTGTTGGTGAGATTTGTAGTATCTCTTTACTTTCATCTTTTAATTTCTTGGCGTTTGAACTCTGTAATTGGCATGAATCACAGAAAAATAAACATGTAAGACTCCTAAAAATTGTTTTAAAAGTTGACATTTAAATCCTTTTTATTTTTATAGGAAAGATTAGAGCTGGTAGGAAAAGATAGACCTTAATCTATTGGTATATGTTGCTGTACACATATGTTTGAAATCTTTAGGTAACTGCAAAAACAATGGCCCAGCATGAGGAACTGATGAAGAAAACCGAAACAATGAACGTAGTCATGGAGACCAATAAGATGCTGAGAGAAGAGAAGGAGAGGCTGGAACAGGATCTACAGCAGATGCAAGCCAAGGTTTGTAATTTACAAATGAAGAGTAGAGAGATATATTTTTAGTAATGTTGTAAATAAATTTTTACATCAGGTATTAAAATACTGAAACCACTTTCAGGTCAGGAAACTGGAGTTAGATATTTTACCCTTACAAGAAGCAAATGCTGAGCTGAGTGAGAAAAGTGGTATGTTGCAAGCAGAGAAGAAGTTATTAGAAGAAGATGTCAAACGTTGGAAAGCACGTAACCAGGTAAATTTAGTCAAACCCATTCCAAAACATAAAAACATGTTCATTTAAAATAATAGGGTAAAATTTAAGAGGATAAAAATCTTTGTTGAGCTAGTGGGAAGTATTTTATATTGATCAGTGAAAGTCTGATGTGTTTGTTACAAATACCTATGTGTCAGGCATTAAGCTTGTAACTAAATTTTTAAAGTTTTGGTTATATGGTCCATATTTTTTTAAAAAGCTAAATTGTCCATTTGTATTCCAAATTTAAGCTTTTGCTTTATCTTTAAAATGTTTTTATACATGAAAAATGGATTTATGTAATTCATAGAAGCACTTTAAAAAGACTTGTTCACTGCAATATTTTGGGGGGTCGGGGAGAGAAGACAAAACCATATAGCATAGTATGTTTGGCTTCCCTGGTGTCTCAGACAGTAAAGAATTGCCTGCAGTGCAGGAGACCTGGGTTCAATCCCTGGATTGGGAAGATCCCCTGGAGAAGGGAATGGCAACCCACTTCAGTATTCTTGCCTGAATAATCCCTTGGACAGAGAAGCCTGGCAGGCTACAGTACATGGGTTCACAATGAGTTGGACACAACTGAGCAACAAAATGCACCCACACATTCATTCACTTCAGTCACTCATTTGTGTCTGATTCTTTGCGATCCCATGGACTGCAGCACAGCAGGCCTCCCTGTCCATCACTAACTCCTAGAGTTCACTCAAACTCCTGTCCATCACATTGGTGATGCCATCCAACCATCTCATCCTCTGTCATCCCCTTCTCCCACCTTCAGTCTTTCCCAGCATCAGGGTGTTTCAATGAGATAGTTCTTCACATCAGGTTCCCAGAGTATTGGAGTTTCAGCTTCAGCGTCAGTCCTTCCAGTGAATATTCAGGACCGATTTCCTTTTGGATGGACTGGTTAGATCTCCTTACTGTCCAAGGAACTCTCAAGAGTCTTCTCCAGCACCATGGTTCAAAAGCATCAATTCTTCGGTGCTAAGCTTTTTTAATAGTCCAACTCTCAGATCCATACATGACTACTGGAAAAACCATAGCTTTGACTAGACAGACCTTTGTTGGCAAAGTAATATCTCTGCTTTTTAATATGCTGTCTAGGTTGGTCATAGCTTTTCTTCCAAGGAGCAAGCATCTTTTAATTTCATGGCTGCAGTCACCATCTGCAGTGATTTTGGAGCCCCCTAAAGTAAAGTCTGACACTGTTTCCACTGTTTCCGCATCTATTTGCCATGAAGTGATGGGACCAGATGCCATGATCTTAGTTTTCTGAATGTTGAGCTTTAAGCCAACTTTTTCACTCTCCTCTTTCACTTTCATCAAGAGACTTTTTAGTTCTTCTTCGCTTTCTGCCATGACAGTAGTGTCATCTGCATATCTGAGGTTATTGATATAACCTCACATACTATACACACAGGTAGTATGGTTAGAAGCTGTAGCTCTGTATTCAGAGAAAAAATTGGAAATCTGCCTTACCTCATACTAGCTATGTGCTTTGTGAAAATGAGGACATTAATCTTTCTCAGACAATTTTTCTTGATTTTGTAAATGACATAATCACCCTATTCATTTTATAAAAATTAAATAAAGCAGTTCACCCAGCACCTAGAAAATGCTCTAAAGAACTACTCATATTTGAATAGGATTTTAAAATTTAGAGCCCCTTCATGCTTTTTTATTCATGCAAAGAGTCTGAAAAATCCGGAAAGGATAATCTGCCCAAGCCTAGATATATTCGTGTTAAATTATGCCTGCCTTTTTTTCTGGTTAATAGAATCAATTGCATTTAGGATTATTTTCGTTTTCTTGTTTTGTTGGTAATGCATGATGAACTTTTTTTCCCTATATATGTCACTTTAATAAAATTGGGTATGTAATATTAAAAGCTTATAGATTCTTTGGATCCCTTTATTTGACTCTGTTGTAACTACTCTGAAATGTTCCTTTGCAACTGTGAAAAATAATGAATAATAAATGATATTTACTTTGTTTTCCCCTTTCATTTTGGCTAAGCCTCTCAGCTAAACAAAGGAACTAAAGCTTTGATTTTATTTTCTTATAATTTGATGATTGTTCACTATGTATGCAAGCATCTAATGTAAACATAATTAGATACTCTGACATTTGAATGCAGCACATCAGTTTCATAAAATCGTGTTATGCATCGTTCCTGTTCTAGCATCTAGTGAGTCAACAGAAAGATCCAGATACAGAAGAGTATCGTAAGCTGCTTTCTGAAAAGGAAGTTCACACTAAGCGTATTCAGCAATTGACTGAAGAAATTGGAAGACTTAAAGCTGAAATTGCAAGGTATATGGACTAATCTCAAGTTGTATACAATACTTGGACAATCTTAAAGAAGTTTGTTTCTATTCTTTATGTGATGCCCTAAGTGCTTCCTGACTTTAAAGGGAATGGAAAGTGCTGGAGCTCTTATATGTATCTTTCCTTTTATTGCTTTGTAAAAACAAGCAAGCTTTCATTTAGTTTTATGCTTCATATATGAATTATTTCTCCATACTTGATTACTTTTTAAAGTACATGGTTGGAATGAATATAAAGCAGACCATTTTTTTAAATAGTCAAATTAACTTCTGCAAGTAGATTTTTCTTTTTTCTTTTGATTAACATATATTCATGAATCTATTTTGAAAGTTTTTTATAAAGAAGGGTTTTTTTTGCTGCACTGAGTCTTTGTCTCAGCATGCAGAGGCCTGTTGTCGAGCACAAGCTCAGTAACAAGCTCAGTAGTTGTGTCTTGCAGGCTTCTCTAACTTGGCTTAGTTGCCCAACCAGGGATCAAACCCATGTCCCCTGCTTTAGAAGGCATATTCTTCACCACTGGACCACCAAGGACGTTCCTAAAGAAAGTTCTTAAATGAACTTATGTTGAAGTATATTGCCTTTTAAAGATAAATGTAATATTAAAATTAATGTTTCTGGCTTACCTCTTGTAAGCTTTAATGTTCTTTGTCCCTATCTTAGCCCCTATTTAAACTTGACAGTTTACAAATTTTTGTCATGTTTATTCTCTTTTTTTTTTCATAACAGTAGTCTGGCATTTTAAGTGGGAGAGATATTACTTAATTTTAAAGGTGAGGAAGCTAAGATTCAGAAAGGTACCCAGGCTTACTTTTAAGGTTAGTAACGATTAACAACATGCTCTTAACTCAGGTCATCTGATTTCAAGTTCAGTTCATGATAAAAATACGAGTTGGCAGACTATAACCCACAGGCCTGTTTTTGTACAACCTGGAAGCTAAGAATGATTTTTACACTTTCTTTGCTGCTGGTGCTAAGTCGCCCCAGTCGTGTCTGATTCTGTGTGACCCCATAGACGGCAGCCCACCAGGTTTTCCCATCCCTGGGATTGTCCAGGCAAGAACACTGGAGTGGGTTGCCATTTCCTTCTCCAATGCATGCAAGTGAAAAGTGAAAGTGAAGTCGCTTAGTCGTGTGCGACTCTTAGTGACCCCATGGACTGCAGCCCACTAGGCTCCTCCGTCCATGGGATTTTCCAGGCAAGAGTACTGGGAGTGGGGTGCCATTGCCTTCTCCGACACTTTCTTTAAGTGTCATAAAAAAGAGGAACACACAGCAAACACTGTATGTGTCCTACAAAACCTCATGTACTTACATAGATTTTGCTATCAGGCAGATGTGGATTAAACTCTGGGTACCATATAGAGTAAAAGTGTGCATCTTAACAACTTATAGCTCAGTTTTTCTCATCTCTAAAATGGGTATATATGGCATGTAATAAGTCAGTCACATTTTTCTAAAGTACCACAAGTTCATAAGTTAAGGAATTCTCTTTTGAAGTGTGTGTGTGTGCTTTTCTTAGAATTTTCTAAATAAAACACACTAAAGGAACACAATAAAAATATAACTTGCTAAGTCACTTCAGTCATGTCCGACTCTGTGCGACCCCATAGACAGCACCCCACCAGGCTCTCCCGTCCTTGGGATTCTCCAGGCAAGAACACTGGAGTGGGTTGCCATTTCCTTCTCCAATGCATGGAAGTGAAAAGTGAAAGGGAAGTCGCTCTGTTGTATCCGACTCTTAGCAACCCCATGGACTGCACCCTACCAGGCTCCTCCATCCATAGGATTTTCCAGGCAAGAGTACTGGAGTGGGGTGCCATTGCCTTCGAAAAATATAACTTAAAAGGTTTTAAAATTTGAAAAGTCTCAAATATTTAGTCTTTCTGCTTTATCCCATCTGTTTTGCTTAGATCAAATGCATCTTTGACTAACAACCAGAACTTAATCCAGAGTCTAAAGGAAGATTTAAATAAAGTAAGAACAGAAAAGGAAAATATCCAGAAGGAGTTAGATGCCAAAATAATTGATATTCAAGAAAAGGTTAAAACTATTACTCAAGTCAAGAAAATTGGACGTAGGTACAAGACTCAATATGAAGAACTTAAAGCACAACAAGATAAGGTATTTTTGAAGTGGTTTTCTTTTTATATATTCTTTATATATATGATTTTTTGATATACACAGTTTTGGTCTACATAATTTATACAGTTTTATGTATATATAAGTGAAAGTGGAGTCGCTCAGTCGTGTCCGATGCTTTGCGACCCCATGGACTGTAGCCCACTAGGCTTCTCCGTCCATGGGATTTTCCAGGCAAGAATACTGGAGTGGGTTGCCATTTCCTTCTCCAATTTAGATATATGGATATGCATATTTGGATGAGTCTTACAAAAACCTTATTCATAATATTTAGTTCTTGGTTTTTAATCTTATATGTGATATTTTATTTAGTTTAAGATTAGGTCTTTAGTATGTCCTAAAATGAACCATAAATTCATAAAGAATAGTAAATGTTACACCTTTTTATTTAGTTTCCCAATTTCAAATATTGTTCCTTTCAAAACTGTTTTCTTGTAACTCATTAAATAACTCATTTAGCTGATTAAAATGATATATATCAAAAAGTGCTAGTTTCTTGTAATTGATCAGGTTGTGTTATTTTAAATAAGTATTCTGTGTTAACCATCTATCAAAAAGAATTTTTAAATCTTTGTTTTACTTTAGACTTGATTTTTATTTTTGATTACCAGTGGTAAAGAACTTGTATATTGACTTGATTGTGTATTTAGCACTTGTTAGACTAGAAAATATATGAAGAAAAAATTTCAAAATTCTTAGCCCTCTGTTAACCACTCACTATTAATACTTTAATATGCTTTCCTTTACATATGAGTGATTTGTTTTTCTGGATAATTCTATGTTAAACAGTGCATAATCATTTTGATTAGCTGGTTAATACCCAGTAGTATGGAAAGCCCTAACCTGTTTAACTAATAGCTTACTCTTGGACATTAAAGTTGTTTTATAGAAGATTTATTTATGAATACCCTTAAAGGTAAGTGTCTTTATATACTTACTATTTTCTTAGATGAATTTGCAGAATTACTGAATATAAATGTGCAAGTGTATTATTACTGTTTGTCATCTTAGGTCATGGAGACCTCAGCTCAGTCTTCTGGAGACCATCAGGAACAGCACGTCTCAGTCCAGGAAATGCAGGAGCTCAAAGAGACACTAAGCCAAGCTGAAACCAAGTCAAAGTCACTCGAGAATCAAGTGGAGAACCTGCAGAAGGTATGAGCGGAAGAGAAGTGAAAGGTGTATGTTCCTAATTGTTTCCTTGTTGAAAAGCTGGAAAAATACAATGGAATATAATTCAGTCATAAAGGAATTTTGAAAAAAGAAAAATGTGTTAAACACTGATACTTTCTCTATTTTACAGAAACATGTAATTTTTCTTTGAATGACTTATGTATGCAGATAATACCTAATCATCTTGCAAGTGTCTACTCACTTGATTACCATTTTATATTTACACTTTCATTTAGTCTAAACAAATTAATAAGTTTTATGCTTTAACTCTATAGGGGATGTAGTTATATTGATTTGGCTGAATTACATGGTTAATACTTTGTCTTCCTTTAAAAAAGACTTTATCTGAGAAAGAGATAGAAGCAAGAAGTCTCCAGGAACAGACTCTGGAGCTTCAGTCTGAACTTGCACGACTTCGTCAGGACCTTCAAGATAGAACCACACAGGAAGAGCAACTCCGACAGCAGATAACTGAAAAGGAAGAAAAAACAAGAAAGGCCATTGTAGCAGCAAAATCAAAAATTGCACATTTAGCTGGTAAGTTTCTGTATGCTTAATGATTCGAATTTGATGGTGAAAGTTGGTTATTTGATACAGGGTTACAGTTAAATGGGAAAGAAAAGTAAATACTGCTAAGTGACTTCTGTGTATGTGTTTGCATACTTTAGATATTAGGTTTATTTAATTGGATTCAAATTACAGCAGTTTTAATTTTCAAGTAATAAGGATATCCTTAATTTATGATGTCTTTCTTAATTGTTAACTGATAGTAGATAGGGAGTATAGCTGTCCTTCTGCTTTAGTGTGTAACTATTACTGCCGTCTGATGGTAACCCTTTGGGTCCATAGTATACCGTCCAGAGGCCATCTGTAAATTCTAGGCAGCATTGGACCTTAGCTCAATGAGTTTTCTGTGCCTCACTCATGGAGGGCCCCATTAGCCCTTCAGGGAGAACATCATGTCAGCTGTATGAGGATCCCAGTGCTACAACACTCAGGGCCTTACTGCACCTTGCTTACCAGTCTGGTAGTAGGTAAATAAAATGCCAAGTAGGTTGAATTTTATTATGAGCAGTTTTTTAAATGGATCTCTAAGATAGTGTCCCTGATTTCATTTTTTAAAAAAATGAAGTTTCTCAATTATCCTAGAGTATCTTCTGCTGTAAATCATATGAAATGAAAATTTTATAGTCTTAATATATTAAAAATATTTAAAGTCCATGTAAAAGGGCTCCTGCTAACTAGTTTATGGTAGATCCTTTATCTTTTTTAAGATCTTAGTTAGGAAAAGCTGAGTTCTTTTTTATTTTGGAGTATATTTTATATTGGAGTAATAAATACATGTATAAAACCTTCTTTATTGAAATGTAGAGTATACCAGAATTATTGTTGATGCTAAAGTTCAGGAATAGAATCCAATACAGCCTTTGAGTACTTATCAAGTACATAAATATTTTTTGTTTCCAGTGTTTGATTATGATATTAATAGAACGATGTGGTTACTTCTTTAGGTGTAAAAGATCAGCTAACTAAAGAAAATGAAGAGCTTAAACAAAGGAATGGAGCCTTAGATCAGCAGAAAGATGAACTGGATGTTCGTATGACTGCTCTTAAGTCCCAGTATGAAGGTCGAATTAGTCGCTTGGAGAGAGAACTCAGGGAGCATCAAGAGAGACACCTTGAGCAAAGAGACGAGCCTCAGGAACCTACCAATAAGGTAATCAGCCAGTTCTGTTTAAATGGCAGATCATTTTTTCTCTGTACATTTTGCTTGAAGATGTCTAGTGATTTAGGAGCCTCTGTCAGAGAGAATTAACAATTAAAACTTTTGATGGCATTGTTGGGTGGACTCTTGTAGGTCTGGCACAATAATCCATAGTTTTCTTTCTATAGGTATCAGAACAGCAGAGACAGATCACATTGAAAACAACTCCAGCTTCTGGTGAAAGAGGAATGTGAGTTTTGTTCTTTGACAGTCTGTTTATAGTCTGTTTCCTGCTTTTCTTTTAAAATACAGGGAGGACCTAGTCATCTTTGGGGAGAAAAAAAGTTTGCGTTATAAAATTATATAGTTGAAGAGCAAGAGGCTGAGGTGAGACTGAGGTTCAGTAATCAACAGTTAATATGTTCTGCTTGTCAGGATACACCACTGTAGAGTATTTCTAGCACAGTTTCTAATGCTTAACTTCAGAACTTCTTCAATAAGAGTTTCGTAGTATTTAGTGAACAAAATTATAAAATTGTACTTACTGTCTTTAAGTAAGCTGTCGTTCTACAGTCCATGGGGTCGCAAACAGTATGATATGACTGAGCGACTGAACAACAGTAGTATTTACTGCCTTATTTTTTTTCCTAATCTGCCAAAAATCTACTCAAAGCAGTGTTAGGAAGACAGTTAATAAGGTTTGAATGTGTTTTCAGTTCAGTTCAGTTCAGTTGCTCACTCGTGTCCTACTCTGCACTCCATGAACTGCAGCACGCCAGGCCTCCCTATCACCAACTCCTGGAGTTCACCCAAACTCATGTCCATTGAGTTGGTGATGCCATCCAGCCATCTCATCCTCTGTCATCCCCTTCTCCTCCTGCCCCCAATCCCTCCCAGCATCAGGGTCTTTTCCAGTGAGTCAACTCTTCACGTGAGGTGGCCAAAGTACTGCAGTTTCAGCTTTACCATCACTCCTTCCAAAGAACACCCAGGACTGATTTCCTTTAGGATGGACTGGTTGGATCTCCTCGCAGTCCAAGGGACTCTCAAGAGTCTTCTCCAACACCACAGTTCAAAAGCATCAATTCTTCGGCTCTCAGCTTTCTTCACAGTCCAGCTTTCACATCCGTACATGACCACTGGAAAAACCATAGCCTTGACTAGACCTTTGTTGGCAAAGTAACGTCCCTGCTTTTGAATATGCTATCTAGGTTGGTCATAACTTTTCTTCCAAGGAGTAAGCGTCTTTTAATTTCATGGCTGCAGTAACCATCTGCAGTGATTTTGGAGCCCAGAAAAAGAAAGTCTGACACTGTTTCCACTGTTTCCCCATCTATTTCCCATGAAGTGATGGGACCGGATGCCATGATCTTCGTTTTCTGAATGTTGAGCTTGAAGCCAAATTTTTCACTCTCCTCTTTCACTTTCATCAAGAGGCCCTTTAGTTCCTCTTCACTTTCTGCCATAAGGGTGGTGTCATCTGCATATCTGAGGTTATTGATATTTCTCCCAGCAATCTTGATTCCAGCTTATGCTTCTTCCAGCCCAGTGTTTTTCATGATGTACTCTGCATATAAGTTAAATAAGCAGGGTGACAATAAACAGCCTTGACATACTCCTTTCCCTCTTTGGAACCAGTCTGTTGTTCCATGTCCAGTTCTAACTGTGGCTTCCTGACCTTCATATAGGTTTCTCAAGAGGCAGGTCAGGTGGTTTGGTATTCCCATCTCTTTCAGAATTTTCCACAGTTTATTGTGATCCACACAGTCAAAGGCTTTGGCATAGTCAATAAAGCAGAAATAGATGTTTTTCTGGAACTCTCTTGCTTTTTCCATGATCCAGTGGATGTTGGCAATTTGGTCTCTGCTTCCTCTGCCATTTCTAAAACCAGCTTGAACATCTGGAAGTTCACGGTTCACGTATTGCTGAAGCCTGGCTTGGAGAATTTTGAGCATTACTTTACTAGCATGTGAGATGAGTGCAATTGTGTGGTAGTTTGAGCATTCTTTGGCATTGCCTTTCTTTGGGATTGGAATGAAAACTGACCTTTTCCAGTCCTGTGGCCACTGCTGAGTTTTCCAAATTTGCTGGCATATTGAGTGCAGCACTTTCATAGCATCATCTTCCAGGATTTGAAATAGCTCAACTGGAATTCCATCACCTCCACTAGCTTTGTTCATAGTGATGCTTTCTAAGGCCCACTTGACTTCACATTCCAGGATGTCTGGCTCTAGGTGAGTGACCACACCATCATGATTATCTTGGTCATGAAGATCTTTTTTGTAGTTTTCCTGTGTAGTCTTGCCACCTCTTCTTAATATCTTCTACTTCTGTTCGGTCCATACCATTTCTGTCCTTTATCAAGCCCATCTTTGCATGAAATGTTCCCTTGGTACCTCTGATATTTTTGAAGAGATCTCTAGTCTTTCCCATTCTGTTGTTTTCCTCTATTTCTTTGCATTGATCACTGAGGAAGGCTTTCTTGTCTCTCCTTGCTATTCTTTGGAACTCTACATTCAGATGCTTATATCTTTCCTTTTCTCCTTTGCTTTTCACTTCTCTTCTTTTCACAGCTACTTGTAAGGCTCCCCAGACACCCATTTTGCTTTTTTGCATTTCTTTTCCATGGGGATGGTCTTGATCCCTGTTTCATGTACAGTGTCACAAACCCTCATCCATAGTTCATCAGGCACTCTGTCTATCAGATCTAGTCCCTTAAATCTATTTCTTACTTCCTTATAATCATAAGGAATTTGATTTAGGTCATATCTGAATGGTCTATTGTTTTTCCCTACTTTCTTCAATTTACGTCTGAATTTGGCAATAAGGAGTTCATGATCTGAGCCACAGTCAGCTCCCGGTCTTGTTTTTGCTGACTGTATAGAGTTTCTCCATCTTTGGCTGCAAAGAATATAATCAATCTGATTGCAGTGTTGGCCATCTGGTAATGTCCATGTGTAGAGTCTTCTCCTTTGTTGTTGGGAGAGGGTGTTTGCTATGACCAGTGCGTTCTCCTGGCAAAACTCTTGTTAGTCTTTGCCCTGTTTCATTCCCTATTTCAAGGCCAATTTTGCCTGTTACCCCGGCTGTTTCTTAACTTCTTACTTTGCATTCCAGTCCCGTGTAATGAAAAGGACATCTTTTTTGGGTGTTAGTTTTAAAAGATCTTGTAGGTCTTCATAGAAACGTTCAACTTCAGCTTCTTCAGCGTTACTGGTTGGGGCATAGACTTGGATTACTGTGATATTGAATGGTTTGCCTTGGAAACGAACAGAGATCATTCTGTCATTTTTGAGATTGCATCCAAGTGCTGCATTTCAGACTCTTTTGTTGACCATGATGATTACTCCATTTCTTTTAAGGGATTCCTGCCCACAGTAGTGTATTAAGGTAATAATTACTGGACATTCACTTCAGTAAGCATATGTGCTTTACTTTTGATGGAGTATTTGTACTTTATAAGGAATGTTTGTAGTACTTTTTGTGAATTATTATTTTCACATTTTTCTTTCCATAAGTGCCAGCATGTCAGACCCACCAACAGCCAATATCAAGCCAACCCCTGTTGTGTCTACTCCAAGTAAAGTGACAGCTGCAGCTATGGCTGGGAATAAGTCAACACCTAGAGCTAGTATCCGCCCAATGGTTACACCTGCAACTGTTACAAATCCTACTACTACCCCAACAGCCACAGTGATGCCCACTACACAAGTGGAATCACAGGAAGGTAAGTAAAATAATAGCAGATCTGATTGAACCGACAGTTTTCTTAGATTTATTATGAAAAGATGAATGTAATCCAAGGATAAATGAGACTTCCACTAGAGCTAACATCAGACACCATAGTAAAAGTGGGCAGTTAGTATTTTCAGGTGTGTACCTCCTGGGTTACTTGTTAACATAGCATATTTCCTCCCTTCATCATTTTTGCTTTGTTTTGTTTTCAAGCTAAAGAAAGAGGGAAATACACCCTTATAAACATATGTCATCTTTTTCAGGACCATGTTTTTCACCTCTATTGGCTAAGAAAGATAATATGAAATCCACTTTGGAAAACCATATTAAATCAGTGATTCATCCTAAATATCACTTCTTCACTAAAGCTATCTGATCTTTTCATTTTTTTCTCCACTTTGTTCCCATGTCACTTTCTTAGTCATTACAGCACTTAAACAACCACATAATACATTTCTTTTACCCTCAGTGTTTTTATCTAATGAGTGATGAGAGGTCTGTACACAAATAACTTGCATAATGTCACCTGTAACAGAATAGGGAAGGGTAATCCCAACTTTGGTAAGAACAGAAACCTTAATGCATTGGATGCTATAATTGTTTTTCAGCTATGCAGTCAGAAGGGCCCGTGGAGCATGTTCCAGTTTTCGGAAGCACGAGTGGATCTGTCCGTTCTACCAGTCCTAATGTCCAGCCTTCTATCCCTCAGCCCATTTTAACTGTTCAGCAGCAAACACAGGCTACAGCTTTTGTGCAGCCTACTCAACAGAGTCATCCTCAAATTGAGCCTACAAATCAAGAACTATCCCCAAACATAGTGGAGGTGGTTCAGAGTTCGCCAGTTGAGCGGCCTTCTACTTCCACAGCAGTATTTGGCACTGGTAAGACTAATTTTAAAATGAAGTTAGAGTAGACTTGTACATTTACAGTTTCTTGAGTATATTATATATCCTGAATATTCTTTGTACATATTTGTTTTCTGTCTGGTATTAAAGGAGATGACTATATTCCTAACATCTTATTTTATGTTTACTCTTGAATTCTAATCTAGGTCACCGATTTTTGTCATTAAGATCTTTCTTCCTTTCCAATTATTTCATCACTAATTTTAAACGTGGTACAACCCATAACATGTTATATGTACAGTTGACCCTTGAACAACACAGATTTGAACTGCATGGTCCACTTATATGTGGATTTTTTCAGTAGTGTGATGTTTCAGAACGCCCTAGCAACTACACATCCTCAGTTGCTTGGATCTGCAGGTACGAAGAATGGCAGATTTGGAAGGACAGTGCCCCTCTCCCCTAAGTTGTTCAAGGGTCAGCTGTAACTCAGTACAAGTCCTGAGAACAAAAAGATACCTAAAAAAGATCATGTAAGAATTTTCAAATCTTAAATATATAAGGAAGTTTTTATTTGTCTAAGGAGTCTTGAGATTAATAAATTATAAGAAGGCCCTATATAACCTTTGTGAGTAGCAATTCTATAGTAATACAGTCACAGTGAGTTAGATGTATTACTATAAATGTTGATTGGCTTTATTAACCAAAGGTTTAGTTGATAGTATGAGACCATTGATTCAGAACATAAATTTGTCTTTGTTTACAAAGACCAAAAAAATTTCTCTTTGTTTACATGTAAATTGGCAGGAACAGATTTTGTTGTTCTGTCCAAATAAATGTTTGCTGTGGTTTTTGTTTTTTAGTTAAATGATCAAGATGTTTTCAGATTAACTTTAAATTGAGCTGTTATCATGCTGTAATTCAAGATTTAAATTACATAATTTCACAGTTTCAGCTACCCCAAGTTCTTCTTTGCCAAAGCGTACACGTGAAGAGGAAGAAGATAGCACCATAGAAACATCAGACCAGATCTCTGATGATACAGTGGAAATGCCTCTTCCAAAGAAGCTGAAAAGTGTTACACCTGTGGGAACTGAGGTATGTTAAAGGTCTTTCTGTTTATTTTTACTTCTACCTATAGAAATAAGATACTCTTTCAGTTACAACATTATTAAGTGAATGGAGGTTTTAGGGGTCAAAATCCAGAAAATACTGCTGTTAGTAACAATGTTTCCACTGACAGCCCTGGTACTATTATGTAACATTGCCAGTACTGTTCTATATTCTTTTCATATGTTTTATTGAATTTCCAATTTCCATTTTAAAAACACAGTTATAGAAACATAGAATGAATTCCATTTCAGTTTTTTCTTTAATTCAAAGAAAAAGGAAGTTTATAGTCTCATGGGTGTTTTAAATTGGTATCTGCCATTTTTATCCTCTAGTTGACCACAATGGTTTTCCTTCATTTTCTTTTGTTTGGGATAAGTTGTAATGAATTGTTCTCTTGCAAGCATTGAGACTACTAAATTCATTTCACTGGCATGTATTTAATGTTCATTAACCTTATTTTGTATATACCAAACAAGAATGTGATTGATTATATTTTTATAAGTAAATATAAGTGAACATTTCTGATGTATTGTTTCATAAAATTACAGATTTGAGTTTTGTTTTATTGGGAAACCTAGCTGAACAAGTGTTGCTTCATCTAGTGAATTGATATGATTCACACACATTTATATGTCCTGATTCAGGAAGAAGTTATGGCAGAAGAAAGTACTGATGGAGAGGTAGAGACTCAAGTATACACCCAGGATTCTCAAGATTCCATTGGAGAAGTAAGTAAAAATACTGAAAGTAAACAAATGATTGCTTGAGTAAAATGAGCTTTGACAAATTGAAATATTCTTTGGACTTCTGTTTTCAATATGCTTCTTTTATATTTAACAAAATATTAGAATTGCCAATACAATTTCTACTTTGTTTTAGTTCTGATTAGTCCTGCCTGCTAAATTTTATTAAAGAAATGTGTTTCTTTATAGAAGGCACAAACTTTGTAAGCTAAGAGTTGTCACAAGTAAAGATTATCCACTCTTATTTATTTGAAAGGACGAGCTGGTTGAGTCTTGCATTTATCCATAGTGCTCATTTGTTGGTCCTCTGTTGCTCCCCTCTATGGCTTCCCTTACTAAATTAACTGAAAGGAAATGCATTTGTATACATCTTCATCTTTTTAACTCTCATTGAGGCTTCTCCAGAAACAGCCTGACTAGTGGAAATGCATAGACTCTGAAGATACAAACTCTAGCTTTTGTTCATTACTTTACCACTTAGAAGCTGTATGACTATAAGCAAGATGTTAATTCTCTTTAAGCTTCAATTTTCTCATCTGTTGGAATAACTTTTTGTCTTGTAGAGTACCTAAAATAGTACCTGCCATACATTAGACACTCAGATTAATACTTTTCTCCCATTCCTCTGCCCTACAAATTGAGAATTCATAATTTATAGCGCGTGTGCACGCATGTGCATGTACTCAGTTGCTCAGCTGTATTCAACTCTTTCAACCCCATGGACTGTAGCCTCCTAGGCTCCTTTGTCCATGGAATTTTCCAGGCCAGAATACTGGAGTGGGTTACCATTTCCTTCTGCAGGGGATCTTCCCAACCTAGGGATCACACCTTTGACTCTGACAACTCCTGCATCAGCAGGCAGATTCTTTACCACTGTACCACCTGGGAAGTCAATTTATAGTAATTTATTTGTAATATTATAACATTAGTTAACACAATTCATTATTATATGCCCACTGTAGTTAAAATATTTGCATTTATTAAATAATTTAATCCTCATAATAGATCTGGTCACAACCCTGTTTTATAGGTGAAGAAATCAATGCCTAGCTGAGACGTGTACCCAAGTTTTCATTGCGTTGGACCTAGAATTTAATCTCAGATTGTCTTTTTTCATTTGTATTGTTAAGCTTGAAACAGTACTTTCTCTCTGGGTAAAGTTTTAGGATCACTTTATTCTAAAATTATTTTATCTGTATAAAATAAATTGTTTCAGGCTAATCACAAGTAACCACAGATTGCAGGTAAATACTAGTTTCATTCAGTTCAGTCCAGTTCAGTCACTCAGTCGTGTCCAACTCTGCAACCCCATGAATTGCAGCACACCAGGCCTCCCCGTCCATCCCAACTCCTGGAATTCACTCAGACGCACGTCCATCGAGTCAGTGATGCCATCCAGCCATCTCATCCTCTGTCATCCCCTTCTCCTCCTGCCCCCAATCCCTCCCAGCATCAGGGTCTTTTCCAACGAGTCAACTCTTAACATGAGGTGGCCAAAGTACTGGAGTTTCAGCTTTAGCATCATTCCTTCCAAAAAAAATCCCAGGGCTGATCTCCTTCAGAATGGACTGGTTGGATCTCCTTGCAGTCCAAGGGACTCTCAAGAGTCTTCTCCAACACCACAGTTCAAAGCATCAATTCTTCGGCGCTCAGCCTTCTTCACAGTCCAATTCTCACATCCATACATGACTACTGGAAAAACCATAGCCTTGACTAGACGGACCTTAGTCGGCAAAGGAATGTCTCTGCTTTTGAATATGCTATCTAGGTTGGTCATAACTTTTCTTCCAAGGAGTAAGCGTCTTTTAATTTCATGGCTGCAATCACCATCTGCAATGATTTTGGAGCCCAGAAAAAGAAAGTCTGACACTGTTTCCACTGTTTCCCCATCTATGTGCCATGAAGTGATGGGACTGGATGCCATGATCTTTGTTTTCTGAATGTTGAGCTTGAAGCCAACTTTTTCACTCTCCTCTTCCACTTTCATCAAGAGGCTTTTGAGTTCCTCTTCACTTTCTGCCATAAGGGTGGTGTCATCTGCATATCAGAGGTGATTGATATTTCTCCCGGCAATCTTGATTCCAGCTTGTGTTTCTTCCAGTCCAGCGTTTCTCATGATGTGCTCTGCATATAAGTTCAATAAGCAGGGTGACAATATACAGCCTTGACGTACTCCTTGTCCTATTTGGAACCAGTCTGTTGTTCCATGTCCGGTTCTAACTGTTGCTTCCTGACCTGCATACAGATTTCTCAAGAGGCAAGTCAGGTGGTCTGGTATTCCCATCTCTTGCAGAATTTTCCACAGTTCATTGTGATCCACACAGTCAAAGGCTTTGGCATAGTCAAGAAAGCAGAAATAGATGTTTTTCTGGAACTCTCTTGCTTTTTCCATGATCCAGCGGATGTTGGCAATTTGATCTCTGGTTCCTCTGCCTTTTCTAAAACCAGCTTGAACATCAGGAAGTTCACGGTTCACGTATTGTTGAAGCCTGGCTAGGAGAATTTTGAGCATCACTTTACTAGCGTGTGAGATGAGTGCAATTGTGCACTAGTTTCATAGATGCATTAATTTTCTAAGGTAATTTTTTCAGATTTTTTGCCTACAGACAGAAAATTAAACCTCCAAGATGAATAAATGGCATCAGTTTCATGTATCTCTCAAAGAGTGTAACAATTTTGAAATAAGATGTGAATTTTGGTGTTATTGCCAGACTTGGTTAAATTATACTAAAATATTTTGTACAAAGCATTTACTTTTGAGATTGACAAAATTGTCTGTGACTCAGAAGTGCCATTGGACTGCATTCTGCCTTCCAGCGCTGTCTACTCGGTGTGTGAATATGTGGCAGTTCATTTTTCTAATTTTCTGACAGTGAAGCAGATGCTCTTTGTAAGTGTTGTTTTTCTTGAAATAAGCATGTCAGTTTGAGTTACATTTTTAATTATACCATGACTTACTCATTTTTTCCATTACAGTAAACGTAATCTTTATGAATGATTTAATTCATAAGGCATTGTTTCTGCCTTGTATACCAGAAGATTTTGGAAGTCCCTGGTGATTCAGTGGTTAATGCTCTGTGCTTCTACTGCAGAGGGTGTGGATTCTATCCCTGGTCAGGGAACTAAGGTTCCACATGCCACGTGGCACTGCCCCCTTCCCCCGCCAAAAAAACACAGATTTCGCTGAGTACTGAACTAAAAAGTAAATAGTTTTTTGTAAGAAATATCAAAAATAAATTATGGTTTATTTCAGTAGCTAAAAATATGAAATTTTTAGAGTAAGGAAATACTGGTATATCTTTAATGTGGTTTGAAGACTTAAGATAGGGTGTTTAGAAAGGGGGAGAAGTGTTTGTAAAAAGGTAGTTGTAATAGTTTGTCTTATTTAGTGTGTTTTACAGACGGTTTTTGGTTTGGGGAACATTTTTTGTCTTTTTTTATTATATGTTGCAGTTCCATGGATATTCTTTTTTCTGACCTTGGTTTGCACTGTTAACTCACTCTGTTGGCTGTTGAGCACTTGAAATGCAACAAGCCCAAAGTGAGATATTCTTAAATATGAAATATACATTGGATTTTGTAGACAAATTACAAATTTTAAAAGATAAGATGAATAATTCTTATATTGATTACATGCTGAAATGATTTTTGGCTATATTAAGATTGTTATTAAAAATTGATTTCACTTTTTTTATGTGACTGCTAAAAAATTGTAAATTATACGTGTGAAATGTATTGTGGCTCACATTAAATTTCTGATGGACAACATTCATCTACAGTACCACCCTGGTACCTTTGACACATACACATGTCTATCTGTCTGTGTGTGTGTGTGGTCTATCTTTTTTATTGAAGTATTACCAAGTTGGATTTAGAATAATTTTTCTATAATAAGATAGTAAAGAGACCCAAAACATTTATTTTGAATTAATTCTGCTTTTGAAAACATTTTTTTAAATAAAACTCTCATAGCCCATTAGTATTCTTTAGCCTTTACTTATATGTACAGTATGTCACTGATAGTTTTAAGTATAATTGACTATTATTTATTCATCTGTTTTTTTTACTTTTAAAGGGAGTCACCCAGGGGGATTATACACCAATGGAAGACAGTGAAGAAACCTCTCAATCTCTACAGATAGACCTTGGGCCTCTTCAGTCAGATCAACAAACAGCTTCATCCCAAGATGGTCAGGGCAAAGGAGATGATGTCATTGTAATTGACAGTGATGATGAAGAGGAGGAAGAGGATGAAAATGATGGGGAACATGAGGTGAATTTGATTTGAAATCATTTATTGTTTTAAACTGAAATTCTGATTCCCTGTCACTTTAAGTAAATTGTTTTGCTTTTCTTTTATCCTGATTAGTTCTGAACTTAACATTTGGTAGTGAAATTTGCATGGAGCAAGTGATGGAAAATCTCATTTGTTTTAATGATTACTAAGTCCTTTAGGATTTGTTAGATTAATTAATCTTAAATCTCACTGATAAGTGACTAGATTTAACTGTAAGCACTATGGTTCTGAAAATAAAAGGATTGTTTTTTATTTTGTGGAACCCTCATAGTTCTTTACAAAAGAAATTGAAGTGTGAAGATAATTATTTTTTAAGTGAAACTTTGCTTTTTGTTTTGGGTGTTAGTTCAGTATCGATACCTTCTCCTTTTTTGATTATTTTATTAATCAAGCTAGGTATTTAAAAGCTCATAGTATAATTTCACCATTTTCTCATTCAATGCCACATTTTAAATTTAGAGTCAAAGTGTTTAGAAAGGGGGAGAAGTGTTTGTAAAAAGGTAATTGTAATAGTTTGTCTTATTTGACATTCATTTGACACCTAGAAGTTTTTCTTTCAATTGATCTCATATGGACAGTTAGAACTCGGAGTTGACCTTTAACAGTACTAATTCCAGTAAGCATCACAGTTTTGATTCTTGATGCCACTGAAGTCTGAATTCCATATAACTTTCAGGACAGCTCCAGTATCCTCATCAATGTGGTGTCACTTAAATTTCTAATCATGGTATCCAGATCCTGTAGACCATGTATACCATATCCTGTATCTTTATTCATACTTGGGGTTTCTCGCAAGGATTATGAAGAAGATGAAGACGACGACGATGATGATGAAGACGACACAGGCATGGGAGACGAGGGTGAAGACAGTAACGAAGGCACTGGCAGCGCGGACGGCAACGACGGATACGAGGCTGAGGGCGCTGAGGTAACGGCTGCAGTGTGGACCGCCATTCTCTTCAGGAACTTGCTGGGTACTTTCCAAGGCTATAAAAATCCCGTATTCTCAGAACACTGCAGCTTTTCATGTCTTTGGATCTTCTGTTTGTTTCTGCTGTCATTTGGTTAATTATTGAAGATAAAATCACTTGATTTATTTGCATTTAGCATTCATATTTTGTTTTCAGGGCGGTGACGGGACTGATCCAGGTACAGAAACAGAAGAAAGTATGGGTGGAGGTGAAAGTAATCAGAGAGCAGCTGATTCCCAAAACAGTGGTGAGGTTCTGTTTAGTTTTCCTTTTCTTGTTTTTGTCTCTTTTTAATTGAACACTTTTAATATTTTACTTAATTCAATATTTTAGCCTAACATTTTCTAAACTAAGATTACGCTTAATTATCACATAGGTAATAAAACTCTGGCAAGGAAAAGATTGGCTCTTGTTCCTGCTCTGTCATGTTATTCTCATAAAAGTCTACTGTGTTTCTATCTAAAATGTAGTCATTATACTATTTTTTTCTACCTCATTGGAATACTATGAGATTCAGACTTTTTAAATCTATAAAGTATTATAAATGGCATGTGTTACTTCTGCTCATAAGTGTAAAATTAAATCAAGGACTTCTAATAATAGTAATAGCAGTTCACAACCAGGAGAGGTCAGTCTAATCAAGCTGCATGTTTCAAGATTGGTGGGTATCAGTTTTAAAATATTGTCCAGTTTTCCGATGAATAAGAGACTTTTTCGTCAGTAGAGCATGCCTTTCGTTAGTTCTTGAAAAGATGAGTCCTGGCAATCAGCTAAAATATTGTAGGCAGTAAAGTATAGAATTTATAGAAAATAGTTTTCTTTTAGAATCATTTTTAAATGTTTTTTGAAGACTCCGTGATCATCTGGTTTTGATATTCTGGTTTTAACAGATAATACTGAGCCAAAATCAGTAGTAATATAATAAAAAACCTTATATATGTAGACTAGAGGGCTTCCCTGGTAGCTCAGACGGTAAAGTGTCTGCTTGCAGTGCGGGAGACCTGGGTTCAATTCCTGGTTTGGGAAGATCCCTGGAGAAGGCAATGGCACCCCACTCCAGTACTCTTGCCTGGAAAATCCCATGAATGGAGGAGCCTGGTAGGCTGCAGTCCATGGGGTTGCTGAGAGTCGGACACGACTGAGTGACTTGACTTTCACTTTCATGTAGACTAGTGGGAAAACAGAATATCTGAGTTTTTGTGTAGGCCTGTGTATAAAAATGTAAATTGTATTCTCATTTGAATTAAGGAAAGGAAAACAGGCAGTCTTTACAACTTTTAAGTTTTTTAAGAGAATGAATATTGAACTATATAGTGAAGACTAGTATTGCTTTTTAAGGGAGCTAAGGAGATTAATTGTAACAATTTACATCTTTAAAGCATTTTATGGATTTAAGAAATACCTTTTTTGTGTCACATAATTGGGTTATAGAGGGAAAGTTTTTGCCTAATATTATCACTGAAAGCTAAGTCGTGTGAGCATGAGTGTTCATAGCCTTTTTTCCTCGATACAAAACATGACAGATGCTCACTGAATACTTGTCAGGGAAATTCTTACAATAAGCTTACCAGGTTTTAAGTACCAGTGAAGAGTCTGAAAAACAGAGGCAAAGTGATATAACCAGGGTAAGTGTTAAAAGGTCTTGTTAAAATGTTTACCTTGTGTTAAGCTAAATGCTTTCTGTCCATTATTTGAAATCTTCAGAAAAATGTTTCTTGTGGGTTATATTTTTGTTTCATGAACCAACCAAAGAAATAAAAGGAACTTGCTTAAGGCAGTACAGCTGTTAATTGCATACCTGTTATCTCTGGGTCTGCCACACCTCACTTTTTTTTATGAAAATATTAGTTAGGTGAACATTCATAGTGGTAAGATTTATAGTTGAGCGATTGTCCAGGTTACCTTATTGTAAACTTAATAGTTCAGAATAAACTTCTCTTTTCTTTAGGCGAAGGAAATACTGGTACTGCAGAGTCCTCTTTTTCCCAGGACATATCTAGAGAACAGCAGCCATCATCAGCATCTGAAAGACAGACCCCCCGAGCACCTCAGTCACCAAGACGCCCACCACACCCACTTCCCCCAAGACTGACCATTCATGCTCCACCTCAGGAGCTGGGACCGCCAGTTCAGGTATTAAAAGCACTAGTCATTCTGAACATTTTACTTTGAAAAATGTTGGTTTTTTTCTCCCTTTCTTTCCATTAGCTATTACTTTGTTTTTCCCCAGGAATTAAGTGAACTTTTTAATGTTTTGGTACATTTTTATAAAATTTTTGAGCTGAAACTAATCTCTGAATTATTTTCCCTGAAATATGGCAGACGTGGACTTTGGAAAAGCAAGGCTTGCTAAAGTCGTGTATAAATTGAAATGATTATATTCAGAGAAAATAAGGGTCTGCTGTTTCTACAGGTTAAAAAAGAAATTTTTCTTGGATTTTAATTAAAATATATTTCAGCAGCTGACCCATTTGTTTTGAAGGTTTCTTTCTCCAAGGTGCATGAGTTCTTTTTAAAAGAACTTTCTGTTCTTAACAGATCTTTTTTCTTCTTATTTTTTGGAATCACACATATTAATACCCACTGTTCAAGTTCATGATAGTGTGCACAGCCCTTTACATGAGACACTCCTTGCAGTAGGATTGGACATCTCTATCAGAAGCTCTTGAAGAAACAGCTGGAAAAGTACAAAGGATCTATTAATCATGTAGCTTAAGTCTTACTTTGTAGTGTACTGAACACTGTCAAGGGTAGATTTCACCGAAATACCACTGGTGGAGATAAATTTTCTCATTTTCTGAAAATATAAAGTCTTAGAGGATTGTTTATGGATCCTGCAAATGTCACTGTTTACAAAATAAACTTCTTTAATACTGGTACAAGATTAGTAGCAGTTTAAGAAAGATTCTAATGATTACATTAATCTGCTTAACGTTTCAGTTATTTTATTACCAGCCTGATAAGCTGTATCTGTTAGCGTTTGGTGTTTCTTTCATTGCCTAATTCCTTAAATGAAATTCCTTTCTTGACACAGAGAATTCAAATGACTCGAAGGCAGTCTGTAGGACGTGGGCTTCAGTTGACTCCAGGAATAGGTGGCATGGTAAGTACCTACCTCTCATGTAAAAGTGATTTACTTGTTCAGCAATTATTTGTCTTGTCCATACGGATGCTCCTATCATACTGCTGAGTACTTGCTTTCTGTCTTTTTTAGCAGCAGCATTTTTTTGATGATGAAGATAGAACAGTCCCAAGTACCCCAACTCTTGTGGTGCCACATCGTACTGATGGATTTGCTGAAGCGATTCAGTAAGTTAATGAGATAGAACCATACTTTGTGACTAATCAAACTCTTTCCCTCTTAACTTGATTACATTTGATGGATACATTATTTGTTAAGTTCTGTGCTGGGTACTAAGCACTTGAGAGTAGAAGGGTTGAGGATGTAGTGTTTGAGAAAATCACATCGAAATGAATGAAATACAGTTGCTTCCTTCAGGAATTTAAAATTTAAAGGCAGTATAACAGTGGTTAAGAGCATGGGCTTTAGAGTTAGAATGCCTGGCTTTGAAACCTAGTTGTACTGCTTACTTACTATATCAAGTTACGTGTATTCTCTGTACCTGAGTATCTTCATTTTATTAATGAGAATAACACAATGTTTCTTACCTCATAAATTGTGAGAATTAAATGAATTTATGTTACCATATTTATATAATATCACCTGCACATAGTAAATGCTTTGTCAGATGTTGGTGAAAGTGTTAATAATTACAGTCATCATAATGGATAATTACTGTTGTAAGCTAAGCTTATGCACAACTAATGATAATCTTAACACTCTAGAATAGAGAAATGAGCAAGAAGCTTTGTTTATAAAAATGAAGGAGTGATTTTTATCAACACATAGGAAAAAGAATCAGAGGACTTAATGGGGACAGCATTAAATTGAGTCTTGAAAAAAAAATGCCTGAAGCTTACTGAGCATTCCCATGAATCAGTATTTTAATCTTCATAACTGTGAGACTGATCACACCATCATGGTTATTGGGTCTTTAAGATCTTTTTTTGTATAGTTCTGTGTATTTGTGATCACTCACCTAGAGCCAGACATCCAGGATGAGAAGTCCAGTGGGCCTTAGGAAGCATCACTACAAACAAAGCTAGTGGAGGTGAAGGAATTTTGGTAGAGCTATTTCAAATCCTAAAAGATGATCCTGTGAAAGTGCTGCATTCAATATGCCAGCAAATTTGGAAATTTCAGTAGTTATCACAGGCCTGGAAAAGTGCAGTTTTCATTCCAGTCCCAACGAAAGGCAATGCCAAAGAATGCTCAAACTACCACACAATTGCACTCATCTCACACGCTTCCAAAGGCAGTGGCACCCCACGCCAGTACTCTTGCTGGAAAATCCCATGGATGGAGGAGTCTGGTAGGCTGCAGTCCATGGGGTCGCGAAGAGTCGGACACAACTGAACGACTTCACTTTCACTTTTCACTTCCATGCATTGGAGAAGGAAATGGCAACCCACTCCAGTGTTCTTGCCTGGAGAATCCCAGGGACGGGGGAGCCTGGTGGGCTGCCGTCTATGGGGTTGCACAGTCGGACACGACTGAAGTGACTTAGCAGCAGCAGCAGCACACATTTGCAAAGTAATGCTCAAAATTCTCCAAGCCAGGCTTCAACAGTATATGAACTGAGAACTTCCAGATGTTGAAGCTGGATTTACAAAAGACAGGAACCAGAGATCAAATTGCCAACATCCACTGGATCATAGAAAAAGAAAGAGGGTTCCAGAAAAACTCTATTTCTGCTTTATTGATACACCAAAGCCTTTAACTATGTGGATCACAATACACTATGGAAAATTCTTAAAGAGATGGGAATACCAGACCACCTGACCTGCCTCCTGAGAAATCTGTATACAGGTCAAGAAGCAACAGTTAGAACTGGACATGGAACAGCAGACTGGTTCCAGATTGGGAAGGGAGTACGTCAAGGCTGTATATTGTCACTCTGCTTATTTAATTTATATGCAGAGTACATCATGCAAAATGCCAGGCTGGGTGAAGCACAAGCTGGAATCAAGATTGCTAGGAGAATATCAGTAACCTCAGATATGCAGATGACACCACCTTCATGGCAGAAAGTGAAGAAGAACTAAAGATTCTTTTGATGAAAGTAAAGAGAGTAAGAAAGCTGACTCAAAACTCACCATTCAGAAAACTAAGATCATGGTATCCAGTCCCATCACTTTATGACAAATAGATAGGGAAACAATGGAAGCAGTGACAGACTATATTTTGGGGCTCTGAAATCACTGCAGATAGTGACTACAGCCATGAAATTTAAAAATGCTTACTCTTTGGAAGAAAAGCTATGACCAGCCTAGACAGCATATTAAAAAGCACATTGCTTTGCCAACAAAGGTCCGTCTAGTCAAAGCTATGGTTTTTCCAGTAGTCATGTATGGATGTGGGAGTTGGACCATAAAAAAAGCTGAGCGCTGAAAAATTGATGCTTCTGAACTGTGGTGTTAAAAAAGATTCTTGAGAGACCCTTGGACAGCAAGATCAAAGCAGTCAATCCTAAAAGAAATCAGTCCTGAATCTTCATTGGAATACTTTGGTATTGAAGTATAGTCCAATACTACCAGTACTCCAATACTTCGGCCACCTGATGTGAAGAACTGACTCATTAGAAAAGACCCTGATGCCGGGAAAGATTGAAGGTGGGAGGAGAAGGCGATGACAGAGGATGAGATGGTTGGATAGCATCACAGACTCAATGGACATGAGTTTGAGCAAGCTGCTGGAGTTGGTAGTGGACAGGGAAGCCTGGCATGCTGCAGTTCGTGGAGTCGCAAAGAGTCAGACACGACTGAGTGACTGAACTGAACTGTGAGAATAGATACTGTTATTTCATTTGCAGATAAGGAAACACAGAGATGCTAACATATTGACTAGATTTCAGACAGCTAGGAAGTGGCAGTTTTTTATTTCAAACCAGTCTGGCTCTGGAACCTATTTTTAACTCTTGTGCTGTACCACTCCTTCTAAAGGATAAGAAGGCTTTTCACATGGAAGTGTGTATGTTTAATTGTGGCTGAAATATCTGTTGCATGATATGTACTTGAAGAATAGAAAAAAAAAGTTTCTACAGAAATGGGAGCTGATTAGTTTTCTAAGGTATGTGATAATATATGGCTGTAGAACAAGTTTTAAAGTTGTTCAGTTAACTGCAACTCACCTCAGGTAACACAGTTTTACAAGCCCATTGATCAGTGTCAGCCCCACCCTTCTAAAGCCAATCAGAAACACTCATCAAAAAAACTGCTCGGAATTTAAGTTCCTTCTAATAGAAGGAGACATTTAAAATTTTACCTGGTAGAGATTGTCCTTAACTAAAACAATGATAGAAACAGGAAGTAGATTCAAGAGTATAATCCATAAACCAGGGTACAATCCATAAACATCAATAGCTGGCTAGCCAAGGAAGATTAGGGTAAGGAGTGGACAAAGAGTGAGATAATGCTATTTTATATCCTGGATTATGGGCAGAAAGCTGAATGGTAGTGTTATTAGGGCAGGGAGAAAACAAATTTCTAGCCAGCTAATAATTAAATCTTTTCTAGACCAACATTGAAAACTGAAACAAAACTTTTGTCATGATTTTACTCATTTTTTGTTATATCTCATGTTCAGTTTATGTTGCTTTTTATGTATCTACCTAGTGATTTCTAGCAGATTTGAGAAATGTGAGGCATAGGTCAGGAGAGCCTGGAAGCTATTATGTATAAATCGTATTTATATAAATCACATAATATGAATCCCATGATTTATATTATTGCTAAGTTCTTGACAACTGATATTTTGAAAATACAAACTGTTTTCCTACTTTCTTTTTGTTTATTCTTCCTTCTTCCTGTTTTCTTTCCATCATTGCAGTTCAAGCAAGGTAACTTGAAAGGTCATCTTGAATTAATTTTTGTCTATTTAGTTCCCCACAGGTTGCTGGTGTTCCTAGATTCCGGTTTGGGCCACCTGAAGATATGCCACAAACGAGTTCTAGTCACTCTGATCTTGGCCAACTTGCTTCTCAAGGAGGTAAATAGCTAAATAAAAGCTTAGCTCTCTTGGATTTGCATGTATTTGGTAATAAACTGTTCTGACATGATTTTTTTTTAAGTGAGCAAGTATTAATTAAAAAAAAACTTATATCTAAATAATTCTTATCCTAATTTATGGAAAAAGGTGTAATATATTTAATACTTACTAAGCACTGCCTTAGAAATAAGTGTTCCCAACAAAATTTTCAATTCTTTGGGCATAATGACTAACTTTTACATCTGTATCTCTTTTGGCTCCTAGTATAGTATCAGGAATATTTGTTGTGCCCATAAATATACATGGGTACTACCATCCATTTTAAAGTTGTTGGAAGAAATGCAGCATATTTTTTTAGTTTGATGTTTAACATTCCAGTTAAGTTTATAGAACTAGTTTGATATTTTCCATTAACATTAAAAATAAAAAATGTTAAAAATATGTGGAATAAAATAATATCTAAATTAAGTAATAGCAGTTGGTTACTTGCATATGAATTAGGCTATTTCTGGAATTAATTACCTTTTAATCGTTGGTTGGCATTCATAGAACACACTATATTTCTGGGAAGCTGTTATGGTATTTTGTAAATGAATAGGAATGCATACTAGTCTAATAATAAGCCCAGAACAGAAGAATAGTCTGCAGCCCTGATGTAAGTCATGAAATTCATCTGAGTCCCTGGGTGGTTTAGGATGTTATGTCTAATACTGTTTGCCTCTATCAATATGAAATTGTGAGTTGACTTCAGAGGAATTCAAAGTTTTAACGTGGCTTTATTATAGTACTTCTAAGACTTGGAAGTGAGATCTAAGCTTAGATTGGAATGCTACCACTTTACTAGTAACTTGGCAAAATTAATTAACTTCTTTGGAATTCAATTTCTTTAGCAAAAAAGACTAACAATAAGCTTGCAGTTTTGGTGAAGAGTAAATTCAAACAATAAAGTTAGCTTTTATGAAACTATGAGAGCACTTCAGCTGGTCTTTTTTAAGGTACTTAAGTTAGTGTTGTTTCCATGGTGACTCATTGGTAAAGAATCCATCTGCCAGTAAAGGAGACACAGGTTTGATCCTTGGGTTGGGAAGATCCCCTGGAGAAGAAAATGGCAGCCCACTCCAGTTTTGTGGTTTGGGAAATCCCATGAACAGAGGAGTCTGGTGGGCTACAGTCCATAGGGTTGCAAAGAGTCAGACACAACTGAGCAACTAAACAACAACAAATTAGTGTTAGCTTTAAGGATACATTTAAATTGTATTTACATTTTGGGGGGATTGACCTTTGCTTAATGGGCTAATTGTGGGCTTCAACAGAGTTATGTGTCTCCACTGACTAGTTTTCTTTCTTTTCAATATCTAGGATGTGGACAGTATCTTTCCAATCATTAATATTCGAAATTGTCTTTAGGTTTGGGAATGTATGAGACACCGCTTTTCCTGGCCCATGAAGAGGAGTCAGGTGGCCGAAGTGTCCCCACTACTCCCCTGCAAGTAGCAGCCCCAGGTAGGTGTCAGAGGCAGGTCAGCAGATGATGTGTTATTGCTGAAATGGAAACCTGTGCTTAAAAATTAAAGGAAACCACGAAGCTAAAGTTTTCATTGCTCTTCTGGTCTTTTCATTTTCAAGTGACCGTATTTACTGAGAGCACCACCTCCGATGCCTCAGAGCATGCTTCTCAGTCTGTTCCAATGGTGACAACATCCACTGGTACTTTATCCACAACAAACGAAACAGCAACAGGTGATGATGGAGATGAAGTATTTGTGGAGGCAGAATCTGAAGGGTAAATGTTTATCGTAATTTTTGCATGCTTATACTTGTCAGACTTTTACATTTTTTTGTTCTTTCCTTAAGCCAGAAAGAAACGGTCTCTTGAACTGTATTTTCAGTGGCATCCTTTTATAAAAATAAACCAAGCCATATATTTGGGAAAGCCAATTTTTGCACAAAATATTATATTTGAAGACTTAGATATTATTATTACAGAAGAGAGATAACTTTTAAAATGGTTATATCCTTGAAAATTGCATATGATGCATTCTAGGACAAAGTATTCTCCAAAATCACTGGTCCTCTTCCACTGATGTAGCTGCTTGAACTTTTCCCCAAGAAAGAAGTCTTTCTGTGAAAATTAGGAAATGTTAGGAAATGACTCACTTTTCCATTTAGTAGTGGGCTCTCAAGCAAACCTCACCTATTTTTTATTTATGTGCATTTAGAACTTGGTCTGAAACACTGACTTCTTAAAAATTAGAAATCTTCAAACCTGACTTAACACATCAGTTATAAACAAAGTTTAAAAAGAAGTATTTCACAACAAATCATCTGAATTTTTTTAAAACCAAAGGAGGTGGAACAGTTTAATAGAAAGAACTCACTGGACAGTGCTTTGGAGAAGTTTAACTTTCAAAGAGGAACCTGATTCTTTATAAAATAAAAATGTTAGACTGCTTCATAGTCAAAAGCATAGCTAGAAGTAGAACCCAGATTCCTAGCTAGTGCTCAAGTATTGTTTTATTTAGCAACATTTTGTTAGTGTAATTAACAGCCCAACTCTAGTAGATATATAAGAAAAAATAAAGTCTACTGATACACCTCTAACTCAGTGCTGCTTAATTTGAGAAAGTTAGACACCCTGCTGAAAATAGTAGCTGCCTTTAATTCCATACCATGTATGCGAGTCACTTTATATGTGTCATTTTTAATCCACACAGTATCAGAAAGTTTTGTCTCCATTTTACAAATGACTTGCTTAGACTGTACTTCTCTAGTTTTCAACTGTAGCAGAGTTATAAGAGATATCTTCCAGGTTCAGTTCAGTTGCTCAGTCAAGTCCAGTTCTTTATGACCCCATGGACTACAGCACGCCAGGCTTCCCTGTCCGTCACCAACTCCTGGAGCTTGCTCAAATTCATGTCCGTCTAGTCAGTGATGCCATCCAACCATCTTATCTTTTGTGGTCCTCTTCACCTCCTGCCTTCAGTCTTCCCAGCATCAGGGTCCTTTCCAGTGAGTCATTCTTCACATCAGGAGGCCAAAGTATTGGATTTTATTTCAGCATCAGTCCTTCCAATGAATATTCAGGACTGATTTCCTTTAGGATTGACTGGTTTGATCTCCTTACTGACCAGGGTACTCTCAAAAGTCTTCTCCAACACCGCAGTTCAAAAGTATCTATTCTTCAGCGCCCGGCTTTCCACCTCTCACATCCATACACAACTACTGGAAAAATCATAGCTTTGACTAGACAGACCTTTGTTGGCAAAGTAATGTCTCTGCTTTTTAATATGCTGTATAGGTTGATCATAGCTTTTCTTCCAAGGAGCAAGCGTCTTTTAATTTTATGGCTGCGGTCACCATCTGCAATGATTTTGGAGCCCAAGAAAATAAAGTCTGTCACTGTTTCCCTTGTTTCCCCATCTATTTGCTGTAAAGTGATGGAACCAGATGCCATGATCTTTGTTTTTTGAATGTTGAGTTTTAAGGCAACTTTTTTACTCTCCTCTTTCACTTTCACCAGGAGGCTCTTTAGTTCTTCTTCGTTTGCAGCCATAAGGGTGGTGTCATCTGCATATCTGAGGTTATTGATATTTCTCCTGGCAATCTTGATTCTAGCTTGTGCTTCATCCAGCCTGGCATTTCACATGATATAATCTGCATATAAGTTAAATAAGTAGGGTGACAGTGTACAGCCTTAATCTTTCAGGTACATGGTTATATGGACTGAAGTTTGCATGTGATAAAAACAAGAGCACAAAAAAGTTATTCTTATACTCTTAATCTTCCTCACTTGTTTTTTGATGTGCTTTCTTGAATGGGAGAGAGAGATGAACTTATAGCTTTGAGCCAGGAATTCACCTACCCTAGCCTCATCTGGCGGAGAAGGCAATGGCACCCCACTCCAATATTCTTGCTTGGAAAATCCCATGGATGGAGGAGCCTGGTGGGCTGCAGTCCATGGGGTCACTGAGAGTTGGACACGACTGAGCGATTTCACTTTCACTTTTCACTTTGCTGCATTGGAGAAGGAAACGGCAACCCACTCCAGTGTTCTTGCCTGGAGAATCCCAAGAATGGCGGAGCCTGGTGGGCTCCCGTCTATGGGGTTGCACAGAGTCGGACACGACTAAAGCGACTTAGCAGCAGCAGGAGCAGCCTCATCTGGGCTAGAGCCCATGGTGAAACAGTGGTATATTATTAATAGTTGGAACTGTTGTGGGTTATTTTAGTATCTAGTTTTGTTGAAAGTTGTTTTGCAATTTATCAAAACCCAGATACTATTATCTACCATGAACATCAAGAATGTGAACATCTTTTGTTAAAAAGAAAAAAAAAAAAACAGCAAAAAAGAGGAAAAAATAAAATTGGAATATGTCCTAGTGAGAAAAGAAGTGAGGGAAAAGGAACTTGAGCTCTCTTTTCCCCTGCTTTTTAAATATATGGGTACTATTGTTAGAGTCTGAAATTTTGAGTTGGTGGAGACCTCTGGGTTATCTAAATGATAGACTATATCAAAGAAAAGTTTGGGGACAATTTAGGATACATGCTAGGATCAGTTTTGTATTTTCTAATGAATTTTTGTTTTCCTTTCTTAGTATTAGTTCAGAAGCAGGCCTTGAAATTGATAGCCAGCAGGAAGAAGAGCCTGTTCAGGCCTCTGATGAGTCAGATCTTCCTTCCACCAGCCAGGACCCTCCTTCCAGTTCTTCTGTAGGTAAGTCCCTGCTCCAGACTGCAACATAGCTTTTACACATCAGTCTTGTTGGCAAAAGACACTGTTCTGTTAGTAACAATTGATCATTCTTTTTTTCTTGACTTTTAAAATGCTTCATTTGAAAGGAAATTTTTACTTTATTAAAAAGAACTTTTAATTTATATTAAAGGGAATTGGTTGTATCAAAAGTGCCATAGGGGCTGGAGGGATGGATTATTGAGAGGGACGCTAAAGAGTAGTCTCCAGGCCTCTTGCCTATATTTAAACCAGAGCAATTCTTTTTTTATTTCTTCTAACTGATAAGTTCTGCATGAGATTTGGCATATAGAGTTGAGGGTTGGGAGGCCTGTTGCTTAAAAAGAAATTGAAATTTGCTGATGTAAATAGTTTTATACTTCGGTTTTTCACATTTTTGAAGTTAACTTTGGAAAGGGCTATGGATCTTTCTTGCAATAAAAATTATTTCTGCAGTTCCCTTTAAAAAATAATTAATATTTATTGAGCACTTACTTTGTATCAGACAGTATTCTAAGCCTTTTACCTGTATTTATTCATTTAATTCTCATACCACCCAGTGTGGTAAGCACATATCTCCATTTCATAGAAATGGGAACTGAGTCACAAAAAGGTTGAATAATTTCCTTCAAAGTCACACAATAATGGCCAAGCCAGGATGCAAACTCAAGAAGTTTGACTGGAGACTCCACTCTTAAGTGGTACGCTGAGATAGCTTATTTATCTCAGAGTATTTAGCTAGGGAATTTCTTTTATATCCTCAGTCCCCCACTCTTAATTATTTCATTTTAAATTGTTTATAGCAGTAATCTTCAAACTCTGTCATGGAACCTTCAGGTTTTATGGAACACCTGCTCAGTTACTACTTTTTTCAGTCATGGCACTTGGCTGTCTCAAGACCTCTTCTCCCTTGCTGCTGCTTTTCTGTGACACATTAACCCATTACATGCCCAGATTCAGATTCTGTATCTGTCTTTTAACAGCTAGTAACTTTAAATCTCTGCTCACTTCATTGTGAAATATGGACATTCATAACTCATCTTGCAATCAGGATTAGAAATAATGTATATAAATTATATAACTCAGGGCTTTGCACACAGTAAGGCTCAAATTGTAGCTGTCATAATTATTATCAATATGATAGCATTATGAATAATGTAATAATTGAAGTTCTATGCCCCCAGTCATATTCTGATGTCCCATGAGAATTGTCTTTCCTCCACGGGAGGGCACAAGTTATATCTTACCAGAGCTTGCATAAGAAAATACGGTTCTTGTTCCCTTTTACAGTATAATATGAAATGAGGGTGTTAACACTAATCCTCCCCATCTGAGCAGTCATCCATGTGGTCAGCAAACATTTAAGTGTCTACCAAGTGCCAGGCAGTTTTACAGAAGCGTTACTAAAGAAAGTGATATTTAAGGAAAAACCTGAAGGTAAGGGAGCAAAGCTGTGCAGCTCTTCAGGGGAAGGTGTTCCAGGATGAGAAAAAGAGTAGATGCAGAGTCCATAAAGCAACAGTGTGATATGTTTAGGGTCAGCAAAGAGGCCTGTGTGGCTGAAACATAATCTGAACAGAGAGAGAATAGCAGGAGATAATGGGGTGGGGGAGGATAGATCTTGTAGCCCATTGTCATTTCTTCGGCTTTCGTGGATATAGCAGGCTTTTGGAGGGCTTCAGACAGTGTGGTGACATGATCTGACTGAACTTAGTATCAGTTTGGCTGCTGTGTAGAGAAGAGACTGAAAGTGAGTAATGGGCAGCAACAAAGAGAAAGTTTAGAGAATATTGCAGTAATTGAAGGTAAAGACGATGATGTTTTAGACAGGACAGTGGAATCAAGATTGTGAGGAGTCAGATTCAGGATATAGATTAAAATTAGAGCTTACAGGATTTGCTAATGCTTGGATTGGGGATGTCTGGAAAAGGGAGGAGTCAGATATGACTGGTGGTATATTGCAATGGACTGTTGTTTCCTGAAGGATGTTGGTAGTTTGTTTTCCCTTTGTATTCCCCAGCCCCTTTCTCAGTGTCTGATACGTGGATAGGAGCCAAGTAAATATTTATTATTAAATCATAAGAGTTGGGTGAAATGAATGAAAAAAAAATTTTTTTTTAAATTTTTTTAACTTTTAACCTTTTTGTTTGTTAAATGTCCCTTATTAAAAAACAAACAATATTTAAATATAGAAAGCAATGGGCACCTCTGCATTCTGTCCATGCATTCACTTAGTAATTAGTTTTTGTCATTTTAACTGCTTTCTTGTTTATTAACTTGCTTTCCTGTGTATTAATGCTTTTCTTAGACACTAGCAGTAGTCAGCCGAAGCCTTTCAGACGAGTAAGACTTCAGACGACATTGAGACAAGGTGTCCGTGGTCGCCAGTTTAACAGACAGAGAGGTAAATTTCTAATATATTGATCACGTGATAGGATGTGCAGTAGTATTAAATGGAATGAGTTTTCTAATCCTTAAGCTTCCAGTGTGTATTTATTTGACTTTTTTTGTTTGTTCTTTAAAATAATCCAGGGGCTGATTAAATAATTACACGTTGAGCTTGTGATGTTTACTAATCTATAAGCTTCTTGTAGACAGGTTTGTGTACCATAGGTGTATAATGAATATGTGCTTATAATTTATTTTTACTCATTTATTCCTTGAATTCAGGGTAAGATCTGGAAAAGCTAAAATGTTATAGTGCTATGTAATCACTTGTTACATCTCTGCTTTTTGTTGTTATACCTTTTATACAGAAGAATAAGGATTTGTGATTTGTTTAGTCAAAAAAGAAAAGTAAAAAATGTAAAGAAAATGTAAAATTTTAATATCTTTGTTTTCTAGTTTAACTGTTAGAGAATGCATTCATGTTATAAAACATTAATCTAATTGTAATGATTTCCGCTGAAGATGTAAAATACCTAACATGGTTTTGTGTCTATATGCTTAGACACTTGATCTTGAAAATTTTTATAATGAATTAGCGTAAGTGAATATTCTAGTTTTAAGCTAACTTCTTAAAATACTCTAGTTTGAGCTAACTTTGAAGGATGCATTCAGTTTTATTCTTTTTTTCTCTTATAGGTGTGAGCCATGCAATGGGAGGGCGAGGAGGAATAAATAGAGGAAATATTAATTAAATGTTATGTAAACTATAATAACTGTGAATAAGATTATCAGATCTGTTTTAGTGTAATGACTGTCGAGTTTAAAAACACTTTTGTATTTAAGTTGGTGTGCTCATCTCAACGTTCTTTATTAATAAAATGTATTTCAGTGTCAACATTGATCATTCGTTTCTTCATTTTAATTTGCTGGCTCTTCCTTCACCCATCAGTCTAAGGACACTTGTACCAAGTATTGGATAAGGTCTGCCCAGAACGAGTGGTAATGGCTCTTGCTGTCCTGCTTGGCACGTCGATGTTATAGTATTGATCTAAAAAGAGGAAGGATCACTTTTTCAATCAAAAAGAAAATAAAACACTTAAAAGTAGTTTCTATTTATTATTATGCTGAAATAGAGTATTTATCATTTTAATATAAGAAATGTATTAATTTCAACTTTCTGACAGAAAGACAACCAGCTGCCTAGGCAGACTGACCTTTCACCTTCTTTGATTAAAATTGTATTTAATTCTGCTTTTTCATTGTAGGAATTTGAGAAAACCAAGTCAGTTTAAAAAATGATAATTCGTTTGAATTTTATTCTTTAAAAAAATACATTCTGATGTCATTTACATAGGCAGAATAGCTTATATTTTCATGACTTTTTCAAAGAAAAATACCCCAGGTAATATAATTAATAAAATTAGTTTCTCAGGAACTTCCTTCTGATCTTCGGACTGTGTAATTATATAAATCAGTATAACTTTATAGTAAGTAAGGCCTCTGTTAAATGCCACTGATAATAAAAGTAAAATATTGTTTTCATTAGCAGTTTTAACTCAGTTTAGTGGATGTTTTATTATACTAGGCTTTAATCTCATGAAGGATAGGGCAGAAATGAATTGTAATCCATTCAGTTTCATTGCAAATAAACCAATAATCTAAGCTTTCTCTTCAGAGTAATTAGAGTCAGTGACAGAATTTAACTTCTCACCTTTCATCACCATTGAACACTTGGTTTTGCTTTGATTTTATTCATGTTTCAGAGATAATAACTTACCTTTAGAAAAGGCATAGTAATCATAGCCATCGGGTTTTCTGATGTTGGGCAGTGATATTGCTGAAGTAACCACGTTTGGAAGTCCTCTCCACAGTGTGCTCACTTTAACTTCATTATGGAGGAAGCCTGTAGATGACATTTTCAATGTGTTAGATTGAACAGCAGTGTACTGTATTGGAAAGAGCAGTTGTTGAGTCACGCAGACATGGGTTTTAACCTTAGTTTGGGAGTACCTCTGTTACCTTGGGTGAGTTAACTTCGATGCCTCAACTTTTGCTGTCTCTCATATGATACAAATATCTACCTTTTAGGACTATTTTGAGGGTTATAGATTTGAGCTTAATGTTCTTAGTTAATGGTATTTATTGTAATTAATAAGCCTGAATAAATTGTCTTTCTTATCCACAAAGAAAAATACGGTATTGATCTTTGGTCATTCATTGAGGCAAATTGATGTTTTACATTAATAAGCTTAAAGTATTAGGGTTATTTGGCCAGAATTTATATTTAATAATTAATGCTATATTACATCTACTTCATGTGTAAGAATTAACACAGTAAAAAATATTACCTTTGTCTTGATAAGGGACTCTGACGGGTGAGTAGTGAATCCTGATGGTGTGTATTTGAGAAGGTCCTATAGCACGTTCAAATCGACGTCTCCTAATCTGTGCTGTTTCTCCATACACAGAATAGTTTATAACAGGCCTTCTTCCAGTACACTTTTGGGTGGGTTCCTGTTTGTAAGTGTATTGCTGAACGCTGCCACCTGTGATGAATTAGAAAATCACATATAATATGAAAATTAATTTTAATGCCCAAAAGAGCTGGAAAGAGCTTTTTACAAAGTAGAGAAAACAATCGATGTTTTTTATACAGTATGGTCCAGACATTAATAATGGTTATTAGTCATAAAGCCAACACACTGCATAGTTATATATTTAGCTTTGTTTGAAAATAAATAACATTCTTTATGTAAATATCCTAAAAACTCATGAAATTGTGATTTGAATGTCAAGAAAGCAAAATACTTCTTACTGCCCTTAATTTATTTTTTAATTGAAAGTATTTGATTTTAGACATTAAAGCTATTTGTTGACAGTAATCCCAGTAATAAATGAAAATATTTAATGAAATTTTCCTGTCAGATCTCTCCTTAAAAGTTTTTTAATTTTGTTAATTATGTAACACATACCTCTCTTGAAAAAATATACAGATTCAGGTCTGTTCTTGTATTGAGCTATTGAGAGAGCCGCCACTATTTTCCCATTTAGTCCTCCAAACCCTTTGGAGATTAGTTTAGGATATCCTGCATCTTTTATGTCGTTGGTGAAACGCCAGTACTGAGAACCCTGATCATTAAAAAGAGGAAATGATGTGAACAGCTTTTTAAAAAGGTTATAAAGTGAGTTGGGGGAAGATTAGAAACTCATTATTAGATTTAGGTATTGGGAGAAAGTTTTACCTTAGTTAAATAATTTGAATAATTTGACAAGGTTACCAAATTAACTTATCAAATTTTAATGGTAGTTTGTTAAGTATGGAGACCTGAAATGGAAGTTAAACTGATTTATGTTTTCATAATAAAAAGTAACTGCTGATTTCTCTCACAAAGATATATTTCTTACCTTAAAGAAGAAAGTTTTTCCCTCACAGTTGCATCTAGTAAAAACTGTATCAATGGGGGAGGGAATGCCCCAAACTTCAGTAATTCTCCGAGGTGGAGGTGGTGGACTGAATGGAGTCAGCATCCAGAAATAATGACCTAAAATTGAAAGTGATGATCAGCCTACACGCTGAATGAAGACTGAAACCTACCCCAGAAGAAATCAAAGTCTTTTAAAAATAGTTATCATAAACAGATTGAATGTATTGACAAGCATTCTATGATGGTTAGTCAGAATTATGAGTACTAAATGCTGACAACAGTATTTGAACATTTCTGAGAATAGATGTTTCTCAAGTCTGAAATTTAGCCTGACAAAATTTTTAGTTTCCCAGTTTTCTAGAAAGGGCCTTCTAGCTTTGATTTACAGAAAGTCACTTAATCTCTCAATTTCTTTTTCTGTTAGAATTAAGTAGTTATAATTGAATAACTTAGTTGTGTTTGTTACTTTATTCCCAGGTGGCTTAGATGGTCAGCAATCTGTGCAATGTCAGAGACCCAGGTTTGATCCCTGCCTGGATCAGGAAGATCCCCTGGAGAAGGGAATGGCAACCCACTCCAGTATTCTTGCCTGGAAAATCCCATGGACAGAGGAGCCTGGTGGGTTACAGTCCATGGGGTTGCAAAGAGTCAGACACAACTGAGCAACTAACATACTTTCACTGTGTCTAACTTTTTTAATCCAATACTTGAGTATTTACCCTCAAGTCCTTATAATTTATGTGAGGTAAGTTTATCAGTCAGGTTTCCCTCCAGGAAGCTCAATTCAGATTTGTACTCTCCCATGACTCATTCTCATGAATTCCAAGAATAAAACGAGCAGAAAAAGAAATGTGTACAAAACTCACCTCGAAATGCAACTAATGTCCCATTACGCAAAGTAGTCAGTCCATCTACTGGCCTACCATTGCATAAATTAGTTTCATCTGAAACAACACAAGCCAACATAAAAATGAGAAGAGGGTTCTGCTCTTTTCAAATCTTCCCATTAGGTTCTCTTTCCTCTGTTCACCCTTTCCTAAGTTCTTGAAGAGTACATGTTTGAGGTACATGTATTTCAGAAAAAAGTGTTACTGTTACATGTTAAAAAAGTGATACTGTTCATAGTTTTACTTAAAGGTGATATTACTCAAAAAAGTATATAAACATACATTATGAATTGAAATGGGTCAGGGTACCTGATCTTCATGTAAATTTTGACAGGTATTAGATGTTCAGTCTCAATGTGAAATTCTGTTTCTTAGTTCTGATTGCCCTGTGGAATTGGTTTAGCAAAAACTATGCAGATTCTTGTAACCCTAGGTTATTATTTGATTTTCCAAATACCAAATAAACTTATGTGATTACCTCTCTGCTTACAAGTAGAGAAGATGTAAAACTTCACAAGTTAAGTTCAGGGTTCTAAATATATATCAGTAGAATAACACCAAATCAGGGCATTCTGGTTCAGAAAGATTTAACATTGCCAATTTTAAACATGAAAGTAACTGATATTACCTGAGAACATGGGGTTGATGCCGAAGCCTTGACTGTGTCCTCTCACTATGATTTCAGTGCCTGGAATAACTATAGGAGTTAGCACAGGGGGCCTGAAAATCACGTGAGGTTTTTCTCCTTCAGCAGCATCTCCATCCTCATTGTTCGGGTTTACCTCAATTATTTCTGAGTTGGGGGTTGGGGTAGAGCTGGTGGTGGTTTGGAGCATGGCTTCTGGTAAAGAGGTAGAAGTCGGTTCAGGCATTACTGATGTCATCTTTGGGGGTGTTGGCGTCGTCTTTGGTTTTCTCACTCTAGGTGTTCTTGGCTTTTTGGTCGAAGTGGGCTTTTTGGGTGCTTTGGTTGGTTTCTGCGGTTTAGGAGTTGTCACTTGAGAATTAGTAGCTGCACCTTTTGGTACAGCTGTGGTTGTTTCAGGTTTGTTTGCAGTCTTTTTGGTCTTCTTTGTGGCAGTCATTACCTTAGGTGCAAGAGTTGTTTTAGGAGTAATTTTGGATGACGTGGTCTCTTCGGTTGTGGTAGATGTGGTTGTACTTGGTGTTTTGGATTCAGTAGTCTTTTCTGTTTTAGTTGCTGCCTCTGTTACAATCTTAGCTACAGCTGTTGTAATTTCAGGTGTAGAATGTACATCTTTTTCTGTGGACTTGTCTTTAACTGTTGTAGTCATTTCAGGTTTGTTCACTTTAGGAGCCTTGCTTGTGGGTACTGCAGGTTCCTTGGGACTCTTTTCAAGAGCCTTTGGTGTAGGTTCTATAGGAAGTTGAGGGGTTGATTCAGCAGGGCTCTTTGGAGTAGTGGGAGGCTCCACAGTGGTAGGTGAAGTAGAGGCCTCTGAGGTGGTTGGAGCAGGTATATCAGGAGAACTTGGAGCAGGTGTCTCAGGAGAATTTGGAGCAGGCTCCTTGGGGGTGGTGGGAGCAGGCTCCTTGGGTTTAGCAGGAGCAGGCTCCTTGGGTTTAGC